>NW_028123670.1:0-538536 GCF_965194805.1 Balaenoptera borealis | reverse complement strand
TTCAAGAAAAAACGCATATGCCCTTTTTGGCCAAGGGCATCATGGTCGAAGTTTTGCCGCTTTTCCTGTGCTTTAAAGGCGATTCGAATCTACCTCGTGAAATCTGTTTCCTGCAATTCTGCCTTGCTTTCAAATCCTCTTTGTTGCCTTCCCTCAATATATTTGTGGACGAGAGTTATCATTTCTAACTATGCAGGTTTGTGAATTGCAGTGCCCCTGAGCTCCACTTTTCAAATCGCTTTCTTGGGAGCTGGCCGCAAAAGCGCAGGATTGCTTCAGGCCTTATTGTGGTTCCGGGCGGCAGGCTGAGCCTGTGGTTAATTCTTTTTCCTGATGAGAAAATAGAGTGACCTGTGCCTGTCCCCACACCTAGACCTAGTCTCTCATTGGTTCCCCCTCTTCCCGTTCATCCTCAGGACAAATTTGCAACCTGTACAGAACAGGAGGTTAAAGGTGTTCATTCTCCAAGGAGGGAGATTGCTAGTAAAGCGGCTGGAATGGCGAGCCCGAGCACAAGGAGATGAGAAATGAGGTGCGTTTTAGAAACCTTTCCCGATCACACGGTGTACCATCTTCTGGGTTTCTCATGCATGTTTTCGATGTAGGAAGATGCCCTTGAACCTGGAGATTTTGGACCCATGGGATGGGTACCACGCAGTATTACTTTAAAGGGTCTGCGTTTGCTCACCCAACCTCACCAAACCTCTCAGCCCGAAGAGTGTCCACCCTTATGTCTCAATCAGCTGTGGGTCTAGAGATGGTTAATAAAGGTGGCATCCCAGCCCCTGAACGAATTCTGTATGAATTTCTCTCTCTTTCACTGTCTTTGTTTCACGGGTTTTTAAAAGTAATTGATTTTTATAATGGGGTTTAGCTGCTTTTCACTGCTGTGTTTATGCCGCTTTACACCCACTTGACTCACTTACAGAGAGATATCAATACATTGGTTTTAAGAGTCTTACTAGTCAGATATATTCTTGGGCGGTGAACAGGGGGTGTTGAATCCAGTTCACTGAGCAAGGAGTAGGTCTTGTCTGTTACATATTGGGTTTATGGAACAGTATCTGAGCTAATTTGAAACCCTTGTTTTATGCATCACACCACCTCACCTTTCCCGTTAAGCAGCCATAGTGTGTCTTCTAAACGTGTGACGCTGTTCTGTTTTGTAATTCAGTTCAAGTGTAGCGGTTTTTACATTCCCTCTCTAAGTGATATCTTATGATAAGTGTCTTTTTTTGTGTGACTTATTTCACTTAGAATCGTCGTACCTAAAACCTCTCATCATGCTGCTACTAGCCTTATGACGTTAATTTCATGGCTGAGTGATATGCCATTGTACATAAGGACCACAACTTCCTTATCCATTTTTCTCTTTCCTGGGATATTTAAGGTGTAACGAAGTGGAGGTTCTTGTCAACAGAGCAGCCCTAAACTTTGGGGTGCCTGTGTCTTGCTGATTTTTAGTTTTCCCAATTTATACGCCCATGAGTGGAAGTGCCCTATGCTCTCTAAGCTGAGTTTTTTAGATGTTTCAGGACACACCGTACACTTCTCCAGAGTGGCTGTTGGCAATTTACATCCCGCCCATCAGCGTAGCAAGGCTCCCGTTTCTCCATGGCCTGTCCTACATTTCTGGTTTTGACACTTTATTCAGCATGGCCCTTTTGACCGATGGGAAGCGAGACTTCTTTGTAGCGCTGATTTGCCTTTCCAGGTTGCTTGGTTGGCCAAAAAGGGCGTATGCGTTTTTTCCTGAATATATTCAGGAAAAAACGCATACGCCCTTTTTGGCCAAGGGCATCATTGTCGAGGTTTTGCCGCCTTTCCTGTGCTTTAAAGGCGATTCGACTCTACCTCCTGAAATCTGTTTCCTGCAATTCTGCTATGCTTTCAAATCCTCTTCGTTGCCTTCCCTCAATATATTTGTGGACGAGAGTTATCATTTCTAACTCTGCAGGTTTGTGAATTGCAGTGCCCCTGAGCGCGATTTTTCAACTCGCTTTTTTGGGAGCTGGCCGCAAAAGCACAGGATTGCTTCAGGCCCTCTTCTGCTTCCGGGCGGCAGGCTGAGCCTGTGGTTAATCCTTCTTCCTGATGGGAAAATAGAGTGACCTGTGGCTGTCCCAACACCTAGAGCTAGTCTCTCATTGGTTCCCCCTCTTCCCGTTTATCCTCAGGACAAATTGCAACCTGTACGGAACAGAAGGTTAAAGGGGCTGATTCTCCAAGGACGGAGATTGCTAGTAAAGCGGCTGTAATGGCCAACCCGAGCACAAGGAGATGAGAAATGAGGTGCGTTTTAGAAACCTTTCCCGATCACACGGTTTACCATCTTCTGGGTTTCTCATGCATGTTTTCGATGTAGGAAGATGCCCTTGAACCTGGAGATTTTGGACCCATGGGATGGGTACCACGCAATATTACTTTAAAGGGTCTCCGTTTTCTCACCCAACCTCAGCAAACCTCTCAGCCCCAAGAGTGTCCACCCTTATGACTCAATCAGCTGTGGGTCTAGAGATGGTCAATAAAGGTGGCATCCCAGCCCCTGAACGAATTCTGTATGAATTTCTCTCTCTTTCACTGTCTTTGTTTCACGGGTTTTTAAAAGTAATTGATTTTTATAATGGGGTTTAGCTGCTTTTCACTGCTGTGTTTATGCCTCTTTACACCCACTTGACTCACTTACAGAGAGATATCAATACATTGGTTTTAAGAGTCTTACTAGTCAGATATATTCTTGGGCGGTGAACAGGGGGTGTTGAATCCAGTTCACTGAGCAAGGAGTAGGTCTTGTCTGTTACATATTGGGTTTATGGAACGGTATCTGAGCTAATTTGAAACCCTTGTTTTATGCATCACCCACCTCACCTTTCCCGTTAAGCAGCCATAGTGTGTCTTCTAAACATGTGACGCTGTTCTGTTTTGTAATTCAGTTCAAGTGTAGCGGTTTTTACATTCCCTCTCTAAGTGATATCTTATGATAAGTGTCTTTTTCTGTGTGACTTATTTCACTTAGAATCGTCGTACCTAAATCCTCTCATCATGCTGCTACTAGCCTTATGACGTTAATTTCATGGCTGAGTGATATGCCATTGTACATAAGGACCACAACTTCCTTATCCATTTTTCTCTTTCCTGGGATATTTAAGGTGTAACGAAGTGGAGGTTCTTGTCAACAGAGCAGCCCTAAACTTTGGGGTGCCTGTGTCTTGCTGATTTTTAGTTTTCCCAATTTATACGCCCATGAGTGGAAGTGCCCTATGCTCTCTAAGCTGAGTTTTTTAGATGTTTCAGGACACACCGTACACTTCTCCAGAGTGGCTGTTGGCAATTTCCATCCCGCCCATCAGCGTAGCAAGGCTCCCGTTTCTCCATGGCCTGTCCTGCGTTTCTGGTTTTGACACTTTATTCAGCATGGCCCTTTTGACCGATGGGAAGCGAGACTTCTTTGTAGCGCTGATTTGCCTTTCCAGGTTGCTTGGTTGGCCAAAAAGGGCGTATGCGTTTTTTCCTGAATATATTCAGGAAAAAACGCATACGCCCTTTTTGGCCAAGGGCATCATTGTCGAGGTTTTGCCGCCTTTCCTGTGCTTTAAAGGCGATTCGACTCTACCTCCTGAAATCTGTTTCCTGCAATTCTGCTATGCTTTCAAATCCTCTTCGTTGCCTTCCCTCAATATATTTGTGGACGAGAGTTATCATTTCTAACTCTGCAGGTTTGTGAATTGCAGTGCCCCTGAACTCGATTTTTCAACTCGCTTTTTTGGGAGCTGGCCGCAAAAGCACAGGATTGCTTCAGGCCCTCTTCTGCTTCCGGGCGGCAGGCTGAGCCTGTGGTTAATCCTTCTTCCTGATGGGAAAATAGAGTGACCTGTGCCTGTCCCCACACCTAGACCTAGTCTCTCATTGGTTCCCCCTCTTCCCGTTCATCCTCAGGACAAATTGCAACCTGTTCGGAAAAGGAGGTTAAAGGTGCTGATTCTCCAAGGAGGGAGATTGCTAGTAAAGTGGCTGTAATGGCGAGCCCGAGCACAAGGAGATGAGAAATGAGGTGCGTTTTAGAAACCTTTCCCGATCACACGGTGTACCGTCTTCTGGGTTTCTCATGCATGTTTTCGATGTAGGAAGATGCCCTTGAACCTGGAGATTTTGGACCCATGGGATGGGTACCACGCAGTATTACGTTAAAGGGTCTGCGTTTGCTCACCCAACCTCACCAAACCTCTCAGCCCCAAGAGTGTCCACCCTTATGTCTCAATCAGCTGTGGGTCTAGAGATGGTCAATAAAGGTGGCATCCCAGCCCCTGAACGAATTATGTATGAATTTCTCTCTCTTTCACTGTCTTTGTTTCACGGGTTTTTAAAAGTAATTGACTTTTATAATGGGGTTTAGCTGCTTTTCACTGCTGTGTTTATGCCGATTTACACCCACTTGACTCACTTACAGAGAGATATCAATACATTGGTTTTAAGAGTCTTACTAGTCAGATATATTCTTGGGCGGTGAACAGGGGGTATTGAGTCCAGTTCACTGAGCAAGGAGTAGGTCTTGTCTGTTACATATTGGGTTTATGGAACGGTATCTGAGCTAATTTGATACCCTTGTTTTATGCATCACCCCACCTCACCTTTCCCGTTAAGCAGCCATAGTGTGTTTTCTAAACGTGTGACGCTGTTCTGTTTTGTAATTCAGTTCAAGTGTAGCGGATTTTACATTCCCTCTATAAGTGATATCTTACGATAAGTGTCTTTCTCTGTGACTTATTTCACTTAGAATCGTCGTACCTAAATCCACTCATCATGCTGCTTCCAGCCTTATGACGTTGATTTCATGCCTGAGTGATATTCCATTGTACATAAGGACCACAACTTCTTTATCCATTTTTCTCTTTCCTGGGATATTTAAGGTGTAATGAAGTGGAGGTTCTTGTCAACAGAGCAGCCCTAAACTTTGGGGTGCCTGTGTCTTGCTGATTTTTAGTTTTCCCAATTTATACGCCCATGAGTGGAAGTGCCCTATGCTCTCTAAGCTGAGTTTTTTAGGTGTTTCAGGACACACCGTACACTTCTCCAGATTGGCTGTTGGCAATTTACATCCCGCCCATCAGCGTAGCAAGGCTCCCGTTTCTCCATGGCCTGTCCTGCATTTCTGGTTTTGACACTTTATTCAGCATGGCCCTTTTGACCGATGGGAAGCGAGACTTCTTTGTAGCGCTGATTTGCCTTTCCAGGTTGCTTGGTTGGCCAAAAAGGGCGTATGCGTTTTTTCCTGAATATATTCAGGAAAAAACGCATACGCCCTTTTTGGCCAAGGGCATCATTGTCGAGGTTTTGCCGCTTTTCCTGTGCTTTAAAGGCGATTCGACTCTACCTCCTGAAATCAGTTTCCTGCAATTCTGCTATGCTTTCAAATCCTCTTCGTTGCCTTCCCTCAATATATTTGTGGACGAGAGTTACCATTTATAACTCTGCAGGTTTGTGAATTGCAGTGCCCCTGAGCTCCATTTTTCAACTCGCTTTTTTGGGAGCTGGCCGCAAAAGCACAGGATTGCTTCAGGCCCTGTTCTGCTTCCGGGCGGCAGGCTGAGCCTGTGGTTAATCCTTCTTCCTGATGGGAAAATAGAGTGACATGTGGCTGTCCCAATACCTAGAGCTAGTCTCTCATTGGTTCCCCCTCTTCCCGTTTATCCTCAGGACAAATTGCAACCTGTAGGGAACAGAAGGTTAAAGGGGCTGATTCTCCAAGGAGGGAGATTGCTAGTAAAGCGGCTGTAATGGCCAACCCCAGCACAAGGAGATGAGAAATGAGGTGCGTTTTAGAAACCTTTCCCGATCACACGGTGTACCATCTTCTGGGTTTCTCATGCATGTTTTCGATGTAGGAAGATGCCCTTGAACCTGGAGATTTTGGACCCATGGGATGGATACCACGCAGTATTACTTTAAAGGGTCTGCGTTTGCTCACCCAACCTCACCAAACCTCTCAGCCCCAAGAGTGTCCACCCTTATGACTCAATCAGCTGTGGGTCTAGAGATGGTCAATAAAGGTGGCATCCCAGCCCCTGAACGAATTCTGTATGAATTTCTCTCTCTTTCACTGTCTTTGTTTCACGGGTTTTTAAAAGTAATTGATTATTATAATGGGGTTTAGCTGCTTTTCACTGCTGGGTTTATGCCGCTTTACACCCACTTGACTCACTTACAGAGGGATATCAATACATTGGTTTTAAGAGTCTTACTAGTCAGATATATTCTTGGGCGGTGAACAGGGGGTGTTGAGTCCAGTTCACTGAGCAAGGAGTAGGTCTTGTCTATTACATATTGGGTTTATGGAACGGTATCTGAGCTAATTTGAAACCCTTGTTTTATGCATCACCCCACCTCACCTTTCCCGTTAAGCAGCCATAGTGTGTCTTCTAAACGTGTGACGCTGTTCTGTTTTGTAATTCAGTTCAAGTGTAGCGGTTTTTACATTCCCTCTCTAAGTGATATCTTATGATAAGTGTCTTTTTCTGTGTGACTTATTTCACTTAGAATCGTCGTACCTAAATCCTCTCATCATGCTGCTACTAGCCTTATGACGTTGATTTCATGCCTGAGTGATATTCCATTGTACATAAGGACCACAACTTCTTTATCCATTTTTCTCTTTCCTGGGATATTTAAGGTGTAATGAAGTGGAGGTTCTTGTCAACAGAGCAGCCCTAAACTTTGGGGTGCCTGTGTCTTGCTGATTTTTAGTTTTCCCAATTTATACGCCCATGAGTGGAAGTGCCCTATGCTCTCTAAGCTGAGTTTTTTAGATGTTTCAGGACACACCGTACACTTCTCCAGAGTGGCTGTTGGCAATTTCCATCCCGCCCATCAGCGTAGCAAGGCTCCCGTTTCTCCATGGCCTGTCCTGCATTTCTGGTTTTGACACTTTATTCAGCATGGCCCTTTTGACCGATGGGAAGCGAGACTTCTTTGTAGCGCTGATTTGCCTTTCCAGGTTGCTTGGTTGGCCAAAAAGGGCGTATGCGTTTTTTCCTGAATATATTCAGGAAAAAACGCATACGCCCTTTTTGGCCAAGGGCATCATTGTCGAGGTTTTGCCGCCTTTCCTGTGCTTTAAAGGCGATTCGACTCTACCTCCTGAAATCTGTTTCCTGCAATTCTGCTATGCTTTCAAATCCTCTTCGTTGCCTTCCCTCAATATATTTGTGGACGAGAGTTATCATTTCTAACTCTGCAGGTTTGTGAATTGCAGTGCCCCTGAGCTCGATTTTTCAACTCGCTTTTTTGGGAGCTGGCCGCAAAAGCACAGGATTGCTTCAGGCCCTCTTCTGCTTCCGGGCGGCAGGCTGAGCCTGTGGTTAATCCTTCTTCCTGATGGGAAAATAGAGTGACCTGTGCCTGTCCCCACACCTAGACCTAGTCTCTCATTGGTTCCCCCTCTTCCCGTTCATCCTCAGGACAAATTGCAACCTGTTCGGAACAGGAGGTTAAAGGTGCTGATTCTCCAAGGAGGGAGATTGCTAGTAAAGTGGCTGTAATGGCGAGCCCGAGCACAAGGAGATGAGAAATGAGGTGCGTTTTAGAAACCTTTCCCGATCACACGGTGTACCGTCTTCTGGGTTTCTCATGCATGTTTTCGATGTAGGAAGATGCCCTTGAACCTGGAGATTTTGGACCCATGGGATGGGTACCACGCAGTATTACTTTAAAGGGTCTGCGTTTGCTCACCCAACCTCACCAAACCTCTCAGCCCCAAGAGTGTCCACCCTTATGTCTCAATCAGCTGTGGGTCTAGAGATGGTCAATAAAGGTGGCATCCCAGCCCCTGAACGAATTCTGTATGAATTTCTCTCTGTTTCACTGTCTTTGTTTCACGGGCTTTTAAAAGTAATTGACTTTTATAATGGGGTTTAGCTGCTTTTCACTGCTGTGTTTATGCCGATTTACACCCACTTGACTCACTTACAGAGAGATATCAATACATTGGTTTTAAGAGTCTTACTAGTCAGATATATTCTTGGGCGGTGAACAGGGGGTATTGAGTCCAGTTCACTGAGCAAGGAGTAGGTCTTGTCTGTTACATATTGGGTTTATGGAACAGTATCTGAGCTAATTTGATACCCTTGTTTTATGCATCACCCCACCTCACCTTTCCCGTTAAGCAGCCATAGTGTGTTTTCTAAACGTGTGACGCTGTTCTGTTTTGTAATTCAGTTCAAGTGTAGCGGATTTTACATTCCCTCTATAAGTGATATCTTACGATAAGTGTCTTTCTCTGTGACTTATTTCACTTAGAATCGTCGTACCTAAATCCACTCATCATGCTGCTTCCAGCCTTATGACGTTGATTTCATGCCTGAGTGATATTCCATTGTACATAAGGACCACAACTTCTTTATCCATTTTTCTCTTTCCTGGGATATTTAAGGTGTAATGAAGTGGAGGTTCTTGTCAACAGAGCAGCCCTAAACTTTGGGGTGCCTGTGTCTTGCTGATTTTTAGTTTTCCCAATTTATACGCCCATGAGTGGAAGTGCCCTATGCTCTCTAAGCTGAGTTTTTTAGGTGTTTCAGGACACACCGTACACTTCTCCAGATTGGCTGTTGGCAATTTACATCCCGCCCATCAGCGTAGCAAGGCTCCCGTTTCTCCATGGCCTGTCCTGCATTTCTGGTTTTGACACTTTATTCAGCATGGCCCTTTTGACCGATGGGAAGCGAGACTTCTTTGTAGCGCTAATTTGCCTTTCCAGGTTGCTTGGTTGGCCAAAAAGGGCGTATGCGTTTTTTCCTGAATATATTCAGGAAAAAACGCATACGCCCTTTTTGGCCAAGGGCATCATTGTCGAGGTTTTGCCGCTTTTCCTGTGCTTTAAAGGCGATTCGACTCTACCTCCTGAAATCAGTTTCCTGCAATTCTGCTATGCTTTCAAATCCTCTTCGTTGCCTTCCCTCAATATATTTGTGGACGAGAGTTACCATTTATAACTCTGCAGGTTTGTGAATTGCAGTGCCCCTGAGCTCCATTTTTCAACTCGCTTTTTTGGGAGCTGGCCGCAAAAGCACAGGATTGCTTCAGGCCCTGTTCTGCTTCCGGGCGGCAGGCTGAGCCTGTGGTTAATCCTTCTTCCTGATGGGAAAATAGAGTGACATGTGGCTGTCCCAATACCTAGAGCTAGTCTCTCATTGGTTCCCCCTCTTCCCGTTTATCCTCAGGACAAATTGCAACCTGTAGGGAACAGAAGGTTAAAGGGGCTGATTCTCCAAGGAGGGAGATTGCTAGTAAAGCGGCTGTAATGGCCAACCCCAGCACAAGGAGATGAGAAATGAGGTGCGTTTTAGAAACCTTTCCCGATCACACGGTGTACCATCTTCTGGGTTTCTCATGCATGTTTTCGATGTAGGAAGATGCCCTTGAACCTGGAGATTTTGGACCCATGGGATGGATACCACGCAGTATTACTTTAAAGGGTCTGCGTTTGCTCACCCAACCTCACCAAACCTCTCAGCCCCAAGAGTGTCCACCCTTATGACTCAATCAGCTGTGGGTCTAGAGATGGTCAATAAAGGTGGCATTCCAGCCCCTGAACGAATTCTGTATGAATTTCTCTCTCTTTCACTGTCTTTGTTTCACGGGTTTTTAAAAGTAATTGATTTTTATAATGGGGTTTAGCTGCTTTTCACTGCTGGGTTTATGCCGCTTTACACCCACTTGACTCACTTACAGAGGGATATCAATACATTGGTTTTAAGAGTCTTACTAGTCAGATATATTCTTGGGCGGTGAACAGGGGGTGTTGAGTCCAGTTCACTGAGCAAGGAGTAGGTCTTGTCTATTACATATTGGGTTTATGGAACGGTATCTGAGCTAATTTGAAACCCTTGTTTTATGCATCACCCCACCTCACCTTTCCCGTTAAGCAGCCATAGTGTGTCTTCTAAACGTGTGACGCTGTTCTGTTTTGTAATTCAGTTCAAGTGTAGCGGTTTTTACATTCCCTCTCTAAGTGATATCTTATGATAAGTGTCTTTTTCTGTGTGACTTATTTCACTTAGAATCGTCGTACCTAAATCCTCTCATCATGCTGCTACTAGCCTTATGACGTTGATTTCATGCCTGAGTGATATTCCATTGTACATAAGGACCACAACTTCTTTATCCATTTTTCTCTTTCCTGGGATATTTAAGGTGTAATGAAGTGGAGGTTCTTGTCAACAGAGCAGCCCTAAACTTTGGGGTGCCTGTGTCTTGCTGATTTTTAGTTTTCCCAATTTATACGCCCATGAGTGGAAGTGCCCTATGCTCTCTAAGCTGAGTGTTTTAGATGTTTCAAGACACACCGTACACTTCTCCAGAGTGGCTGTTGGCAATTTACATCCCGCCCATCAGCGTAGCAAGGCTCCCGTTTCTCCATGGCCTGTCTTGCATTTCTGGTTTTGACACTTTATTCAGCATGGCCCTTTTGACCGATGGGAAGCGAGACTTCTTTGTAGCGCTGATTTGCCTTTCCAGGTTGCTTGGTTGGCCAAAAAGGGCGTATGCGTTTTTTCCTGAATATATTCAAGAAAAAACGCATATGCCCTTTTTGGCCAAGGGCATCATGGTCGAAGTTTTGCCGCTTTTCCTGTGCTTTAAAGGCGATTCGAATCTACCTCGTGAAATCTGTTTCCTGCAATTCTGCCTTGCTTTCAAATCCTCTTTGTTGCCTTCCCTCAATATATTTGTGGACGAGAGTTATCATTTCTAACTATGCAGGTTTGTGAATTGCAGTGCCCCTGAGCTCCACTTTTCAAATCGCTTTCTTGGGAGCTGGCCGCAAAAGCGCAGGATTGCTTCAGGCCTTATTGTGGTTCCGGGCGGCAGGCTGAGCCTGTGGTTAATTCTTTTTCCTGATGAGAAAATAGAGTGACCTGTGCCTGTCCCCACACCTAGACCTAGTCTCTCATTGGTTCCCCCTCTTCCCGTTCATCCTCAGGACAAATTTGCAACCTGTACAGAACAGGAGGTTAAAGGTGTTCATTCTCCAAGGAGGGAGATTGCTAGTAAAGCGGCTGGAATGGCGAGCCCGAGCACAAGGAGATGAGAAATGAGGTGCGTTTTAGAAACCTTTCCCGATCACACGGTGTACCATCTTCTGGGTTTCTCATGCATGTTTTCGATGTAGGAAGATGCCCTTGAACCTGGAGATTTTGGACCCATGGGATGGGTACCACGCAGTATTACTTTAAAGGGTCTGCGTTTGCTCACCCAACCTCACCAAACCTCTCAGCCCGAAGAGTGTCCACCCTTATGTCTCAATCAGCTGTGGGTCTAGAGATGGTTAATAAAGGTGGCATCCCAGCCCCTGAACGAATTCTGTATGAATTTCTCTCTCTTTCACTGTCTTTGTTTCACGGGTTTTTAAAAGTAATTGATTTTTATAATGGGGTTTAGCTGCTTTTCACTGCTGTGTTTATGCCGCTTTACACCCACTTGACTCACTTACAGAGAGATATCAATACATTGGTTTTAAGAGTCTTACTAGTCAGATATATTCTTGGGCGGTGAACAGGGGGTGTTGAATCCAGTTCACTGAGCAAGGAGTAGGTCTTGTCTGTTACATATTGGGTTTATGGAACAGTATCTGAGCTAATTTGAAACCCTTGTTTTATGCATCACACCACCTCACCTTTCCCGTTAAGCAGCCATAGTGTGTCTTCTAAACGTGTGACGCTGTTCTGTTTTGTAATTCAGTTCAAGTGTAGCGGTTTTTACATTCCCTCTCTAAGTGATATCTTATGATAAGTGTCTTTTTTTGTGTGACTTATTTCACTTAGAATCGTCGTACCTAAAACCTCTCATCATGCTGCTACTAGCCTTATGACGTTAATTTCATGGCTGAGTGATATGCCATTGTACATAAGGACCACAACTTCCTTATCCATTTTTCTCTTTCCTGGGATATTTAAGGTGTAACGAAGTGGAGGTTCTTGTCAACAGAGCAGCCCTAAACTTTGGGGTGCCTGTGTCTTGCTGATTTTTAGTTTTCCCAATTTATACGCCCATGAGTGGAAGTGCCCTATGCTCTCTAAGCTGAGTTTTTTAGATGTTTCAGGACACACCGTACACTTCTCCAGAGTGGCTGTTGGCAATTTACATCCCGCCCATCAGCGTAGCAAGGCTCCCGTTTCTCCATGGCCTGTCCTACATTTCTGGTTTTGACACTTTATTCAGCATGGCCCTTTTGACCGATGGGAAGCGAGACTTCTTTGTAGCGCTGATTTGCCTTTCCAGGTTGCTTGGTTGGCCAAAAAGGGCGTATGCGTTTTTTCCTGAATATATTCAGGAAAAAACGCATACGCCCTTTTTGGCCAAGGGCATCATTGTCGAGGTTTTGCCGCCTTTCCTGTGCTTTAAAGGCGATTCGACTCTACCTCCTGAAATCTGTTTCCTGCAATTCTGCTATGCTTTCAAATCCTCTTCGTTGCCTTCCCTCAATATATTTGTGGACGAGAGTTATCATTTCTAACTCTGCAGGTTTGTGAATTGCAGTGCCCCTGAGCGCGATTTTTCAACTCGCTTTTTTGGGAGCTGGCCGCAAAAGCACAGGATTGCTTCAGGCCCTCTTCTGCTTCCGGGCGGCAGGCTGAGCCTGTGGTTAATCCTTCTTCCTGATGGGAAAATAGAGTGACCTGTGGCTGTCCCAACACCTAGAGCTAGTCTCTCATTGGTTCCCCCTCTTCCCGTTTATCCTCAGGACAAATTGCAACCTGTACGGAACAGAAGGTTAAAGGGGCTGATTCTCCAAGGACGGAGATTGCTAGTAAAGCGGCTGTAATGGCCAACCCGAGCACAAGGAGATGAGAAATGAGGTGCGTTTTAGAAACCTTTCCCGATCACACGGTTTACCATCTTCTGGGTTTCTCATGCATGTTTTCGATGTAGGAAGATGCCCTTGAACCTGGAGATTTTGGACCCATGGGATGGGTACCACGCAATATTACTTTAAAGGGTCTCCGTTTTCTCACCCAACCTCAGCAAACCTCTCAGCCCCAAGAGTGTCCACCCTTATGACTCAATCAGCTGTGGGTCTAGAGATGGTCAATAAAGGTGGCATCCCAGCCCCTGAACGAATTCTGTATGAATTTCTCTCTCTTTCACTGTCTTTGTTTCACGGGTTTTTAAAAGTAATTGATTTTTATAATGGGGTTTAGCTGCTTTTCACTGCTGTGTTTATGCCTCTTTACACCCACTTGACTCACTTACAGAGAGATATCAATACATTGGTTTTAAGAGTCTTACTAGTCAGATATATTCTTGGGCGGTGAACAGGGGGTGTTGAATCCAGTTCACTGAGCAAGGAGTAGGTCTTGTCTGTTACATATTGGGTTTATGGAACGGTATCTGAGCTAATTTGAAACCCTTGTTTTATGCATCACCCACCTCACCTTTCCCGTTAAGCAGCCATAGTGTGTCTTCTAAACATGTGACGCTGTTCTGTTTTGTAATTCAGTTCAAGTGTAGCGGTTTTTACATTCCCTCTCTAAGTGATATCTTATGATAAGTGTCTTTTTCTGTGTGACTTATTTCACTTAGAATCGTCGTACCTAAATCCTCTCATCATGCTGCTACTAGCCTTATGACGTTAATTTCATGGCTGAGTGATATGCCATTGTACATAAGGACCACAACTTCCTTATCCATTTTTCTCTTTCCTGGGATATTTAAGGTGTAACGAAGTGGAGGTTCTTGTCAACAGAGCAGCCCTAAACTTTGGGGTGCCTGTGTCTTGCTGATTTTTAGTTTTCCCAATTTATACGCCCATGAGTGGAAGTGCCCTATGCTCTCTAAGCTGAGTTTTTTAGATGTTTCAGGACACACCGTACACTTCTCCAGAGTGGCTGTTGGCAATTTCCATCCCGCCCATCAGCGTAGCAAGGCTCCCGTTTCTCCATGGCCTGTCCTGCGTTTCTGGTTTTGACACTTTATTCAGCATGGCCCTTTTGACCGATGGGAAGCGAGACTTCTTTGTAGCGCTGATTTGCCTTTCCAGGTTGCTTGGTTGGCCAAAAAGGGCGTATGCGTTTTTTCCTGAATATATTCAGGAAAAAACGCATACGCCCTTTTTGGCCAAGGGCATCATTGTCGAGGTTTTGCCGCCTTTCCTGTGCTTTAAAGGCGATTCGACTCTACCTCCTGAAATCTGTTTCCTGCAATTCTGCTATGCTTTCAAATCCTCTTCGTTGCCTTCCCTCAATATATTTGTGGACGAGAGTTATCATTTCTAACTCTGCAGGTTTGTGAATTGCAGTGCCCCTGAACTCGATTTTTCAACTCGCTTTTTTGGGAGCTGGCCGCAAAAGCACAGGATTGCTTCAGGCCCTCTTCTGCTTCCGGGCGGCAGGCTGAGCCTGTGGTTAATCCTTCTTCCTGATGGGAAAATAGAGTGACCTGTGCCTGTCCCCACACCTAGACCTAGTCTCTCATTGGTTCCCCCTCTTCCCGTTCATCCTCAGGACAAATTGCAACCTGTTCGGAAAAGGAGGTTAAAGGTGCTGATTCTCCAAGGAGGGAGATTGCTAGTAAAGTGGCTGTAATGGCGAGCCCGAGCACAAGGAGATGAGATATGAGGTGCGTTTTAGAAACCTTTCCCGATCACACGGTGTACCGTCTTCTGGGTTTCTCATGCATGTTTTCGATGTAGGAAGATGCCCTTGAACCTGGAGATTTTGGACCCATGGGATGGGTACCACGCAGTATTACGTTAAAGGGTCTGCGTTTGCTCACCCAACCTCACCAAACCTCTCAGCCCCAAGAGTGTCCACCCTTATGTCTCAATCAGCTGTGGGTCTAGAGATGGTCAATAAAGGTGGCATCCCAGCCCCTGAACGAATTATGTATGAATTTCTCTCTCTTTCACTGTCTTTGTTTCACGGGTTTTTAAAAGTAATTGACTTTTATAATGGGGTTTAGCTGCTTTTCACTGCTGTGTTTATGCCGATTTACACCCACTTGACTCACTTACAGAGAGATATCAATACATTGGTTTTAAGAGTCTTACTAGTCAGATATATTCTTGGGCGGTGAACAGGGGGTATTGAGTCCAGTTCACTGAGCAAGGAGTAGGTCTTGTCTGTTACATATTGGGTTTATGGAACGGTATCTGAGCTAATTTGATACCCTTGTTTTATGCATCACCCCACCTCACCTTTCCCGTTAAGCAGCCATAGTGTGTTTTCTAAACGTGTGACGCTGTTCTGTTTTGTAATTCAGTTCAAGTGTAGCGGATTTTACATTCCCTCTATAAGTGATATCTTACGATAAGTGTCTTTCTCTGTGACTTATTTCACTTAGAATCGTCGTACCTAAATCCACTCATCATGCTGCTTCCAGCCTTATGACGTTGATTTCATGCCTGAGTGATATTCCATTGTACATAAGGACCACAACTTCTTTATCCATTTTTCTCTTTCCTGGGATATTTAAGGTGTAATGAAGTGGAGGTTCTTGTCAACAGAGCAGCCCTAAACTTTGGGGTGCCTGTGTCTTGCTGATTTTTAGTTTTCCCAATTTATACGCCCATGAGTGGAAGTGCCCTATGCTCTCTAAGCTGAGTTTTTTAGGTGTTTCAGGACACACCGTACACTTCTCCAGATTGGCTGTTGGCAATTTACATCCCGCCCATCAGCGTAGCAAGGCTCCCGTTTCTCCATGGCCTGTCCTGCATTTCTGGTTTTGACACTTTATTCAGCATGGCCCTTTTGACCGATGGGAAGCGAGACTTCTTTGTAGCGCTGATTTGCCTTTCCAGGTTGCTTGGTTGGCCAAAAAGGGCGTATGCGTTTTTTCCTGAATATATTCAGGAAAAAACGCATACGCCCTTTTTGGCCAAGGGCATCATTGTCGAGGTTTTGCCGCTTTTCCTGTGCTTTAAAGGCGATTCGACTCTACCTCCTGAAATCAGTTTCCTGCAATTCTGCTATGCTTTCAAATCCTCTTCGTTGCCTTCCCTCAATATATTTGTGGACGAGAGTTACCATTTATAACTCTGCAGGTTTGTGAATTGCAGTGCCCCTGAGCTCCATTTTTCAACTCGCTTTTTTGGGAGCTGGCCGCAAAAGCACAGGATTGCTTCAGGCCCTGTTCTGCTTCCGGGCGGCAGGCTGAGCCTGTGGTTAATCCTTCTTCCTGATGGGAAAATAGAGTGACATGTGGCTGTCCCAATACCTAGAGCTAGTCTCTCATTGGTTCCCCCTCTTCCCGTTTATCCTCAGGACAAATTGCAACCTGTAGGGAACAGAAGGTTAAAGGGGCTGATTCTCCAAGGAGGGAGATTGCTAGTAAAGCGGCTGTAATGGCCAACCCCAGCACAAGGAGATGAGAAATGAGGTGCGTTTTAGAAACCTTTCCCGATCACACGGTGTACCATCTTCTGGGTTTCTCATGCATGTTTTCGATGTAGGAAGATGCCCTTGAACCTGGAGATTTTGGACCCATGGGATGGATACCACGCAATATTACTTTAAAGGGTCTCCGTTTTCTCACCCAACCTCAGCAAACCTCTCAGCCCCAAGAGTGTCCACCCTTATGACTCAATCAGCTGTGGGTCTAGAGATGGTCAATAAAGGTGGCATCCCAGCCCCTGAACGAATTCTGTATGAATTTCTCTCTCTTTCACTGTCTTTGTTTCACGGGTTTTTAAAAGTAATTGATTTTTATAATGGGGTTTAGCTGCTTTTCACTGCTGTGTTTATGCCTCTTTACACCCACTTGACTCACTTACAGAGAGATATCAATACATTGGTTTTAAGAGTCTTACTAGTCAGATATATTCTTGGGCGGTGAACAGGGGGTGTTGAATCCAGTTCACTGAGCAAGGAGTAGGTCTTGTCTGTTACATATTGGGTTTATGGAACGGTATCTGAGCTAATTTGAAACCCTTGTTTTATGCATCACCCACCTCACCTTTCCCGTTAAGCAGCCATAGTGTGTCTTCTAAACATGTGACGCTGTTCTGTTTTGTAATTCAGTTCAAGTGTAGCGGTTTTTACATTCCCTCTCTAAGTGATATCTTATGATAAGTGTCTTTTTCTGTGTGACTTATTTCACTTAGAATCGTCGTACCTAAATCCTCTCATCATGCTGCTACTAGCCTTATGACGTTAATTTCATGGCTGAGTGATATGCCATTGTACATAAGGACCACAACTTCCTTATCCATTTTTCTCTTTCCTGGGATATTTAAGGTGTAACGAAGTGGAGGTTCTTGTCAACAGAGCAGCCCTAAACTTTGGGGTGCCTGTGTCTTGCTGATTTTTAGTTTTCCCAATTTATACGCCCATGAGTGGAAGTGCCCTATGCTCTCTAAGCTGAGTTTTTTAGATGTTTCAGGACACACCGTACACTTCTCCAGAGTGGCTGTTGGCAATTTCCATCCCGCCCATCAGCGTAGCAAGGCTCCCGTTTCTCCATGGCCTGTCCTGCGTTTCTGGTTTTGACACTTTATTCAGCATGGCCCTTTTGACCGATGGGAAGCGAGACTTCTTTGTAGCGCTGATTTGCCTTTCCAGGTTGCTTGGTTGGCCAAAAAGGGCGTATGCGTTTTTTCCTGAATATATTCAGGAAAAAACGCATACGCCCTTTTTGGCCAAGGGCATCATTGTCGAGGTTTTGCCGCCTTTCCTGTGCTTTAAAGGCGATTCGACTCTACCTCCTGAAATCTGTTTCCTGCAATTCTGCTATGCTTTCAAATCCTCTTCGTTGCCTTCCCTCAATATATTTGTGGACGAGAGTTATCATTTCTAACTCTGCAGGTTTGTGAATTGCAGTGCCCCTGAGCGCGATTTTTCAACTCGCTTTTTTGGGAGCTGGCCGCAAAAGCACAGGATTGCTTCAGGCCCTCTTCTGCTTCCGGGCGGCAGGCTGAGCCTGTGGTTAATCCTTCTTCCTGATGGGAAAATAGAGTGACCTGTGCCTGTCCCCACACCTAGACCTAGTCTCTCATTGGTTCCCCCTCTTCCCGTTCATCCTCACGACAAATTGCAACCTGTTCGGAAAAGGAGGTTAAAGGTGCTGATTCTCCAAGGAGGGAGATTGCTAGTAAAGTGGCTGTAATGGCGAGCCCGAGCACAAGGAGATGAGAAATGAGGTGCGTTTTAGAAACCTTTCCCGATCACACGGTGTACCGTCTTCTGGGTTTCTCATGCATGTTTTCGATGTAGGAAGATGCCCTTGAACCTGGAGATTTTGGACCCATGGGATGGGTACCACGCAGTATTACGTTAAAGGGTCTGCGTTTGCTCACCCAACCTCACCAAACCTCTCAGCCCCAAGAGTGTCCACCCTTATGTCTCAATCAGCTGTGGGTCTAGAGATGGTCAATAAAGGTGGCATCCCAGCCCCTGAACGAATTATGTATGAATTTCTCTCTCTTTCACTGTCTTTGTTTCACGGGTTTTTAAAAGTAATTGACTTTTATAATGGGGTTTAGCTGCTTTTCACTGCTGTGTTTATGCCGATTTACACCCACTTGACTCACTTACAGAGAGATATCAATACATTGGTTTTAAGAGTCTTACTAGTCAGATATATTCTTGGGCGGTGAACAGGGGGTATTGAGTCCAGTTCACTGAGCAAGGAGTAGGTCTTGTCTGTTACATATTGGGTTTATGGAACGGTATCTGAGCTAATTTGATACCCTTGTTTTATGCATCACCCCACCTCACCTTTCCCGTTAAGCAGCCATAGTGTGTTTTCTAAACGTGTGACGCTGTTCTGTTTTGTAATTCAGTTCAAGTGTAGCGGATTTTACATTCCCTCTATAAGTGATATCTTACGATAAGTGTCTTTCTCTGTGACTTATTTCACTTAGAATCGTCGTACCTAAATCCACTCATCATGCTGCTTCCAGCCTTATGACGTTGATTTCATGCCTGAGTGATATTCCATTGTACATAAGGACCACAACTTCTTTATCCATTTTTCTCTTTCCTGGGATATTTAAGGTGTAATGAAGTGGAGGTTCTTGTCAACAGAGCAGCCCTAAACTTTGGGGTGCCTGTGTCTTGCTGATTTTTAGTTTTCCCAATTTATACGCCCATGAGTGGAAGTGCCCTATGCTCTCTAAGCTGAGTTTTTTAGGTGTTTCAGGACACACCGTACACTTCTCCAGATTGGCTGTTGGCAATTTACATCCCGCCCATCAGCGTAGCAAGGCTCCCGTTTCTCCATGGCCTGTCCTGCATTTCTGGTTTTGACACTTTATTCAGCATGGCCCTTTTGACCGATGGGAAGCGAGACTTCTTTGTAGCGCTGATTTGCCTTTCCAGGTTGCTTGGTTGGCCAAAAAGGGCGTATGCGTTTTTTCCTGAATATATTCAGGAAAAAACGCATACGCCCTTTTTGGCCAAGGGCATCATTGTCGAGGTTTTGCCGCTTTTCCTGTGCTTTAAAGGCGATTCGACTCTACCTCCTGAAATCAGTTTCCTGCAATTCTGCTATGCTTTCAAATCCTCTTCGTTGCCTTCCCTCAATATATTTGTGGACGAGAGTTACCATTTATAACTCTGCAGGTTTGTGAATTGCAGTGCCCCTGAGCTCCATTTTTCAACTCGCTTTTTTGGGAGCTGGCCGCAAAAGCACAGGATTGCTTCAGGCCCTGTTCTGCTTCCGGGCGGCAGGCTGAGCCTGTGGTTAATCCTTCTTCCTGATGGGAAAATAGAGTGACATGTGGCTGTCCCAATACCTAGAGCTAGTCTCTCATTGGTTCCCCCTCTTCCCGTTTATCCTCAGGACAAATTGCAACCTGTAGGGAACAGAAGGTTAAAGGGGCTGATTCTCCAAGGAGGGAGATTGCTAGTAAAGCGGCTGTAATGGCCAACCCCAGCACAAGGAGATGAGAAATGAGGTGCGTTTTAGAAACCTTTCCCGATCACACGGTGTACCATCTTCTGGGTTTCTCATGCATGTTTTCGATGTAGGAAGATGCCCTTGAACCTGGAGATTTTGGACCCATGGGATGGATACCACGCAGTATTACTTTAAAGGGTCTGCGTTTGCTCACCCAACCTCACCAAACCTCTCAGCCCCAAGAGTGTCCACCCTTATGACTCAATCAGCTGTGGGTCTAGAGATGGTCAATAAAGGTGGCATCCCAGCCCCTGAACGAATTCTGTATGAATTTCTCTCTCTTTCACTGTCTTTGTTTCACGGGTTTTTAAAAGTAATTGATTATTATAATGGGGTTTAGCTGCTTTTCACTGCTGGGTTTATGCCGCTTTACACCCACTTGACTCACTTACAGAGGGATATCAATACATTGGTTTTAAGAGTCTTACTAGTCAGATATATTCTTGGGCGGTGAACAGGGGGTGTTGAGTCCAGTTCACTGAGCAAGGAGTAGGTCTTGTCTATTACATATTGGGTTTATGGAACGGTATCTGAGCTAATTTGAAACCCTTGTTTTATGCATCACCCCACCTCACCTTTCCCGTTAAGCAACCATAGTGTGTCTTCTAAACGTGTGACGCTGTTCTGTTTTGTAATTCAGTTCAAGTGTAGCGGTTTTTACATTCCCTCTCTAAGTGATATCTTATGATAAGTGTCTTTTTCTGTGTGACTTATTTCACTTAGAATCGTCGTACCTAAATCCTCTCATCATGCTGCTACTAGCCTTATGACGTTGATTTCATGCCTGAGTGATATTCCATTGTACATAAGGACCACAACTTCTTTATCCATTTTTCTCTTTCCTGGGATATTTAAGGTGTAATGAAGTGGAGGTTCTTGTCAACAGAGCAGCCCTAAACTTTGGGGTGCCTGTGTCTTGCTGATTTTTAGTTTTCCCAATTTATACGCCCATGAGTGGAAGTGCCCTATGCTCTCTAAGCTGAGTGTTTTAGATGTTTCAAGACACACCGTACACTTCTCCAGAGTGGCTGTTGGCAATTTACATCCCGCCCATCAGCGTAGCAAGGCTCCCGTTTCTCCATGGCCTGTCTTGCATTTCTGGTTTTGACACTTTATTCAGCATGGCCCTTTTGACCGATGGGAAGCGAGACTTCTTTGTAGCGCTGATTTGCCTTTCCAGGTTGCTTGGTTGGCCAAAAAGGGCGTATGCGTTTTTTCCTGAATATATTCAAGAAAAAACGCATATGCCCTTTTTGGCCAAGGGCATCATGGTCGAAGTTTTGCCGCTTTTCCTGTGCTTTAAAGGCGATTCGAATCTACCTCGTGAAATCTGTTTCCTGCAATTCTGCCTTGCTTTCAAATCCTCTTTGTTGCCTTCCCTCAATATATTTGTGGACGAGAGTTATCATTTCTAACTATGCAGGTTTGTGAATTGCAGTGCCCCTGAGCTCCACTTTTCAAATCGCTTTCTTGGGAGCTGGCCGCAAAAGCGCAGGATTGCTTCAGGCCTTATTGTGGTTCCGGGCGGCAGGCTGAGCCTGTGGTTAATTCTTTTTCCTGATGAGAAAATAGAGTGACCTGTGCCTGTCCCCACACCTAGACCTAGTCTCTCATTGGTTCCCCCTCTTCCCGTTCATCCTCAGGACAAATTTGCAACCTGTACAGAACAGGAGGTTAAAGGTGTTCATTCTCCAAGGAGGGAGATTGCTAGTAAAGCGGCTGGAATGGCGAGCCCGAGCACAAGGAGATGAGAAATGAGGTGCGTTTTAGAAACCTTTCCCGATCACACGGTGTACCATCTTCTGGGTTTCTCATGCATGTTTTCGATGTAGGAAGATGCCCTTGAACCTGGAGATTTTGGACCCATGGGATGGGTACCACGCAGTATTACTTTAAAGGGTCTGCGTTTGCTCACCCAACCTCACCAAACCTCTCAGCCCGAAGAGTGTCCACCCTTATGTCTCAATCAGCTGTGGGTCTAGAGATGGTTAATAAAGGTGGCATCCCAGCCCCTGAACGAATTCTGTATGAATTTCTCTCTCTTTCACTGTCTTTGTTTCACGGGTTTTTAAAAGTAATTGATTTTTATAATGGGGTTTAGCTGCTTTTCACTGCTGTGTTTATGCCGCTTTACACCCACTTGACTCACTTACAGAGAGATATCAATACATTGGTTTTAAGAGTCTTACTAGTCAGATATATTCTTGGGCGGTGAACAGGGGGTGTTGAATCCAGTTCACTGAGCAAGGAGTAGGTCTTGTCTGTTACATATTGGGTTTATGGAACAGTATCTGAGCTAATTTGAAACCCTTGTTTTATGCATCACACCACCTCACCTTTCCCGTTAAGCAGCCATAGTGTGTCTTCTAAACGTGTGACGCTGTTCTGTTTTGTAATTCAGTTCAAGTGTAGCGGTTTTTACATTCCCTCTCTAAGTGATATCTTATGATAAGTGTCTTTTTTTGTGTGACTTATTTCACTTAGAATCGTCGTACCTAAAACCTCTCATCATGCTGCTACTAGCCTTATGACGTTAATTTCATGGCTGAGTGATATGCCATTGTACATAAGGACCACAACTTCCTTATCCATTTTTCTCTTTCCTGGGATATTTAAGGTGTAACGAAGTGGAGGTTCTTGTCAACAGAGCAGCCCTAAACTTTGGGGTGCCTGTGTCTTGCTGATTTTTAGTTTTCCCAATTTATACGCCCATGAGTGGAAGTGCCCTATGCTCTCTAAGCTGAGTTTTTTAGATGTTTCAGGACACACCGTACACTTCTCCAGAGTGGCTGTTGGCAATTTACATCCCGCCCATCAGCGTAGCAAGGCTCCCGTTTCTCCATGGCCTGTCCTACATTTCTGGTTTTGACACTTTATTCAGCATGGCCCTTTTGACCGATGGGAAGCGAGACTTCTTTGTAGCGCTGATTTGCCTTTCCAGGTTGCTTGGTTGGCCAAAAAGGGCGTATGCGTTTTTTCCTGAATATATTCAGGAAAAAACGCATACGCCCTTTTTGGCCAAGGGCATCATTGTCGAGGTTTTGCCGCCTTTCCTGTGCTTTAAAGGCGATTCGACTCTACCTCCTGAAATCTGTTTCCTGCAATTCTGCTATGCTTTCAAATCCTCTTCGTTGCCTTCCCTCAATATATTTGTGGACGAGAGTTATCATTTCTAACTCTGCAGGTTTGTGAATTGCAGTGCCCCTGAGCGCGATTTTTCAACTCGCTTTTTTGGGAGCTGGCCGCAAAAGCACAGGATTGCTTCAGGCCCTCTTCTGCTTCCGGGCGGCAGGCTGAGCCTGTGGTTAATCCTTCTTCCTGATGGGAAAATAGAGTGACCTGTGGCTGTCCCAACACCTAGAGCTAGTCTCTCATTGGTTCCCCCTCTTCCCGTTTATCCTCAGGACAAATTGCAACCTGTACGGAACAGAAGGTTAAAGGGGCTGATTCTCCAAGGACGGAGATTGCTAGTAAAGCGGCTGTAATGGCCAACCCGAGCACAAGGAGATGAGAAATGAGGTGCGTTTTAGAAACCTTTCCCGATCACACGGTTTACCATCTTCTGGGTTTCTCATGCATGTTTTCGATGTAGGAAGATGCCCTTGAACCTGGAGATTTTGGACCCATGGGATGGGTACCACGCAATATTACTTTAAAGGGTCTCCGTTTTCTCACCCAACCTCAGCAAACCTCTCAGCCCCAAGAGTGTCCACCCTTATGACTCAATCAGCTGTGGGTCTAGAGATGGTCAATAAAGGTGGCATCCCAGCCCCTGAACGAATTCTGTATGAATTTCTCTCTCTTTCACTGTCTTTGTTTCACGGGTTTTTAAAAGTAATTGATTTTTATAATGGGGTTTAGCTGCTTTTCACTGCTGTGTTTATGCCTCTTTACACCCACTTGACTCACTTACAGAGAGATATCAATACATTGGTTTTAAGAGTCTTACTAGTCAGATATATTCTTGGGCGGTGAACAGGGGGTGTTGAATCCAGTTCACTGAGCAAGGAGTAGGTCTTGTCTGTTACATATTGGGTTTATGGAACGGTATCTGAGCTAATTTGAAACCCTTGTTTTATGCATCACCCACCTCACCTTTCCCGTTAAGCAGCCATAGTGTGTCTTCTAAACATGTGACGCTGTTCTGTTTTGTAATTCAGTTCAAGTGTAGCGGTTTTTACATTCCCTCTCTAAGTGATATCTTATGATAAGTGTCTTTTTCTGTGTGACTTATTTCACTTAGAATCGTCGTACCTAAATCCTCTCATCATGCTGCTACTAGCCTTATGACGTTAATTTCATGGCTGAGTGATATGCCATTGTACATAAGGACCACAACTTCCTTATCCATTTTTCTCTTTCCTGGGATATTTAAGGTGTAACGAAGTGGAGGTTCTTGTCAACAGAGCAGCCCTAAACTTTGGGGTGCCTGTGTCTTGCTGATTTTTAGTTTTCCCAATTTATACGCCCATGAGTGGAAGTGCCCTATGCTCTCTAAGCTGAGTTTTTTAGATGTTTCAGGACACACCGTACACTTCTCCAGAGTGGCTGTTGGCAATTTCCATCCCGCCCATCAGCGTAGCAAGGCTCCCGTTTCTCCATGGCCTGTCCTGCGTTTCTGGTTTTGACACTTTATTCAGCATGGCCCTTTTGACCGATGGGAAGCGAGACTTCTTTGTAGCGCTGATTTGCCTTTCCAGGTTGCTTGGTTGGCCAAAAAGGGCGTATGCGTTTTTTCCTGAATATATTCAGGAAAAAACGCATACGCCCTTTTTGGCCAAGGGCATCATTGTCGAGGTTTTGCCGCCTTTCCTGTGCTTTAAAGGCGATTCGACTCTACCTCCTGAAATCTGTTTCCTGCAATTCTGCTATGCTTTCAAATCCTCTTCGTTGCCTTCCCTCAATATATTTGTGGACGAGAGTTATCATTTCTAACTCTGCAGGTTTGTGAATTGCAGTGCCCCTGAACTCGATTTTTCAACTCGCTTTTTTGGGAGCTGGCCGCAAAAGCACAGGATTGCTTCAGGCCCTCTTCTGCTTCCGGGCGGCAGGCTGAGCCTGTGGTTAATCCTTCTTCCTGATGGGAAAATAGAGTGACCTGTGCCTGTCCCCACACCTAGACCTAGTCTCTCATTGGTTCCCCCTCTTCCCGTTCATCCTCAGGACAAATTGCAACCTGTTCGGAAAAGGAGGTTAAAGGTGCTGATTCTCCAAGGAGGGAGATTGCTAGTAAAGTGGCTGTAATGGCGAGCCCGAGCACAAGGAGATGAGATATGAGGTGCGTTTTAGAAACCTTTCCCGATCACACGGTGTACCGTCTTCTGGGTTTCTCATGCATGTTTTCGATGTAGGAAGATGCCCTTGAACCTGGAGATTTTGGACCCATGGGATGGGTACCACGCAGTATTACGTTAAAGGGTCTGCGTTTGCTCACCCAACCTCACCAAACCTCTCAGCCCCAAGAGTGTCCACCCTTATGTCTCAATCAGCTGTGGGTCTAGAGATGGTCAATAAAGGTGGCATCCCAGCCCCTGAACGAATTATGTATGAATTTCTCTCTCTTTCACTGTCTTTGTTTCACGGGTTTTTAAAAGTAATTGACTTTTATAATGGGGTTTAGCTGCTTTTCACTGCTGTGTTTATGCCGATTTACACCCACTTGACTCACTTACAGAGAGATATCAATACATTGGTTTTAAGAGTCTTACTAGTCAGATATATTCTTGGGCGGTGAACAGGGGGTATTGAGTCCAGTTCACTGAGCAAGGAGTAGGTCTTGTCTGTTACATATTGGGTTTATGGAACGGTATCTGAGCTAATTTGATACCCTTGTTTTATGCATCACCCCACCTCACCTTTCCCGTTAAGCAGCCATAGTGTGTTTTCTAAACGTGTGACGCTGTTCTGTTTTGTAATTCAGTTCAAGTGTAGCGGATTTTACATTCCCTCTATAAGTGATATCTTACGATAAGTGTCTTTCTCTGTGACTTATTTCACTTAGAATCGTCGTACCTAAATCCACTCATCATGCTGCTTCCAGCCTTATGACGTTGATTTCATGCCTGAGTGATATTCCATTGTACATAAGGACCACAACTTCTTTATCCATTTTTCTCTTTCCTGGGATATTTAAGGTGTAATGAAGTGGAGGTTCTTGTCAACAGAGCAGCCCTAAACTTTGGGGTGCCTGTGTCTTGCTGATTTTTAGTTTTCCCAATTTATACGCCCATGAGTGGAAGTGCCCTATGCTCTCTAAGCTGAGTTTTTTAGGTGTTTCAGGACACACCGTACACTTCTCCAGATTGGCTGTTGGCAATTTACATCCCGCCCATCAGCGTAGCAAGGCTCCCGTTTCTCCATGGCCTGTCCTGCATTTCTGGTTTTGACACTTTATTCAGCATGGCCCTTTTGACCGATGGGAAGCGAGACTTCTTTGTAGCGCTGATTTGCCTTTCCAGGTTGCTTGGTTGGCCAAAAAGGGCGTATGCGTTTTTTCCTGAATATATTCAGGAAAAAACGCATACGCCCTTTTTGGCCAAGGGCATCATTGTCGAGGTTTTGCCGCTTTTCCTGTGCTTTAAAGGCGATTCGACTCTACCTCCTGAAATCAGTTTCCTGCAATTCTGCTATGCTTTCAAATCCTCTTCGTTGCCTTCCCTCAATATATTTGTGGACGAGAGTTACCATTTATAACTCTGCAGGTTTGTGAATTGCAGTGCCCCTGAGCTCCATTTTTCAACTCGCTTTTTTGGGAGCTGGCCGCAAAAGCACAGGATTGCTTCAGGCCCTGTTCTGCTTCCGGGCGGCAGGCTGAGCCTGTGGTTAATCCTTCTTCCTGATGGGAAAATAGAGTGACATGTGGCTGTCCCAATACCTAGAGCTAGTCTCTCATTGGTTCCCCCTCTTCCCGTTTATCCTCAGGACAAATTGCAACCTGTAGGGAACAGAAGGTTAAAGGGGCTGATTCTCCAAGGAGGGAGATTGCTAGTAAAGCGGCTGTAATGGCCAACCCCAGCACAAGGAGATGAGAAATGAGGTGCGTTTTAGAAACCTTTCCCGATCACACGGTGTACCATCTTCTGGGTTTCTCATGCATGTTTTCGATGTAGGAAGATGCCCTTGAACCTGGAGATTTTGGACCCATGGGATGGATACCACGCAATATTACTTTAAAGGGTCTCCGTTTTCTCACCCAACCTCAGCAAACCTCTCAGCCCCAAGAGTGTCCACCCTTATGACTCAATCAGCTGTGGGTCTAGAGATGGTCAATAAAGGTGGCATCCCAGCCCCTGAACGAATTCTGTATGAATTTCTCTCTCTTTCACTGTCTTTGTTTCACGGGTTTTTAAAAGTAATTGATTTTTATAATGGGGTTTAGCTGCTTTTCACTGCTGTGTTTATGCCTCTTTACACCCACTTGACTCACTTACAGAGAGATATCAATACATTGGTTTTAAGAGTCTTACTAGTCAGATATATTCTTGGGCGGTGAACAGGGGGTGTTGAATCCAGTTCACTGAGCAAGGAGTAGGTCTTGTCTGTTACATATTGGGTTTATGGAACGGTATCTGAGCTAATTTGAAACCCTTGTTTTATGCATCACCCACCTCACCTTTCCCGTTAAGCAGCCATAGTGTGTCTTCTAAACATGTGACGCTGTTCTGTTTTGTAATTCAGTTCAAGTGTAGCGGTTTTTACATTCCCTCTCTAAGTGATATCTTATGATAAGTGTCTTTTTCTGTGTGACTTATTTCACTTAGAATCGTCGTACCTAAATCCTCTCATCATGCTGCTACTAGCCTTATGACGTTAATTTCATGGCTGAGTGATATGCCATTGTACATAAGGACCACAACTTCCTTATCCATTTTTCTCTTTCCTGGGATATTTAAGGTGTAACGAAGTGGAGGTTCTTGTCAACAGAGCAGCCCTAAACTTTGGGGTGCCTGTGTCTTGCTGATTTTTAGTTTTCCCAATTTATACGCCCATGAGTGGAAGTGCCCTATGCTCTCTAAGCTGAGTTTTTTAGATGTTTCAGGACACACCGTACACTTCTCCAGAGTGGCTGTTGGCAATTTCCATCCCGCCCATCAGCGTAGCAAGGCTCCCGTTTCTCCATGGCCTGTCCTGCGTTTCTGGTTTTGACACTTTATTCAGCATGGCCCTTTTGACCGATGGGAAGCGAGACTTCTTTGTAGCGCTGATTTGCCTTTCCAGGTTGCTTGGTTGGCCAAAAAGGGCGTATGCGTTTTTTCCTGAATATATTCAGGAAAAAACGCATACGCCCTTTTTGGCCAAGGGCATCATTGTCGAGGTTTTGCCGCCTTTCCTGTGCTTTAAAGGCGATTCGACTCTACCTCCTGAAATCTGTTTCCTGCAATTCTGCTATGCTTTCAAATCCTCTTCGTTGCCTTCCCTCAATATATTTGTGGACGAGAGTTATCATTTCTAACTCTGCAGGTTTGTGAATTGCAGTGCCCCTGAGCGCGATTTTTCAACTCGCTTTTTTGGGAGCTGGCCGCAAAAGCACAGGATTGCTTCAGGCCCTCTTCTGCTTCCGGGCGGCAGGCTGAGCCTGTGGTTAATCCTTCTTCCTGATGGGAAAATAGAGTGACCTGTGCCTGTCCCCACACCTAGACCTAGTCTCTCATTGGTTCCCCCTCTTCCCGTTCATCCTCACGACAAATTGCAACCTGTTCGGAAAAGGAGGTTAAAGGTGCTGATTCTCCAAGGAGGGAGATTGCTAGTAAAGTGGCTGTAATGGCGAGCCCGAGCACAAGGAGATGAGAAATGAGGTGCGTTTTAGAAACCTTTCCCGATCACACGGTGTACCGTCTTCTGGGTTTCTCATGCATGTTTTCGATGTAGGAAGATGCCCTTGAACCTGGAGATTTTGGACCCATGGGATGGGTACCACGCAGTATTACGTTAAAGGGTCTGCGTTTGCTCACCCAACCTCACCAAACCTCTCAGCCCCAAGAGTGTCCACCCTTATGTCTCAATCAGCTGTGGGTCTAGAGATGGTCAATAAAGGTGGCATCCCAGCCCCTGAACGAATTATGTATGAATTTCTCTCTCTTTCACTGTCTTTGTTTCACGGGTTTTTAAAAGTAATTGACTTTTATAATGGGGTTTAGCTGCTTTTCACTGCTGTGTTTATGCCGATTTACACCCACTTGACTCACTTACAGAGAGATATCAATACATTGGTTTTAAGAGTCTTACTAGTCAGATATATTCTTGGGCGGTGAACAGGGGGTATTGAGTCCAGTTCACTGAGCAAGGAGTAGGTCTTGTCTGTTACATATTGGGTTTATGGAACGGTATCTGAGCTAATTTGATACCCTTGTTTTATGCATCACCCCACCTCACCTTTCCCGTTAAGCAGCCATAGTGTGTTTTCTAAACGTGTGACGCTGTTCTGTTTTGTAATTCAGTTCAAGTGTAGCGGATTTTACATTCCCTCTATAAGTGATATCTTACGATAAGTGTCTTTCTCTGTGACTTATTTCACTTAGAATCGTCGTACCTAAATCCACTCATCATGCTGCTTCCAGCCTTATGACGTTGATTTCATGCCTGAGTGATATTCCATTGTACATAAGGACCACAACTTCTTTATCCATTTTTCTCTTTCCTGGGATATTTAAGGTGTAATGAAGTGGAGGTTCTTGTCAACAGAGCAGCCCTAAACTTTGGGGTGCCTGTGTCTTGCTGATTTTTAGTTTTCCCAATTTATACGCCCATGAGTGGAAGTGCCCTATGCTCTCTAAGCTGAGTTTTTTAGGTGTTTCAGGACACACCGTACACTTCTCCAGATTGGCTGTTGGCAATTTACATCCCGCCCATCAGCGTAGCAAGGCTCCCGTTTCTCCATGGCCTGTCCTGCATTTCTGGTTTTGACACTTTATTCAGCATGGCCCTTTTGACCGATGGGAAGCGAGACTTCTTTGTAGCGCTGATTTGCCTTTCCAGGTTGCTTGGTTGGCCAAAAAGGGCGTATGCGTTTTTTCCTGAATATATTCAGGAAAAAACGCATACGCCCTTTTTGGCCAAGGGCATCATTGTCGAGGTTTTGCCGCTTTTCCTGTGCTTTAAAGGCGATTCGACTCTACCTCCTGAAATCAGTTTCCTGCAATTCTGCTATGCTTTCAAATCCTCTTCGTTGCCTTCCCTCAATATATTTGTGGACGAGAGTTACCATTTATAACTCTGCAGGTTTGTGAATTGCAGTGCCCCTGAGCTCCATTTTTCAACTCGCTTTTTTGGGAGCTGGCCGCAAAAGCACAGGATTGCTTCAGGCCCTGTTCTGCTTCCGGGCGGCAGGCTGAGCCTGTGGTTAATCCTTCTTCCTGATGGGAAAATAGAGTGACATGTGGCTGTCCCAATACCTAGAGCTAGTCTCTCATTGGTTCCCCCTCTTCCCGTTTATCCTCAGGACAAATTGCAACCTGTAGGGAACAGAAGGTTAAAGGGGCTGATTCTCCAAGGAGGGAGATTGCTAGTAAAGCGGCTGTAATGGCCAACCCCAGCACAAGGAGATGAGAAATGAGGTGCGTTTTAGAAACCTTTCCCGATCACACGGTGTACCATCTTCTGGGTTTCTCATGCATGTTTTCGATGTAGGAAGATGCCCTTGAACCTGGAGATTTTGGACCCATGGGATGGATACCACGCAGTATTACTTTAAAGGGTCTGCGTTTGCTCACCCAACCTCACCAAACCTCTCAGCCCCAAGAGTGTCCACCCTTATGACTCAATCAGCTGTGGGTCTAGAGATGGTCAATAAAGGTGGCATCCCAGCCCCTGAACGAATTCTGTATGAATTTCTCTCTCTTTCACTGTCTTTGTTTCACGGGTTTTTAAAAGTAATTGATTATTATAATGGGGTTTAGCTGCTTTTCACTGCTGGGTTTATGCCGCTTTACACCCACTTGACTCACTTACAGAGGGATATCAATACATTGGTTTTAAGAGTCTTACTAGTCAGATATATTCTTGGGCGGTGAACAGGGGGTGTTGAGTCCAGTTCACTGAGCAAGGAGTAGGTCTTGTCTATTACATATTGGGTTTATGGAACGGTATCTGAGCTAATTTGAAACCCTTGTTTTATGCATCACCCCACCTCACCTTTCCCGTTAAGCAACCATAGTGTGTCTTCTAAACGTGTGACGCTGTTCTGTTTTGTAATTCAGTTCAAGTGTAGCGGTTTTTACATTCCCTCTCTAAGTGATATCTTATGATAAGTGTCTTTTTCTGTGTGACTTATTTCACTTAGAATCGTCGTACCTAAATCCTCTCATCATGCTGCTACTAGCCTTATGACGTTGATTTCATGCCTGAGTGATATTCCATTGTACATAAGGACCACAACTTCTTTATCCATTTTTCTCTTTCCTGGGATATTTAAGGTGTAATGAAGTGGAGGTTCTTGTCAACAGAGCAGCCCTAAACTTTGGGGTGCCTGTGTCTTGCTGATTTTTAGTTTTCCCAATTTATACGCCCATGAGTGGAAGTGCCCTATGCTCTCTAAGCTGAGTGTTTTAGATGTTTCAAGACACACCGTACACTTCTCCAGAGTGGCTGTTGGCAATTTAAATCCCGCCCATCAGCGTAGCAAGGCTCCCGTTTCTCCATGGCCTGTCTTGCATTTCTGGTTTTGACACTTTATTCAGCATGGCCCTTTTGACCGATGGGAAGCGAGACTTCTTTGTAGCGCTGATTTGCCTTTCCAGGTTGCTTGGTTGGCCAAAAAGGGCGTATGCGTTTTTTCCTGAATATATTCAAGAAAAAACGCATATGCCCTTTTTGGCCAAGGGCATCATGGTCGAAGTTTTGCCGCTTTTCCTGTGCTTTAAAGGCGATTCGAATCTACCTCGTGAAATCTGTTTCCTGCAATTCTGCCTTGCTTTCAAATCCTCTTTGTTGCCTTCCCTCAATATATTTGTGGACGAGAGTTATCATTTCTAACTATGCAGGTTTGTGAATTGCAGTGCCCCTGAGCTCCACTTTTCAAATCGCTTTCTTGGGAGCTGGCCGCAAAAGCGCAGGATTGCTTCAGGCCTTATTGTGGTTCCGGGCGGCAGGCTGAGCCTGTGGTTAATTCTTTTTCCTGATGAGAAAATAGAGTGACCTGTGCCTGTCCCCACACCTAGACCTAGTCTCTCATTGGTTCCCCCTCTTCCCGTTCATCCTCAGGACAAATTTGCAACCTGTACAGAACAGGAGGTTAAAGGTGTTCATTCTCCAAGGAGGGAGATTGCTAGTAAAGCGGCTGGAATGGCGAGCCCGAGCACAAGGAGATGAGAAATGAGGTGCGTTTTAGAAACCTTTCCCGATCACACGGTGTACCATCTTCTGGGTTTCTCATGCATGTTTTCGATGTAGGAAGATGCCCTTGAACCTGGAGATTTTGGACCCATGGGATGGGTACCACGCAGTATTACTTTAAAGGGTCTGCGTTTGCTCACCCAACCTCACCAAACCTCTCAGCCCGAAGAGTGTCCACCCTTATGTCTCAATCAGCTGTGGGTCTAGAGATGGTTAATAAAGGTGGCATCCCAGCCCCTGAACGAATTCTGTATGAATTTCTCTCTCTTTCACTGTCTTTGTTTCACGGGTTTTTAAAAGTAATTGATTTTTATAATGGGGTTTAGCTGCTTTTCACTGCTGTGTTTATGCCGCTTTACACCCACTTGACTCACTTACAGAGAGATATCAATACATTGGTTTTAAGAGTCTTACTAGTCAGATATATTCTTGGGCGGTGAACAGGGGGTGTTGAATCCAGTTCACTGAGCAAGGAGTAGGTCTTGTCTGTTACATATTGGGTTTATGGAACAGTATCTGAGCTAATTTGAAACCCTTGTTTTATGCATCACACCACCTCACCTTTCCCGTTAAGCAGCCATAGTGTGTCTTCTAAACGTGTGACGCTGTTCTGTTTTGTAATTCAGTTCAAGTGTAGCGGTTTTTACATTCCCTCTCTAAGTGATATCTTATGATAAGTGTCTTTTTTTGTGTGACTTATTTCACTTAGAATCGTCGTACCTAAAACCTCTCATCATGCTGCTACTAGCCTTATGACGTTAATTTCATGGCTGAGTGATATGCCATTGTACATAAGGACCACAACTTCCTTATCCATTTTTCTCTTTCCTGGGATATTTAAGGTGTAACGAAGTGGAGGTTCTTGTCAACAGAGCAGCCCTAAACTTTGGGGTGCCTGTGTCTTGCTGATTTTTAGTTTTCCCAATTTATACGCCCATGAGTGGAAGTGCCCTATGCTCTCTAAGCTGAGTTTTTTAGATGTTTCAGGACACACCGTACACTTCTCCAGAGTGGCTGTTGGCAATTTACATCCCGCCCATCAGCGTAGCAAGGCTCCCGTTTCTCCATGGCCTGTCCTACATTTCTGGTTTTGACACTTTATTCAGCATGGCCCTTTTGACCGATGGGAAGCGAGACTTCTTTGTAGCGCTGATTTGCCTTTCCAGGTTGCTTGGTTGGCCAAAAAGGGCGTATGCGTTTTTTCCTGAATATATTCAGGAAAAAACGCATACGCCCTTTTTGGCCAAGGGCATCATTGTCGAGGTTTTGCCGCCTTTCCTGTGCTTTAAAGGCGATTCGACTCTACCTCCTGAAATCTGTTTCCTGCAATTCTGCTATGCTTTCAAATCCTCTTCGTTGCCTTCCCTCAATATATTTGTGGACGAGAGTTATCATTTCTAACTCTGCAGGTTTGTGAATTGCAGTGCCCCTGAGCGCGATTTTTCAACTCGCTTTTTTGGGAGCTGGCCGCAAAAGCACAGGATTGCTTCAGGCCCTCTTCTGCTTCCGGGCGGCAGGCTGAGCCTGTGGTTAATCCTTCTTCCTGATGGGAAAATAGAGTGACCTGTGGCTGTCCCAACACCTAGAGCTAGTCTCTCATTGGTTCCCCCTCTTCCCGTTTATCCTCAGGACAAATTGCAACCTGTACGGAACAGAAGGTTAAAGGGGCTGATTCTCCAAGGACGGAGATTGCTAGTAAAGCGGCTGTAATGGCCAACCCGAGCACAAGGAGATGAGAAATGAGGTGCGTTTTAGAAACCTTTCCCGATCACACGGTTTACCATCTTCTGGGTTTCTCATGCATGTTTTCGATGTAGGAAGATGCCCTTGAACCTGGAGATTTTGGACCCATGGGATGGGTACCACGCAATATTACTTTAAAGGGTCTCCGTTTTCTCACCCAACCTCAGCAAACCTCTCAGCCCCAAGAGTGTCCACCCTTATGACTCAATCAGCTGTGGGTCTAGAGATGGTCAATAAAGGTGGCATCCCAGCCCCTGAACGAATTCTGTATGAATTTCTCTCTCTTTCACTGTCTTTGTTTCACGGGTTTTTAAAAGTAATGGATTTTTATAATGGGGTTTAGCTGCTTTTCACTGCTGTGTTTATGCCTCTTTACACCCACTTGACTCACTTACAGAGAGATATCAATACATTGGTTTTAAGAGTCTTACTAGTCAGATATATTCTTGGGCGGTGAACAGGGGGTGTTGAATCCAGTTCACTGAGCAAGGAGTAGGTCTTGTCTGTTACATATTGGGTTTATGGAACGGTATCTGAGCTAATTTGAAACCCTTGTTTTATGCATCACCCACCTCACCTTTCCCGTTAAGCAGCCATAGTGTGTCTTCTAAACATGTGACGCTGTTCTGTTTTGTAATTCAGTTCAAGTGTAGCGGTTTTTACATTCCCTCTCTAAGTGATATCTTATGATAAGTGTCTTTTTCTGTGTGACTTATTTCACTTAGAATCGTCGTACCTAAATCCTCTCATCATGCTGCTACTAGCCTTATGACGTTAATTTCATGGCTGAGTGATATGCCATTGTACATAAGGACCACAACTTCCTTATCCATTTTTCTCTTTCCTGGGATATTTAAGGTGTAACGAAGTGGAGGTTCTTGTCAACAGAGCAGCCCTAAACTTTGGGGTGCCTGTGTCTTGCTGATTTTTAGTTTTCCCAATTTATACGCCCATGAGTGGAAGTGCCCTATGCTCTCTAAGCTGAGTTTTTTAGATGTTTCAGGACACACCGTACACTTCTCCAGAGTGGCTGTTGGCAATTTCCATCCCGCCCATCAGCGTAGCAAGGCTCCCGTTTCTCCATGGCCTGTCCTGCGTTTCTGGTTTTGACACTTTATTCAGCATGGCCCTTTTGACCGATGGGAAGCGAGACTTCTTTGTAGCGCTGATTTGCCTTTCCAGGTTGCTTGGTTGGCCAAAAAGGGCGTATGCGTTTTTTCCTGAATATATTCAGGAAAAAACGCATACGCCCTTTTTGGCCAAGGGCATCATTGTCGAGGTTTTGCCGCCTTTCCTGTGCTTTAAAGGCGATTCGACTCTACCTCCTGAAATCTGTTTCCTGCAATTCTGCTATGCTTTCAAATCCTCTTCGTTGCCTTCCCTCAATATATTTGTGGACGAGAGTTATCATTTCTAACTCTGCAGGTTTGTGAATTGCAGTGCCCCTGAACTCGATTTTTCAACTCGCTTTTTTGGGAGCTGGCCGCAAAAGCACAGGATTGCTTCAGGCCCTCTTCTGCTTCCGGGCGGCAGGCTGAGCCTGTGGTTAATCCTTCTTCCTGATGGGAAAATAGAGTGACCTGTGCCTGTCCCCACACCTAGACCTAGTCTCTCATTGGTTCCCCCTCTTCCCGTTCATCCTCACGACAAATTGCAACCTGTTCGGAAAAGGAGGTTAAAGGTGCTGATTCTCCAAGGAGGGAGATTGCTAGTAAAGTGGCTGTAATGGCGAGCCCGAGCACAAGGAGATGAGAAATGAGGTGCGTTTTAGAAACCTTTCCCGATCACACGGTGTACCGTCTTCTGGGTTTCTCATGCATGTTTTCGATGTAGGAAGATGCCCTTGAACCTGGAGATTTTGGACCCATGAGATGGGTACCACGCAGTATTACGTTAAAGGGTCTGCGTTTGCTCACCCAACCTCACCAAACCTCTCAGCCCCAAGAGTGTCCACCCTTATGTCTCAATCAGCTGTGGGTCTAGAGATGGTCAATAAAGGTGGCATCCCAGCCCCTGAACGAATTATGTATGAATTTCTCTCTCTTTCACTGTCTTTGTTTCACGGGTTTTTAAAAGTAATTGACTTTTATAATGGGGTTTAGCTGCTTTTCACTGCTGTGTTTATGCCGATTTACACCCACTTGACTCACTTACAGAGAGATATCAATACATTGGTTTTAAGAGTCTTACTAGTCAGATATATTCTTGGGCGGTGAACAGGGGGTATTGAGTCCAGTTCACTGAGCAAGGAGTAGGTCTTGTCTGTTACATATTGGGTTTATGGAACGGTATCTGAGCTAATTTGATACCCTTGTTTTATGCATCACCCCACCTCACCTTTCCCGTTAAGCAGCCATAGTGTGTTTTCTAAACGTGTGACGCTGTTCTGTTTTGTAATTCAGTTCAAGTGTAGCGGATTTTACATTCCCTCTATAAGTGATATCTTACGATAAGTGTCTTTCTCTGTGACTTATTTCACTTAGAATCGTCGTACCTAAATCCACTCATCATGCTGCTTCCAGCCTTATGACGTTGATTTCATGCCTGAGTGATATTCCATTGTACATAAGGACCACAACTTCTTTATCCATTTTTCTCTTTCCTGGGATATTTAAGGTGTAATGAAGTGGAGGTTCTTGTCAACAGAGCAGCCCTAAACTTTGGGGTGCCTGTGTCTTGCTGATTTTTAGTTTTCCCAATTTATACGCCCATGAGTGGAAGTGCCCTATGCTCTCTAAGCTGAGTTTTTTAGGTGTTTCAGGACACACCGTACACTTCTCCAGATTGGCTGTTGGCAATTTACATCCCGCCCATCAGCGTAGCAAGGCTCCCGTTTCTCCATGGCCTGTCCTGCATTTCTGGTTTTGACACTTTATTCAGCATGGCCCTTTTGACCGATGGGAAGCGAGACTTCTTTGTAGCGCTGATTTGCCTTTCCAGGTTGCTTGGTTGGCCAAAAAGGGCGTATGCGTTTTTTCCTGAATATATTCAGGAAAAAACGCATACGCCCTTTTTGGCCAAGGGCATCATTGTCGAGGTTTTGCCGCTTTTCCTGTGCTTTAAAGGCGATTCGACTCTACCTCCTGAAATCAGTTTCCTGCAATTCTGCTATGCTTTCAAATCCTCTTCGTTGCCTTCCCTCAATATATTTGTGGACGAGAGTTACCATTTATAACTCTGCAGGTTTGTGAATTGCAGTGCCCCTGAGCTCCATTTTTCAACTCGCTTTTTTGGGAGCTGGCCGCAAAAGCACAGGATTGCTTCAGGCCCTGTTCTGCTTCCGGGCGGCAGGCTGAGCCTGTGGTTAATCCTTCTTCCTGATGGGAAAATAGAGTGACATGTGGCTGTCCCAATACCTAGAGCTGGTCTCTCATTGGTTCCCCCTCTTCCCGTTTATCCTCAGGACAAATTGCAACCTGTAGGGAACAGAAGGTTAAAGGGGCTGATTCTCCAAGGAGGGAGATTGCTAGTAAAGCGGCTGTAATGGCCAACCCCAGCACAAGGAGATGAGAAATGAGGTGCGTTTTAGAAACCTTTCCCGATCACACGGTGTACCATCTTCTGGGTTTCTCATGCATGTTTTCGATGTAGGAAGATGCCCTTGAACCTGGAGATTTTGGACCCATGGGATGGATACCACGCAGTATTACTTTAAAGGGTCTGCGTTTGCTCACCCAACCTCACCAAACCTCTCAGCCCCAAGAGTGTCCACCCTTATGACTCAATCAGCTGTGGGTCTAGAGATGGTCAATAAAGGTGGCATCCCAGCCCCTGAACGAATTCTGTATGAATTTCTCTCTCTTTCACTGTCTTTGTTTCACGGGTTTTTAAAAGTAATTGATTATTATAATGGGGTTTAGCTGCTTTTCACTGCTGGGTTTATGCCGCTTTACACCCACTTGACTCACTTACAGAGGGATATCAATACATTGGTTTTAAGAGTCTTACTAGTCAGATATATTCTTGGGCGGTGAACAGGGGGTGTTGAGTCCAGTTCACTGAGCAAGGAGTAGGTCTTGTCTATTACATATTGGGTTTATGGAACGGTATCTGAGCTAATTTGAAACCCTTGTTTTATGCATCACCCCACCTCACCTTTCCCGTTAAGCAGCCATAGTGTGTCTTCTAAACGTGTGACGCTGTTCTGTTTTGTAATTCAGTTCAAGTGTAGCGGTTTTTACATTCCCTCTCTAAGTGATATCTTATGATAAGTGTCTTTTTCTGTGTGACTTATTTCACTTAGAATCGTCGTACCTAAATCCTCTCATCATGCTGCTACTAGCCTTATGACGTTGATTTCATGCCTGAGTGATATTCCATTGTACATAAGGACCACAACTTCTTTATCCATTTTTCTCTTTCCTGGGATATTTAAGGTGTAATGAAGTGGAGGTTCTTGTCAACAGAGCAGCCCTAAACTTTGGGGTGCCTGTGTCTTGCTGATTTTTAGTTTTCCCAATTTATACGCCCATGAGTGGAAGTGCCCTATGCTCTCTAAGCTGAGTGTTTTAGATGTTTCAAGACACACCGTACACTTCTCCAGAGTGGCTGTTGGCAATTTAAATCCCGCCCATCAGCGTAGCAAGGCTCCCGTTTCTCCATGGCCTGTCTTGCATTTCTGGTTTTGACACTTTATTCAGCATGGCCCTTTTGACCGATGGGAAGCGAGACTTCTTTGTAGCGCTGATTTGCCTTTCCAGGTTGCTTGGTTGGCCAAAAAGGGCGTATGCGTTTTTTCCTGAATATATTCAAGAAAAAACGCATACGCCCTTTTTGGCCAAGGGCATCATGGTCGAAGTTTTGCCGCTTTTCCTGTGCTTTAAAGGCGATTCGAATCTACCTCGTGAAATCTGTTTCCTGCAATTCTGCCTTGCTTTCAAATCCTCTTTGTTGCCTTCCCTCAATATATTTGTGGACGAGAGTTATCATTTCTAACTATGCAGGTTTGTGAATTGCAGTGCCCCTGAGCTCCACTTTTCAAATCGCTTTCTTGGGAGCTGGCCGCAAAAGCGCAGGATTGCTTCAGGCCTTATTGTGGTTCCGGGCGGCAGGCTGAGCCTGTGGTTAATTCTTTTTCCTGATGAGAAAATAGAGTGACCTGTGCCTGTCCCCACACCTAGACCTAGTCTCTCATTGGTTCCCCCTCTTCCCGTTCATCCTCAGGACAAATTTGCAACCTGTACAGAACAGGAGGTTAAAGGTGCTCATTCTCCAAGGAGGGAGATTGCTAGTAAAGCGGCTGGAATGGCGAGCCCGAGCACAAGGAGATGAGAAATGAGGTGCGTTTTAGAAACCTTTCCCGATCACACGGTGTACCATCTTCTGGGTTTCTCATGCATGTTTTCGATGTAGGAAGATGCCCTTGAACCTGGAGATTTTGGACCCATGGGATGGGTACCACGCAGTATTACTTTAAAGGGTCTGCGTTTGCTCACCCAACCTCACCAAACCTCTCAGCCCGAAGAGTGTCCACCCTTATGTCTCAATCAGCTGTGGGTCTAGAGATGGTTAATAAAGGTGGCATCCCAGCCCCTGAACGAATTCTGTATGAATTTCTCTCTCTTTCACTGTCTTTGTTTCACGGGTTTTTAAAAGTAATTGATTTTTATAATGGGGTTTAGCTGCTTTTCACTGCTGTGTTTATGCCGCTTTACACCCACTTGACTCACTTACAGAGAGATATCAATACATTGGTTTTAAGAGTCTTACTAGTCAGATATATTCTTGGGCGGTGAACAGGGGGTGTTGAATCCAGTTCACTGAGCAAGGAGTAGGTCTTGTCTGTTACATATTGGGTTTATGGAACAGTATCTGAGCTAATTTGAAACCCTTGTTTTATGCATCACACCACCTCACCTTTCCCGTTAAGCAGCCATAGTGTGTCTTCTAAACGTGTGACGCTGTTCTGTTTTGTAATTCAGTTCAAGTGTAGCGGTTTTTACATTCCCTCTCTAAGTGATATCTTATGATAAGTGTCTTTTTTTGTGTGACTTATTTCACTTAGAATCGTCGTACCTAAAACCTCTCATCATGCTGCTACTAGCCTTATGACGTTAATTTCATGGCTGAGTGATATTCCATTATACATAAGGACCACAACTTCTTTATCCATTTTTTTCTTTCCTGGGATATTTAAGGTGTAACGAAGTGGAGGTTCTTGTCAAGAGAGCAGCCCTAAACTTTGGGGTGCCTGTGTCTTGCTGATTTTTACTTTTCCCAATTTATACACCCATGAGTGGAAGTGCCCTATGCTCTCTAAGCTGAGTTTTTTAGAGGTTTCAGGACACACCGTACACTTCTCCAGAGTGGCTGTTGGCAATTTACATCACGCCCATCAGCGTAGCAAGGCTCCCGTTTCTCCATGGCCTGTCCTGCATTTCTGGTTTTGACACTTTATTCAGCATGGCCCTTTTGACCGATGGGAAGCGAGACTTCTTTGTAGCGCTGATTTGCCTTTCCAGGTTGCTTGGTTGGCCAAAAAGGGCGTATGCGTTTTTTCCTGAATATATTCAGGAAAAAACGCATACGCCCTTTTTGGCCAAGGGCATCATGGTCGAGGTTTTGCCGCCTTTCCTGTGCTTTAAAGGCGATTCGAATCTACCTCCTGAAATCTGTGTCCTGCAATTCTGCCTTGCTTTCAAATCCTCCTCGTTGCCTTCCCTCAATATATTTGTGGACGAGAGTTATCATTTCTAACTCTGCAGGTTTGTGAATTGCAGTGCCCCTGAGCTCCATTTTTCAACTCGCTTTCTTCGGAGCTGGCCGCAAAAGCGCCGGATTGCTTCAGGCCCTATTCTGGTTCCGGGCGGCAGGCTGAGCCTGTGGTTAATTCTTCTTCCTGATGGGAAAATAGAGTGACCTGTGCCTGTCCCAACACCTAGAGCTAGTCTCTCATTGGTTCCCCCTCTTCCCGTTCATCCTCAGGACAAATTGCAACCTGTACGGAACAGGAGGTTAAAGGTGCTGATTCTCCACGGAGGGAGATTGCTACTAACGCGGCTGGAATGGCGAACCCGAGCACAAGGAGATGAGAAATGAGGTGCGTTTTAGAAACCTTTCCCGATCACACGGTGTACCATCTTCTGGGTTTCTCATGCATGTTTTCGATGTAGGAAGATGCCCTTGAACCTGGAGATTTGGGACCCATGGGATGGGTACCACGCAGTATTACTTTAAAGGGTGTGCGTTTGCTCACCCAACCTCACCAAACCTCTCAGCCCCAAGAGTGTCCACCCTTATGTCTCAATCAGCTGTGGGTCTAGAGATGGTCAATCCAGGTGGCATCACAGCCCCTGAACGAATTTTGTAAGAATTTCTCTCTCTTTCACTGTCTTTGTTTCACGGGATTTTAAAAGTAATTGATTTTTATAATGGGGTTTAGCTGCTTTTCACTGCTGTGTTTATGCCGCTTTACACCCACTTGACTCACTTACAGAGGGATATCAATACATTGGTTTTAAGATTCTTACTAGTCAGATATATTCTTGGGCGGTGAACAGGGGGTGTTTAGTCCACTTCACTGAGCAAGGAGTAGGTCTTGTCTATTACATATTGGGTGTATGGAACGGTATCTGAGCCTATTTGAAACCCTTGTTTTATGCATCACCCCACCTCACCTTTTCCGTTAAGCAGCCATAGTGTGTCTTCTTAACGTGTGACGCTCTTCTGTTTTGTAATTCAGTTCAAGTGTAGCGGTTTTTACATTCCCTCTCTAAGTGATATCTTATGATAAGTGTCTTTTTCTGTGTGACTTATTTCACTTAGAATCGTCGTACCTAAATCCTCTCATCATGCTGCTACTAGCCTTATGACGTTAATTTCATGGCTGAGTGATATGCCATTGTACATAAGGACCACAACTTCCTTATCCATTTTCCTCTTTCCTGGGATATTTAAGGTGTAACGAAGTGGAGGTTCTTGTCAACAGAGGAGCCCTAAACTTTGGGGTGCCTGTGTCTTGCTGATTTTTAGTTTTCCCAATTTATACGCCCATGAGTGGAAGTGCCCTATGCTCTCTAAGCTGAGTTTTTTAGATGTTTCAGGACACCCCGTACTCTTCTCCAGAGTAGCTGTTGGCAATTTACATCCCGCCCATCAGCGTAGCAAGGCTCCCGTTTCTCCATGGCCTGTCCTGCATTTCTGGTTTTGACACTTTATTCAGCATGGCCCTTTTGACCGATGGGAAGCGAGACTTCTTTGTAGCGCTGATTTGCCTTTCCAGGTTGCTTGGTTGGCCAAAAAGGGCGTATGCGTTTTTTCCTGAATATATTCAGGAAAAAACGCATACGCCCTTTTTGGCCAAGGGCATCATGGTCGAGGTTTTGCCGCCTTTCCTGTGCTTTAAAGGCGATTCGACTCTACCTCCTGAAATCTGTTTCCTGCAATTCTGCCTTGCTTTCAAATCCTCCTCGTTGCCTTCCCTCAATATATTTGTGGACGAGAGTTATCATTTCTAACTCTGCAGGTTTGTGAATTGCAGTGCCCCTGAGCTCCATTTTTCAACTCGCTTTCTTCGGAGCTGGCCGCAAAAGCGCCGGATTGCTTCAGGCCCTATTCTGGTTCCGGGCGGCAGGCTGAGCCTGTGGTTAATTCTTCTTCCTGATGGGAAAATAGAGTGACCTGTGCCTGTCCCAACACCTAGAGCTAGTCTCTCATTGGTTCCCCCTCTTCCCGTTCATCCTCAGGACAAATTGCAACCTGTACGGAACAGGAGGTTAAAGGTGCTGATTCTCCACGGAGGGAGATTGCTACTAACGCGGCTGGAATGGCGAACCCGAGCACAAGGAGATGAGAAATGAGGTGCGTTTTAGAAACCTTTCCCGATCACACGGTGTACCATCTTCTGGGTTTCTCATGCATGTTTTCGATGTAGGAAGATGCCCTTGAACCTGGAGATTTGGGACCCATGGGATGGGTACCACGCAGTATTACTTTAAAGGGTGTGCGTTTGCTCACCCAACCTCACCAAACCTCTCAGCCCCAAGAGTGTCCACCCTTATGTCTCAATCAGCTGTGGGTCTAGAGATGGTCAATCCAGGTGGCATCACAGCCCCTGAACGAATTTTGTAAGAATTTCTCTCTCTTTCACTGTCTTTGTTTCACGGGATTTTAAAAGTAATTGATTTTTATAATGGGGTTTAGCTGCTTTTCACTGCTGTGTTTATGCCGCTTTACACCCACTTGACTCACTTACAGAGGGATATCAATACATTGGTTTTAAGATTCTTACTAGTCAGATATATTCTTGGGCGGTGAACAGGGGGTGTTTAGTCCACTTCACTGAGCAAGGAGTAGGTCTTGTCTATTACATATTGGGTGTATGGAACGGTATCTGAGCCTATTTGAAACCCTTGTTTTATGCATCACCCCACCTCACCTTTTCCGTTAAGCAGCCATAGTGTGTCTTCTTAACGTGTGACGCTCTTCTGTTTTGTAATTCAGTTCAAGTGTAGCGGTTTTTACATTCCCTCTCTAAGTGATATCTTATGATAAGTGTCTTTTTCTGTGTGACTTATTTCACTTAGAATCGTCGTACCTAAATCCTCTCATCATGCTGCTACTAGCCTTATGACGTTAATTTCATGGCTGAGTGATATGCCATTGTACATAAGGACCACAACTTCCTTATCCATTTTCCTCTTTCCTGGGATATTTAAGGTGTAACGAAGTGGAGGTTCTTGTCAACAGAGCAGCCCTAAACTTTGGGGTGCCTGTGTCTTGCTGATTTTTAGTTTTCCCAATTTATACGCCCATGAGTGGAAGTGCCCTATGCTCTCTAAGCTGAGTTTTTTAGATGTTTCAGGACACCCCGTACTCTTCTCCAGAGTGGCTGTTGGCAATTTACATCCCGCCCATCAGCGTAGCAAGGCTCCCGTTTCTCCATGGCCTGTCCTGCATTTCTGGTTTTGACACTTTATTCAGCATGGCCCTTTTGACCGATGGGAAGCGAGACTTCTTTGTAGCGCTGATTTGCCTTTCCAGGTTGCTTGGTTGGCCAAAAAGGGCGTATGCGTTTTTTCCTGAATATATTCAGGAAAAAACGCATACGCCCTTTTTGGCCAAGGGCATCATGGCCGAGGTTTTGCCGCTTTTCCTGTGCTTTAAAGGCGATTCGACTCTACCTCCTGAAATCTGTTTCCTGCAATTCTGCCTTGCTTTCAAATCCTCCTCGTTGCCTTCCCTCAATATATTTGTGGACGAGAGTTATCATTTCTAACTCTGCAGGTTTGTGAATTGCAGTGCCCCTGAGCTCCATTTTTCAACTCGCTTTCTTCGGAGCTGGCCGCAAAAGCGCAGGATTGCTTCAGGCCCTATTCTGGTTCCGGGCGGCAGGCTGAGCCTGTGGTTAATTCTTCTTCCTGATGGGAAAATAGAGTGACCTGTGCCTGTCCCAAAACCTAGAGCTAGTCTCTCATTGGTTCCCCCTCTTCCCGTTCATCCTCAGGACAAATTGCACCCTGTACGGAACAGGAGGTTAAAGGTGCTGATTCTCCACGGAGGGAGATTGCTACTAACGCGGCTGTAATGGCGAACCCGAGCACAAGGAGATGAGAAATGAGGTGCGTTTTAGAAACCTTTCCCGATCACACGGTGTACCATCTTCTGGGTTTCTCATGCATGTTTTCGATGTAGGAAGATGCCCTTGAACCTGGAGATTTGGGACCCATGGGATGGATACCACGCAGTATTACTTTAAAGGGTCTGCGTTTGCTCACCCAACCTCACCAAACCTCTCAGCCCCAAGAGTATCCACCCTTATGTCTCAATCAGCTGTGGGTCTAGATATGGTCAATCCAGGTGGCATCACAGCCCCTGAACGAATTTTGTAAGAATTTCTCTCTTTTTCACTGTCTTTGTTTCACGGAATTTTAAAAGTAATTGATTTTTGTAATGGGGTTTAGCTGCTTTTTACTGCTGTGTTTATGCTGCTTTACACCCACTTGACTCATTTACAGAGGGATATCAATACATAGCTTTGAAGATTCTTCCTAGTCAGATATATTCTTGGGCGGTGAATAGGGGGTGTCGAGTCCAGTTCACTGAGCAAGGAGTAGGTCTTGTCTATTACATATTGGGTTTATGGAACGGTATCTGAGCTAATTTGAAACCCTTGTTTTCTACCTCACCCGACCTCACCTTTCCCGTTAAGCAGCCATAGTGTGTTTTGTAAACGTGTGTCTCTGTTCTGTTTTGTAATTCAGTTCAAGTGTAGCGGTTTTTACATTCCCTCTATAAGTCATATCTTATGATAAGTGTTGTTTTCTGGTTGACTTATTTCACTTAGAATCGTCGTACCTAAATCCACTCATCATGCTGCTACTAGCCTTATGACGTTGATTTCATGGCTGAGTGATATGCCATTGTACATAAGGACCACAACCTCCTTATCCATTTTTCGCTTTCCTGGGATATTTAAGGTGTAACGAAGTGGAGGTTCTTGTCAACAGAGCAGCCCTAAACTTTGGGGTGCCTGTGTCTTGCTGATTTTTAGTTTTCCCAATTTATACGCCCATGAGTGGAAGTGCCTTATGCTCTCTATGCTGAGTTCTTTAGATGTTTCAGGAAACACAGTACACTTCTCCAGAGTGGCTGTTGGCAATTTACATCCCGCCCATCAGCGTAGTAAGGCTCCCGTTTCTCCATGGCCTGTCCTGCATTTCTGGTTTTGACACTTTATTCAGCATGGCCCTTTTGACCGATGGGAAGCGAGACTTCTCTGTAGCGCTGATTTGCCTTTCCAGGTTGCTTGGTTGGCCAAAAAGGGCGTATGCGTTTTTTCCTGAATATATTCAGGAAAAAACGCATACGCCCTTTTCGGCCAAGGGCATCATGGTCGAGGTTTTGCCGCTTTTCCTGTGCTTTAAAGGCGATTCGACTCTACCTCCTGAATTCTGTTTCCTGCAACTCTGCCTTGCTTTCAAATCCTCCTCGTTGCCTTCCCTCAATATATTTGTGGACGAGAGTTATCATTTCTAACTCTGCAGGTTTGTGAATTGCAGTGCCCCTGAGCTCGATTTTTCAACTCGCTTTTTTGGGAGCTGGCCTTAAAAGCACAGGATTGCTTCAGGGCCTGTTCTGCTTCCGGGCGGCAGGCTGAGCCTGTGGTTAATTCTTCTTCCTGATGGGAAAATAGAGTGACCTGTGCCTGTACCAAAAACTAGAGGTAGTCTCTCACTGGTTCCCCCTCTTCCCGTTCATCCTCAGGACAAATTGCAACCTGTACGGAACAGGAGGTTAAAGGTGCTGATTCTCGAAGGAGGGAGATTGCTAGTAAAGCGGCTGTAATGGCCAACCCGAGCACAAGGAGATGAGAAATGAGGTGCGTTTTAGAAACCTTTCCCGATCACACCGTGTACCATCATCTGGGTTTCTCATGCATGTTTTCGATGTAGGAAGATGCCCTTGAACCTGGAGATTTTGGACCCATGGGATGGATACCACGCAGTATTACTTTAAAGGGTCTGCGTTTGCTCACCCAATCTCAACAAACCTCTCAGCCCCAAGAGTGTCCACCCTTATGTCTCAATCAGCTGTGGGTCTAGAGATGGTCAATCCAGGTGGCATCACAGCCCCTGAACGAATTTTGTAAGAATTTCTCTCTCTTTCACTGTCTTTGTTTCACGGGTTTTTAAAAGTAATTGATTTTTATAATGGGGTTTAGCTGCTTTTCACTGCTGTGTTTATGCCGCTTTACACCCACTTGACTCACTTACAGAGGGATATCAATACATTGGTTTTAAGATTCTTACTAGTCAGATATATTCTTGGGCGGTGAACAGGGGGTGTTTAGTCCACTTTACTGAGCAAGGAGTAGGTCTTGTCTATTACATATTGGGTGTATGGAACGGTATCTCAGCCTATTTGCAACCCTTGTTTTATGCATCACCCCACCTCACCTTTCCCGTTAAGCAGCCATAGTGTGTCTTCTAAACGTGTGACGCTGTTCTGTTTTGTAATTCAGTTCAAGTGTAGCGGTTTTTACATTCCCTCTATAAGTGATATCTTATGATAAGTGTCTTTTTCTGTGTGACTTATTTCACTTAGAATCGTCATACCTAAATCCTCTCATCATGCTGCTACTAGCCTTATGACGTTAATTTCATGGCTGAGTGATATGCCATTGTACATAAGGACCACAACATCCTTATCCATTTTCCTCTTTCCTGGGATATTTAAGGTGTAACGAAGTGGAGGTTCTTGTCAACAGAGCAGCCTTAAACTTTGGGGTGCCTGTGTCTTGCTGATTTTTAGTTTTCCCAATTTATACGCCCATGAGTGGAAGTGCCCTATGCTCTCTAAGCTGAGTTTTTTAGATGTTTCAGGACACACCGTACACTTCTCCAGAGTGGCTGTTGGCAATTTACATCCCGCCCATCAGCGTAGCAAGGCTCCGGTTTCTCCATGGCCTGTCCTGCATTTCTGGTTTTGACACTTTATTCAGCATGGCCCTTTTGACCGATGGGAAGCGAGACTCCTTTGTAGCGCTGATTTGCCTTTCCAGGTTGCTTGCTTGGCCAAAAAGGGCGTATGCGTTTTTTCCTGAATATATTCAGGAAAAAACGCATACGCCCTTTTTGGCCAAGGGCATCATTGTCGAGGTTTTGCCGCTTTTCCTGAGCTTTAAAGGCGATTCGACTCTACCTCCTGAAATCTGTTTCCTGCTATTCTGCCTTGCTTTCAAATCCTCTTCGTTGCCTTCCCTCAATATATTTGTGGACGAGAGTTATCATTTATAACTCTGCAGGTTTGTGAATTGCAGTGCCCCTGAGCTCGATTTTTCAACTCGCTTTTTTGGGAGCTGGCGGCAAAAGCACAGGATTGCTTCAGGCCCTGTTCTGCTTCCGGGCGGCAGGCTGAGCCTGTGGTTAATTCTTCTTCCTGATGGGAAAATAGAGTGACCTGTGCCTGTCCCAACACCTAGAGCTAGTCTCTTACTGGTTCCACCTCTTCCCGTTCATCCTCAGGACAAATTGCAACCTGTACGGAACAGGAGGTTAAAGGTGCTGATTCTCGAAGGAGGGAGATTGCTAGTAAAGCGGCTGTAATGGCCAACCCGAGCACAAGGAGATGAGAAATGAGGTGCGTTTTAGAAACGTTTCCCGATCACACCGTGTACCATCTTCCGAGTTTCTCATGCATGTTTTCGATGTAGGAAGATGCCCTTGAACCTGGAGATTTTGGACCCATGGGATGGGTACCAGGCAGTATTACTTTAAAGGGTCTGCGTTTGCTCACCCAACCTCACCAAACCTCTCAGCCCCAAGAGTGTCCACCCTTATGTCTCAATCTGCTGTGGGTCTAGAGATGGTCTATCCAGGTGGCATCACAGCCCCTGAACGAATTTTGTAAGAATTTCTCTCTCTTTCACTGTCTTTGTTTCACGGGTTTTTAAAAGTCATTGATTTTTATAATGGGGTTTAGCTGCTTTTCACTGGTGTGTTTATGCCGCTTTACACCCACTTCACTCACTTACAGAGGGATATCAATACATTGGTTTTAAGATTCTTACTAGTCAGATATATTCTTGGGCGGTGAACAGGGGGTGTTTAGTCCACTTCACTGAGCAAGGAGTAGGTCTTGTCTATTACATATTGGGTTTATGGAACGGTATCTGAGCTAATTTGAAACCCTTGTTTTATGCATCACCCCACCTCACCTTTCCCGTTAAGCAGCCATAGTGTGTCTTCTAAACGTGTGACGCTGTTCTGTTTTGTAATTCAGTTCAAGTGTAGCGGTTTTTACATTCCCTCTCTAAGTGATATCTTATGATAAGTGTCTTTTTCTGTGTGACTTATTTCACTTAGAATCGTCATACCTAAATCCTCTCATCATGCTGCTACTAGCCTTATGACGTTAATTTCATGGCTGAGTGATATGCCATTGTACAGAAGGACCACAACTTCCTTATCCATTTTTCTCTTTACTGGGATATTTAAGGTGTAACGAAGTGGAGGTTCTTGTCAACAGAGCAGCCCTAAACTTTGGGGTGCCTGTGTCTTGCTGATTTTTAGTTTTCCCAATTTATACGCCCATGAGTGGAAGTGCCCTATGCTCTCTAAGCTGAGTTTTTTAGATGTTTCAGGACACACCGTACACTTCTCCAGAGTGGCTGTTTGCAATTTACATCGCGCCTATCAGCGCAGCAAGGCTCCCGTTTCTCCATGGCCTGTCCTGCATTTCTGGTTTTGACACTTTATTCAGCATGACCCTTTTGACCGATGGGAAGCGAGACTTCTTTGTAGCGCTGATTTGCCTTTCCAGGTTGCTTGGTTGGCCAAAAAGGGCGTATGCGTTTTTTCCTGAATATATTCAGGAAAAAACGCATACGCCCTTTTTGGCCAAGGGCATCATGGTCGAGGTTTTGCCGCTTTTCCTGTGCTTTAAAGGCGATTCGACTCTACCTCCTGAAATCTGTTTCCAGCAATTCTGCCTTGCTTTCAAATCCTCCTCGTTGCCTTCCCTCAATATATTTGTGGACGAGAGTTATCATTTATAACTCTGCAGGTTTGTGAATTGCAGTGCCCCTGAGCTCGATTTTTCAACTCGCTTTTTTGGGAGCTGGCGGCAAAAGCACAGGATTGCTTCAGGCCCTGTTCTGCTTCCGGGCGGCAGGCTGAACCTGTGGTTAATTCTTCTTCCTGATGGGAAAATAGAGTGACCTGTGCCTGTCCCAACACCTAGAGCTAGTCTCTCACTGGTTCCCCCTCTTCCCGTTCATCCTGAGGACAAATTGCAACCTGTACGGAACAGGAGGTTAAAGGTGCTGATTCTCGAAGGAGGGAGATTGCTAGTAAAGTGGCTGTAATGGCCAACCCGAGCACAAGGAGATGAGAAATGAGGTGCGTTTTCGAAACCTTTCCCGATCACACGGTGTACCATCTTCTGGGTTTCTCATGCATGTTTTCGATGTAGGAAGATGCCCTTGAACCTGGAGATTTTGGACCCATGGGATGGGTACCACGCAGTATTACTTTAAAGGGTCTGCCTTTTCTCACCGAACCTAACCAAACCTCTCAGCCCCAAGAGTGTCCACCCTTATGTCTCAATCAGCTGTGGGTCTAGAGATGGTCAATCCAGGTGGCATCACAGCCCCTGAACGAATTTTGTAAGAATTTCTCTCTCTTTCACTGTCTTTGTTTCACGGGTTTTTAAAAGTAATTGATTTTTATAATGGGGTTTAGCTGCTTTTCACTGCTGTGTTTATGCCGCTTTACACCCACTTGACTCACTTACAGAGGGATATCAATACTTTGGTTTTAAGATTCTTACTAGTCAGATATATTATTGGGCGGTGAACAGGGGGTGTTGAGTCCAGTTCACTGAGCAAGGAGTAGGTCTTGTCTATTACATATTGGGTTCATGGAACGGTATCTGAGCTAATTTGAAACCCTTGTTTTATGCATCACCCCACCTCACCTTTCCCGTTAAGCAGCCATAGTGTGTCTTCTAAACGTGTGACGCTGTTCTGTTTTGTAATTCAGTTCAAGTGTAGCGGTTTTTACATTCCCTCTCTAAGTGATATCTTATGATAAGTGTCTTTTTCTGTGTGACTTATTTCACTTAGAATCGTCGTACCTAAATCCTCTCATCATGCTGCTACTAGCCTTATGACGTTAATTTCATGGCTGAGTGATATGCCATTGTACATATGGACAACAACTTCCTTATCCATTTTTCTCTTTCCTGCGATATTTAAGGTGTAACGAAGTGGAGGTTTTGTCAACAGAGCAACCCTAAACTTTGGGGTGCCTGTGTCCTACTGATTTTTAGTTTTCCCAATTTATACGCCCATGAGTGGAAGTGCCCTATGCTCTCTAAGCTGAGTTTTTTAGATGTTTCAGGACACACCGTACACTTCTCCAGAGTGGCTGTTGGCAATTTACATCCCGCCCATCAGCGTAGCAAGGCTCCCGTTTCTCCATGGCCTGTCCTGCATTTCTGGTTTTGACACTTTATTCAGCATGGCCCTTTTGACCGATGGGAAGCGAGACTTCTTTGTAGCGCTGATTTGCCTTTCCAGGTTGCTTGCTTGGCCAAAAAGGGCGTATGCGTTTTTTCCTGAATATATTCAGGAAAAAACGCATACGCCCTTTTTGGCCAAGGGCATCATTGTCGAGGTTTTGCCGCTTTTCCTGAGCTTTAAAGGCGATTCGACTCTACCTCCTGAAATCTGTTTCCTGCTATTCTGCCTTGCTTTCAAATCCTCTTCGTTGCCTTCCCTCAATATATTTGTGGACGAGAGTTATCATTTATAACTCTGCAGGTTTGTGAATTGCAGTGCCCCTGAGCTCGATTTTTCAACTCGCTTTTTTGGGAGCTGGCGGCAAAAGCACAGGATTGCTTCAGGCCCTGTTCTGCTTCCGGGCGGCAGGCTGAGCCTGTGGTTAATTCTTCTTCCTGATGGGAAAATAGAGTGACCTGTGCCTGTCCCAACACCTAGAGCTAGTCTCTTACTGGTTCCACCTCTTCCCGTTCATCCTCAGGACAAATTGCAACCTGTACGGAACAGGAGGTTAAAGGTGCTGATTCTCGAAGGAGGGAGATTGCTAGTAAAGCGGCTGTAATGGCCAACCCGAGCACAAGGAGATGAGAAATGAGGTGCGTTTTAGAAACCTTTCCCGATCACACCGTGTACCATCTTCCGAGTTTCTCATGCATGTTTTCCATGTAGGGAGATGCCCTTGAACCTGGAGATTTTGGACCCATGGGATGGGTACCACGCAGTATTACTTTAAAGGGTCTGCGTTTGCTCACCCAACCTCACCAAACCTCTCAGCCCCAAGAGTGTCCACCCTTATGTCTCAATCTGCTGTGGGTCTAGAGATGGTCTATCCAGGTGGCATCACAGCCCCTGAACGAATTTTGTAAGAATTTCTCTCTCTTTCACTGTCTTTGTTTCACGGGTTTTTAAAAGTCATTGATTTTTATAATGGGGTTTAGCTGCTTTTCACTGGTGTGTTTATGCCGCTTTACACCCACTTGACTCACTTACAGAGGGATATCAATACATTGGTTTTAAGATTCTTACTAGTCAGATATATTCTTGGGCGGTGAACAGGGGGTGTTTAGTCCACTTCACTGAGCAAGGAGTAGGTCTTGTCTATTACATATTGGGTTTATGGAACGGTATCTGAGCTAATTTGAAACCCTTGTTTTATGCATCACCCCACCTCACCTTTCCCGTTAAGCAGCCATAGTGTGTCTTCTAAACGTGTGACGCTGTTCTGTTTTGTAATTCTGTTCAAGTGTAGCGGTTTTTACATTCCCTCTCTAAGTGATATCTTATGATAAGTGTCTTTTTCTGTGTGACTTATTTCACTTAGAATCGTCGTACCTAAATCCTCTCATCATGCTGCTACTAGCCTTATGACGTTAATTTCATGGCTGAGTGATATGCCATTGTACATATGGACAACAACTTCCTTATCCATTTTTCTCTTTCCTGCGATATTTAAGGTGTAACGAAGTGGAGGTTTTGTCAACAGAGCAACCCTAAACTTTGGGGTGCCTGTGTCCTACTGATTTTTAGTTTTCCCAATTTATACGCCCATGAGTGGAAGTGCCCTATGCTCTCTAAGCTGAGTTTTTTAGATGTTTCAGGACACCCCGTACCCTTCTCCAGAGTGGCTGTTGGCAATTTACATCCCGCCCATCAGCGTAGCAAGGCTCCCGTTTCTCCATGGCCTGTCCTGCATTTCTGGTTTTGACACTTTATTCAGCATGGCCCTTTTGACCGATGGGAAGCGAGACTTCTTTGTAGCGCTGATTTGCCTTTCCAGGTTGCTTGCTTGGCCAAAAAGGGCGTATGCGTTTTTTCCTGAATATATTCAGGAAAAAACGCATACGCCCTTTTTGGCCAAGGGCATCATTGTCGAGGTTTTGCCGCTTTTCCTGAGCTTTAAAGGCGATTCAACTCTACCTCCTGAAATCTGTTTCCTGCTATTCTGCCTTGCTTTCAAATCCTCTTCGTTGCCTTCCCTCAATATATTTGTGGACGAGAGTTATCATTTATAACTCTGCAGGTTTGTGAATTGCAGTGCCCCTGAGCTCGATTTTTCAACTCGCTTTTTTGGGAGCTGGCGGCAAAAGCACAGGATTGCTTCAGGCCCTGTTCTGCTTCCGGGCGGCAGGCTGAGCCTGTGGTTAATTCTTCTTCCTGATGGGAAAATAGAGTGACCTGTGCCTGTCCCAACACCTAGAGCTAGTCTCTTACTGGTTCCACCTCTTCCCGTTCATCCTCAGGACAAATTGCAACCTGTACGGAACAGGAGGTTAAAGGTGCTGATTCTCGAAGGAGGGAGATTGCTAGTAAAGCGGCTGTAATGGCCAACCCGAGCACAAGGAGATGAGAAATGAGGTGCGTTTTAGAAACCTTTCCCGATCACACCGTGTACCATCTTCCGAGTTTCTCATGCATGTTTTCGATGTAGGAAGATGCCCTTGAACCTGGAGATTTTGGACCCATGGGATGGGTACCACGCAGTATTACTTTAAAGGGTCTGCGTTTGCTCACCCAACCTCACCAAACCTCTCAGCCCCAAGAGTGTCCACCCTTATGTCTCAATCTGCTGTGGGTCTAGAGATGGTCTATCCAGGTGGCATCACAGCCCCTGAACGAATTTTGTAAGAATTTCTCTCTCTTTCACTGTCTTTGTTTCACGGGTTTTTAAAAGTCATTGATTTTTATAATGGGGTTTAGCTGCTTTTCACTGGTGTGTTTATGCCGCTTTACACCCACTTGACTCACTTACAGAGGGATATCAATACATTGGTTTTAAGATTCTTACTAGTCAGATATATTCTTGGGCGGTGAACAGGGGGTGTTTAGTCCACTTCACTGAGCAAGGAGTAGGTCTTGTCTATTACATATTGGGTTTATGGAACGGTATCTGAGCTAATTTGAAACCCTTGTTTTATGCATCACCCCACCTCACCTTTCCCGTTAAGCAGCCATAGTGTGTCTTCTAAACGTGTGACGCTGTTCTGTTTTGTAATTCAGTTCAAGTGTAGCGGTTTTTACATTCCCTCTCTAAGTGATATCTTATGATAAGTGTCTTTTTCTGTGTGACTTATTTCACTTAGAATCGTCATACCTAAATCCTCTCATCATGCTGCTACTAGCCTTATGACGTTAATTTCATGGCTGAGTGATATGCCATTGTACAGAAGGACCACAACTTCCTTATCCATTTTTCTCTTTACTGGGATATTTAAGGTGTAACGAAGTGGAGGTTCTTGTCAACAGAGCAGCCCTAAACTTTGGGGTGCCTGTGTCTTGCTGATTTTTAGTTTTCCCAATTTATACGCCCATGAGTGGAAGTGCCCTATGCTCTCTAAGCTGAGTTTTTTAGATGTTTCAGGACACACCGTACACTTCTCCAGAGTGGCTGTTTGCAATTTACATCGCGCCTATCAGCGAAGCAAGGCTCCCGTTTCTCCATGGCCTGTCCTGCATTTCTGGTTTTGACACTTTATTCAGCATGGCCCTTTTGACCGATGGGAAGCGAGACTTCTTTGTAGCGCTGATTTGCCTTTCCAGGTTGCTTGGTTGGCCAAAAAGGGCGTATGCGTTTTTTCCTGAATATATTCAGGAAAAAACGCATACGCCCTTTTTGGCCAAGGGCATCATGGTCGAGGTTTTGCCGCTTTTCCTGTGCTTTAAAGGCGATTCGACTCTACCTCCTGAAATCTGTTTCCAGCAATTCTGCCTTGCTTTCAAATCCTCCTCGTTGCCTTCCCTCAATATATTTGTGGACGAGAGTTATCATTTATAACTCTGCAGGTTTGTGAATTGCAGTGCCCCTGAGCTCGATTTTTCAACTCGCTTTTTTGGGAGCTGGCGGCAAAAGCACAGGATTGCTTCAGGCCCTGTTCTGCTTCCGGGCGGTAGGCTGAACCTGTGGTTAATTCTTCTTCCTGATGGGAAAATAGAGTGACCTGTGCCTGTCCCAACACCTAGAGCTAGTCTCTCACTGGTTCCCCCTCTTCCCGTTCATCCTGAGGACAAATTGCAACCTGTACGGAACAGGAGGTTAAAGGTGCTGATTCTCGAAGGAGGGAGATTGCTAGTAAAGTGGCTGTAATGGCCAACCCGAGCACAAGGAGATGAGAAATGAGGTGCGTTTTTGAAACCTTTCCCGATCACACAGTGTACCATCTTCTGGGTTTCTCATGCATGTTTTCGATGTAGGAAGATGCCCTTGAACCTGGAGATTTTGGACCCATGGGATGGGTACCACGCAGTATTACTTTAAAGGGTCTGCCTTTTCTCACCGAACCTAACCAAACCTCTCAGCCCCAAGAGTGTCCACCCTTATGTCTCAATCAGCTGTGGGTCTAGAGATGGTCAATCCAGGTGGCATCACAGCCCCTGAACGAATTTTGTAAGAATTTCTCTCTCTTTCACTTTCTTTGTTTCACGGGTTTTTAAAAGTAATTGATTTTTATAATGGGGTTTAGCTGCTTTTCACTGCTGTGTTTATGCCGCTTTACACCCACTTGACTCAGTTACAGAGGGATATCAATACTTTGGTTTTAAGATTCTTACTAGTCAGATATATTATTGGGCGGTGAACAGGGGGTGTTGAGTCCAGTTCACTGAGCAAGGAGTAGGTCTTGTCTATTACATATTGGGTTCATGGAACGGTATCTGAGCTAATTTGAAACCCTTGTTTTATGCATCACCCCACCTCACCTTTCCCGTTAAGCAGCCATAGTGTGTCTTCTAAACGTGTGACGCTGTTCTGTTTTGTAATTCAGTTCAAGTGTAGCGGTTTTTACATTCCCTCTCTAAGTGATATCTTATGATAAGTGTCTTTTTCTGTGTGACTTATTTCACTTAGAATCGTCGTACCTAAATCCTCTCATCATGCTGCTACTAGCCTTATGACGTTAATTTCATGGCTGAGTGATATGCCATTGTACATATGGACAACAACTTCCTTATCCATTTTTCTCTTTCCTGCGATATTTAAGGTGTAACGAAGTGGAGGTTTTGTCAACAGAGCAACCCTAAACTTTGGGGTGCCTGTGTCCTACTGATTTTTAGTTTTCCCAATTTATACGCCCATGAGTGGAAGTGCCCTATGCTCTCTAAGCTGAGTTTTTTAGATGTTTCAGGACACCCCGTACCCTTCTCCAGAGTGGCTGTTGGCAATTTACATCCCGCCCATCAGCGTAGCAAGGCTCCCGTTTCTCCATGGCCTGTCCTGCATTTCTGGTTTTGACACTTTATTCAGCATGGCCCTTTTGACCGATGGGAAGCGAGACTTCTTTGTAGCGCTGATTTGCCTTTCCAGGTTGCTTGCTTGGCCAAAAAGGGCGTATGCGTTTTTTCCTGAATATATTCAGGAAAAAACGCATACGCCCTTTTTGGCCAAGGGCATCATTGTCGAGGTTTTGCCGCTTTTCCTGAGCTTTAAAGGCGATTCGACTCTACCTCCTGAAATCTGTTTCCTGCTATTCTGCCTTGCTTTCAAATCCTCTTCGTTGCCTTCCCTCAATATATTTGTGGACGAGAGTTATCATTTATAACTCTGCAGGTTTGTGAATTGCAGTGCCCCTGAGCTCGATTTTTCAACTCGCTTTTTTGGGAGCTGGCGGCAAAAGCACAGGATTGCTTCAGGCCCTGTTCTGCTTCCGGGCGGCAGGCTGAGCCTGTGGTTAATTCTTCTTCCTGATGGGAAAATAGAGTGACCTGTGCCTGTCCCAACACCTAGAGCTAGTCTCTTACTGGTTCCACCTCTTCCCGTTCATCCTCAGGACAAATTGCAACCTGTACGGAACAGGAGGTTAAAGGTGCTGATTCTCGAAGGAGGGAGATTGCTAGTAAAGCGGCTGTAATGGCCAACCCGAGCACAAGGAGATGAGAAATGAGGTGCGTTTTAGAAACCTTTCCCGATCACACCGTGTACCATCTTCCGAGTTTCTCATGCATGTTTTCGATGTAGGAAGATGCCCTTGAACCTGGAGATTTTGGACCCATGGGATGGGTACCACGCAGTATTACTTTAAAGGGTCTGCGTTTGCTCACCCAACCTCACCAAACCTCTCAGCCCCAAGAGTGTCCACCCTTATGTCTCAATCTGCTGTGGGTCTAGAGATGGTCTATCCAGGTGGCATCACAGCCCCTGAACGAATTTTGTAAGAATTTCTCTCTCTTTCACTGTCTTTGTTTCACGGGTTTTTAAAAGTCATTGATTTTTATAATGGGGTTTAGCTGCTTTTCACTGGTGTGTTTATGCCGCTTTACACCCACTTGACTCACTTACAGAGGGATATCAATACATTGGTTTTAAGATTCTTACTAGTCAGATATATTCTTGGGCGGTGAACAGGGGGTGTTTAGTCCACTTCACTGAGCAAGGAGTAGGTCTTGTCTATTACATATTGGGTTTATGGAACGGTATCTGAGCTAATTTGAAACCCTTGTTTTATGCATCACCCCACCTCACCTTTCCCGTTAAGCAGCCATAGTGTGTCTTCTAAACGTGTGACGCTGTTCTGTTTTGTAATTCAGTTCAAGTGTAGCGGTTTTTACATTCCCTCTCTAAGTGATATCTTATGATAAGTGTCTTTTTCTGTGTGACTTATTTCACTTAGAATCGTCATACCTAAATCCTCTCATCATGCTGCTACTAGCCTTATGACGTTAATTTCATGGCTGAGTGATATGCCATTGTACAGAAGGACCACAACTTCCTTATCCATTTTTCTCTTTACTGGGATATTTAAGGTGTAACGAAGTGGAGGTTCTTGTCAACAGAGCAGCCCTAAACTTTGGGGTGCCTGTGTCTTGCTGATTTTTAGTTTTCCCAATTTATACGCCCATGAGTGGAAGTGCCCTATGCTCTCTAAGCTGAGTTTTTTAGATGTTTCAGGACACACCGTACACTTCTCCAGAGTGGCTGTTTGCAATTTACATCGCGCCTATCAGCGAAGCAAGGCTCCCGTTTCTCCATGGCCTGTCCTGCATTTCTGGTTTTGACACTTTATTCAGCATGGCCCTTTTGACCGATGGGAAGCGAGACTTCTTTGTAGCGCTGATTTGCCTTTCCAGGTTGCTTGCTTGGCCAAAAAGGGCGTATGCGTTTTTTCCTGAATATATTCAGGAAAAAACGCATACGCCCTTTTTGGCCAAGGGCATCATGGTCGAGGTTTTGCCGCTTTTCCTGTGCTTTAAAGGCGATTCGACTCTACCTCCTGAAATCTGTTTCCAGCAATTCTGCCTTGCTTTCAAATCCTCCTCGTTGCCTTCCCTCAATATATTTGTGGACGAGAGTTATCATTTATAACTCTGCAGGTTTGTGAATTGCAGTGCCCCTGAGCTCGATTTTTCAACTCGCTTTTTTGGGAGCTGGCGGCAAAAGCACAGGATTGCTTCAGGCCCTGTTCTGCTTCCGGGCGGCAGGCTGAACCTGTGGTTAATTCTTCTTCCTGATGGGAAAATAGAGTGACCTGTGCCTGTCCCAACACCTAGAGCTAGTCTCTCACTGGTTCCCCCTCTTCCCGTTCATCCTGAGGACAAATTGCAACCTGTACGGAACAGGAGGTTAAAGGTGCTGATTCTCGAAGGAGGGAGATTGCTAGTAAAGTGGCTGTAATGGCCAACCCGAGCACAAGGAGATGAGAAATGAGGTGCGTTTTAGAAACCTTTCCCGATCACACGGTGTACCATCTTCTGGGTTTCTCATGCATGTTTTCGATGTAGGAAGATGCCCTTGAACCTGGAGATTTTGGACCCATGGGATGGGTACCACGCAGTATTACTTTAAAGGGTCTGCCTTTTCTCACCGAACCTAACCAAACCTCTCAGCCCCAAGAGTGTCCACCCTTATGTCTCAATCAGCTGTGGGTCTAGAGATGGTCAATCCAGGTGGCATCACAGCCCCTGAACGAATTTTGTAAGAATTTCTCTCTCTTTCACTGTCTTTGTTTCACGGGTTTTTAAAAGTAATTGATTTTTATAATGGGGTTTAGCTGCTTTTCACTGCTGTGTTTATGCCGCTTTACACCCACTTGACTCACTTACAGAGGGATATCAATACTTTGGTTTTAAGATTCTTACTAGTCAGATATATTCTTGGGCGGTGAACAGGGGGTGTTGAGTCCATTTCACTGAGCAAGGAGTAGGTCTTGTCTATTACATATTGGGTTTATGGAACGGTATCTGAGCTCATTTGAAACCCTTGTTTTATGCATCACCCACCTCACCTTTCCTGTTAAGCAGCCATAGTGTGTCTTCTAAACGTGTGACGCTGTTCTGTTTTGTAATTCAGTTCAAGTGTAGCGGTTTTTACATTCCCTCTCTAAGTGATATCTTATGATAAGTGTCTTTTTCTGTGTGACTTATTTCACTTAGAATCGTCGTACCTAAATCCTCTCATCATGCTGCTACTAGCCTTATGACGTTAATTTCATGGCTGAGTGATATGCCATTGTACATATGGACAACAACTTCCTTATCCATTTTTCTCTTTCCTGCGATATTTAAGGTGTAACGAAGTGGAGGTTTTGTCAACAGAGCAACCCTAAACTTTGGGGTGCCTGTGTCCTACTGATTTTTAGTTTTCCCAATTTATACGCCCATGAGTGGAAGTGCCCTATGCTCTCTAAGCTGAGTTTTTTAGATGTTTCAGGACACACCGTACCCTTCTCCAGAGTGGCTGTTTGCAATTTACATCCCACCCATCAGCATAGCAAGGCTCCCGTTTCTCCATGGCCTGTCCTGCATTTCTGGTTTTGACACTTTATTCAGCATGGCCCTTTTGACCGATGGGAAGCGAGACTTCTTTGTAGCGCTGATTTGCCTTTCCAGGTTGCTTGCTTGGCCAAAAAGGGCGTATGCGTTTTTTCCTGAATATATTCAGGAAAAAACGCATACGCCCTTTTTGGCCAAGGGCATCATGGTCGAGGTTTTGCCGCTTTTCCTGAGCTTTAAAGGCGATTCGACTCTACCTCCTGAAATCTGTTTCCTGCTATTCTGCCTTGCTTTCAAATCCTCTTCGTTGCCTTCCCTCAATATATTTGTGGACGAGAGTTATCATTTCTAACTCTGCAGGTTTGTGAATTGCAGTGCCCCTGAGCTCCATTTTTCAACTCGCTTTCTTCGGAGCTGGCCGCAAAAACGCAGGATTGCTTCAGGCCCTATTCTGGTTCCGGGCGGCAGGCTGAGCCTGTGGTTAATTCTTCTTCCTGATGGGAAAATAGAGTGACCTGTGCCTGTCCCAACACCTAGAGCTAGTCTCTCACTGGTTCCCCCTCTTCCCGTTCATCCTCAGGACAAATTGCAACCTGTACGGAGCAGGAGGTTAAAGGTGCTGATTCTCGAAGGAGGGAGATTGCTAGTAAAGCGGCTGTAATGGCCAACCCGAGCACAAGGAGATGAGAAATGAGGTGCGTTTTAGAAACCTTTCCCGATCACACCGTGTACCATCTTCCGAGTTTCTCATGCATGTTTTCGATGTAGGAAGATGGCCTTGAACCTGGAGATTTTGGACCCATGGGATGGGTACCACGCAGTATTACTTTAAAGGGTCTGCGTTTGCTCACCCAACCTCACCAAACCTCTCAGCCCCAAGAGTGTCCACCCTTATGTCTCAATCTGCTGTCGGTCTAGAGATGGTGTATCCAGGTGGCATCACAGCCCCTAAACGAATTTTGTAAGAATTTCTCTCTCTTTCACTGTCTTTGTTTCACGGGTTTTTAAAAGTCATTGATTTTTATAATGGGGTTTAGCTGCTTTTCACTGGTGTGTTTATGCCGCTTTACACCCACTTGACTCACTTACAGAGGGATATCAATACATTGGTTTTAAGATTCTTACTAGTCAGATATATTCTTGGGCGGTGAACAGGGGGTGTTTAGTCCACTTCACTGAGCAAGGAGTAGGTCTTGTCTATTACATATTGGGTTTATGGAACGGTATCTGAGCTAATTTGAAACCCTTGTTTTATGCATCACCCCACCTCACCTTTCCCGTTAAGCAGCCATAGTGTGTCTTCTAAACGTGTGACGCTGTTCTGTTTTGTAATTCAGTTCAAGTGTAGCGGTTTTTACATTCCCTCTCTAAGTGATATCTTATGATAAGTGTCTTTTTCTGTGTGACTTATTTCACTTAGAATCGTCGTACCTAAATACTCTCATCATGCTGCTAGTAGCCTTATGACGTTAATTTCATGGCTGAGTGATATGCCATTGTACATAAGGACCACAACTTCCTTATCCATTTTTCTCTTTCCTGGGATATTTAAGGTGTAACGAAGTGGAGGTTCTTGTCAACAGAGCAGCCCTAAACTTTGGGGTGCCTGTGTCTTGCTGATTTTTAGTTTTCCCAATTTATACGCCCATGAGTGGAAGTGCCCTATGCTCTCTAAGCTGAGTTTTTTAGATGTTTCAGGACACCCTGTACTCTTCTCCAGAGTGGCTGTTGGCAATTTCCATCCCGCCCATCAGCGTAGCAAGGCTCCCGTTTCTCCATGGCCTGTCCTGCATTTCTGGTTTTGACACTTTATTCAGCATGGCCCTTTTGACCGATGGGAAGCGAGACTTCTTTGTAGCGCTGATTTGCCTTTCCAGGTTGCTTGGTTGGCCAAAAAGGGCGTATGCGTTTTTTCCTGAATATATTCAGGAAAAAACGCATACGCCCTTTTTGGCCAAGGGCATCATTGTCGAGGTTTTGCCGCTTTTCCTGAGCTTTAAAGGCGATTCGACTCTACCTCCTGAAATCTGTTTCCTGCAATTCTGCCTTGCTTTCAAATCCTCTTCGTTGCCTTCCCTCAATATATTTGTGGACGAGAGTTATCATTTATAACTCTGCAGGTTTGTGAATTTCAGTGCCCCTGAGCTCGATTTTTCAACTCGCTTTTTTGGGAGCTGGCGGCAAAACCACAGGATTGCTTCAGGCCCTGTTCTGCTTCCGGGCGGCAGGCTGAACCTGTGGTTAATTCTTCTTCCTGATGGGAAAATAGAGTGACCTGTGCCTGTCCCAACACCTAGAGATAGTCTCTCACTGGTTCCCCCTCTTCCCGTTCATCCTCAGGACAAATTGCAACCTGTACGGAACAGGAGGTTAAAGGTGCTGATTCTCGAAGGAGGGAGATTGCTAGTAAAGTGGCTGTAATGGCCAACCCGAGCACAAGGAGATGAGAAATGAGGTGCGTTTTAGAAACCTTTCCCGATCACACGGTGTACCATCTTCTGGGTTTCTCATGCATGTTTTCGATGTAGTAAGATGCCCTTGAACCTGGAGATTTTGGACCCATGGGATGGGTACCACGCAGTATTACTTTAAAGGGTCTGCCTTTTCTCACCGAACCTAACCAAACCTCTCAGCCCCAAGAGTGTCCACCCTTATGTCTCAATCAGCTGTGGGTCTAGAGACGGTCAATCCAGGTGGCATCACAGCCCCTGAACGAATTTTGTAAGAATTTCTCTCTCTTTCACTGTCTTTGTTTCACGGGGTTTTAAAAGTCATTGATTTTTATAATGGGGTTTAGCTGCTTTTCACTGCTGTGTTTATGCCGCTTTACACCCACTTGACTCACTTACAGAGGGATATCAATACATTGGTTTTAAGATTCTTACTAGTCAGATATATTCTTGGGTGGTGAACAGGGGGTGTTGAGTCCATTTCACTGAGCAAGGAGTAGGTCTTGTCTATTACATATTGGGTTTATGGAACGGTATCTGAGCTCATTTGAAACCCTTGTTTTATGCATCACCCACCTCACCTTTCCTGTTAAGCAGCCATAGTGTGTCTTCTAAACGTGTGACGCTGTTCTGTTTTGTAATTCAGTTCAAGTGTAGCGGTTTTTACATTCCCTCTATAAGTGATATCTTATGATAAGTGTCTTTTTCTGTGTGACTTATTTCACTTAGAATCGTCGTACCTAAATCCTCTCATCATGCTGCTACTAGCCTTATGACGTTAATTTCATGGCTGAGTGATATGCCATTGTACATATGGACAACAACTTCCTTATCCATTTTTCTCTTTCCTGCGATATTTAAGGTGTAACGAAGTGGAGGTTTTGTCAACAGAGCAACCCTAAACTTTGGGGTGCCTGTGTCCTACTGATTTTTAGTTTTCCCAATTTATACGCCCATGAGTGGAAGTGCCCTATGCTCTCTAAGCTGAGTTTTTTAGATGTTTCAGGACACCCCGTACCCTTCTCCAGAGTGGCTGTTGGCAATTTACATCCCGCCCATCAGCGTAGCAAGGCTCCCGTTTCTCCATGGCCTGTCCTGCATTTCTGGTTTTGACACTTTATTCAGCATGGCCCTTTTGACCGATGGGAAGCGAGACTTCTTTGTAGCGCTGATTTGCCTTTCCAGGTTGCTTGCTTGGCCAAAAAGGGCGTATGCGTTTTTTCCTGAATATATTCAGGAAAAAACGCATACGCCCTTTTTGGCCAAGGGCATCATTGTCGAGGTTTTGCCGCTTTTCCTGAGCTTTAAAGGCGATTCGACTCTACCTCCTGAAATCTGTTTCCTGCTATTCTGCCTTGCTTTCAAATCCTCTTCGTTGCCTTCCCTCAATATATTTGTGGACGAGAGTTATCATTTCTAACTCTGCAGGTTTGTGAATTGCAGTGCCCCTGAGCTCGATTTTTCAACTCGCTTTTTTGGGAGCTGGCGGCAAAAGCACAGGATTGCTTCAGGCCCTGTTCTGCTTCCGGGCGGCAGGCTGAACCTGTGGTTAATTCTTCTTCCTGATGGGAAAATAGAGTGACCTGTGCCTGTCCCAACACCTAGAGCTAGTCTCTCACTGGTTCCCCCTCTTCCCGTTCATCCTGAGGACAAATTGCAACCTGTACGGAACAGGAGGTTAAAGGTGCTGATTCTCGAAGGAGGGAGATTGCTAGTAAAGTGGCTGTAATGGCCAACCCGAGCACAAGGAGATGAGAAATGAGGTGCGTTTTAGAAACCTTTCCCGATCACACGGTGTACCATCTTCTGGGTTTCTCATGCATGTTTTCGATGTAGGAAGATGCCCTTGAACCTGGAGATTTTGGACCCATGGGATGGGTACCACGCAGTATTACTTTAAAGGGTCTGCCTTTTCTCACCGAACCTAACCAAACCTCTCAGCCCCAAGAGTGTCCACCCTTATGTCTCAATCAGCTGTGGGTCTAGAGATGGTCAATCCAGGTGGCATCACAGCCCCTGAACGAATTTTGTAAGAATTTCTCTCTCTTTCACTGTCTTTGTTTCACGGGTTTTTAAAAGTAAGTGATTTTTATAATGGGGTTTAGCTGCTTTTCACTGCTGTGTTTATGCCGCTTTACACCCACTTGACTCACTTACAGAGGGATATCAATACTTTGGTTTTAAGATTCTTACTAGTCAGATATATTCTTGGGCGGTGAACAGGGGGTGTTGAGTCCAGTTCACTGAGCAAGGAGTAGGTCTTGTCTATTATATATTGGGTTCATGGAACGGTATCTGAGCTAATTTGAAACCCTTGTTTTATGCATCACCCCACCTCACCTTTCCCGTTAAGCAGCCATAGTGTGTCTTCTAAACGTGTGACGCTGTTCTGTTTTGTAATTCAGTTCAAGTGTAGCGGTTTTTACATTCCCTCTCTAAGTGATATCTTATGATAAGTGATTTTTTCTGTGTGACTTATTTCACTTAGAATCGTCGTACCTAAATCCTCTAATCATGCTACTACTAGCCTTATGACGTTAATTTCATGGCTGAGTGATATGCCATTGTACATATGGACAACAACTTCCTTATCCATTTTTCTCTTTCCTGCGATATTTAAGGTGTAACGAAGTGGAGGTTTTGTCAACAGAGCAACCCTAAACTTTGGGGTGCCTGTGTCCTACTGATTTTTAGTTTTCCCAATTTATACGCCCATGAGTGGAAGTGCCCTATGCTCTCTAAGCTGAGTTTTTTAGATGTTTCAGGACACCCCGTACCCTTCTCGAGAGTGGCTGTTGGCAATTTACATCCCGCCCATCAGCGTAGCAAGGCTCCCGTTTCTCCATGGCCTGTCCTGCATTTCTGGTTTTGACACTTTATTCAGCATGGCCCTTTTGACCGATGGGAAGCGGGACTTCTTTGTAGCGCTGATTTGCCTTTCCAGGTTGCTTGGTTGGCCAAAAAGGGCGTATGCGTTTTTTCCTGAATATATTCAGGAAAAAACGCATACGCCCTTTTTGGCCAAGGGCATCATGGTCGAGGTTTTGCCGCTTTTCCTGAGCTTTAAAGGCGATTCGACTCTACCTCCTGAAATCTGTTTCCTGCAATTCTGCCTTGCTTTCAAATCCTCTTCGTTGCCTTCCCTCAATATATTTGTGGACGAGAGTTATCATTTATAACTCTGCAGGTTTGTGAATTTCAGTGCCCCTGAGCTCGATTTTTCAACTCGCTTTTTTGGGAGCTGGCGGCAAAACCACAGGATTGCTTCAGGCCCTGTTCTGCTTCCGGGCGGCAGGCTGAACCTGTGGTTAATTCTTCTTCCTGATGGGAAAATAGAGTGACCTGTGCCTGTCCCAACACCTAGAGCTAGTCTCTCACTGGTTCCCCCTCTTCCCGTTCATCCTCAGGACAAATTGCAACCTGTACGAAACAGGAGGTTAAAGGTGCTGATTCTCGAAGGAGGGAGATTGCTAGTAAAGTGGCTGTAATGGCCAACCCGAGCACAAGGAGATGAGAAATGAGGTGCGTTTTAGAAACCTTTCCCGATCACACGGTGTACCATCTTCTGGGTTTCTCATGCATGTTTTCGATGTAGTAAGATGCCCTTGAACCTGGAGATTTTGGACCCATGGGATGGGTACCACGCAGTATTACTTTAAAGGGTCTGCCTTTTCTCACCGAACCTAACCAAACCTCTCAGCCCCAAGAGTGTCCACCCTTATGTCTCAATCAGCTGTGGGTCTAGAGATGGTCAATCCAGGTGGCATCACAGCCCCTGAACGAATTTTGTAAGAATTTCTCTCTCTTTCACTGTCTTTGTTTCACGGGGTTTTAAAAGTCATTGATTTTTATAATGGGGTTTAGCTGCTTTTCACTGCTGTGTTTATGCCGCTTTACACCCACTTGACTCACTTACAGAGGGATATCAATACATTGGTTTTAAGATTCTTACTAGTCAGATATATTCTTGGGCGGTGAACAGGGGGTGTTGAGTCCATTTCACTGAGCAAGGAGTAGGTCTTGTCTATTACATATTGGGTTTATGGAACGGTATCTGAGCTCATTTGAAACCCTTGTTTTATGCATCACCCACCTCACCTTTCCTGTTAAGCAGCCATAGTGTGTCTTCTAAACGTGTGACGCTGTTCTGTTTTGTAATTCAGTTCAAGTGTAGCGGTTTTTACATTCCCTCTCTAAGTGATATCTTATGATAAGTGTCTTTTTCTGTGTGACTTATTTCACTTAGAATCGTCGTACCTAAATCCTCTCATCATGCTGCTACTAGCCTTATGACGTTAATTTCATGGCTGAGTGATATGCCATTGTACATAAGGACCACAACTTCCTTATCCATTTTTCTCTTTCCTTTGAGATTTAAGGTGTAACGAAGTGGAGGTTCTTGTCAACAGAGCAGCGCTAAACTTTGGGGTGCCTATGTCTTGCTGATTTTTAGTTTTCCCAATTTATACGCCCATGAGTGGAAGTGCCCTATGCTCTCTAAGCTGAGTTTTTTAGATGTTTCAGGACACCCCGTACTCTTCTCCAGAGTGGCTGTTGGCAATTTACATCCCGCCCATCATCGTAGCAAGGCTCCGGTTTCTCCATGGCCTGTCCTGCATTTCTCGTTTTGACACTTTATTCAGCATGGCCCTTTTGACCGATGGGAAGCGAGACTTCTTTGTAGCGCTGATTTGCCTTTCCAGGTTGCTTGGTTGGCCAAAAAGGGCGTATGCGTTTTTTCCTGAATATATTCAGGAAAAAACGCATACGCCCTTTTTGGCCAAGGGCATCATGGTCGAGGTTTTGCCGCTTTTCCTGTGCTTTAAAGGCGATTCGATTCTACCTCCTGAAATCTGTTTCCTGCAATTCGGCCTTGCTTTCAAATCCTCTTCGTTGCCTTCCCTCAATATATTTGTGGACGAGAGTTATCATTTATAACTCTGCAGGTTCGTGAATTGCAGTGCCCCTGAGCTCGATTTTTCAACTCGCTTTTTTGGGAGCTGGCGGCAAAAGCACAGGATTGCTTCAGGCCCTGTTCTGCTTCCGGGCGGCAGGCTGAACCTGTGGTTATTTCTTCTTCCTGATGGGAAAATAGAGTGACCTGTGCCTGTCCCAACACCTAGAGCTAGTCTCTCACTGGTTCCACCTCTTCCCGTTCATCCTCAGGACAAATTGCAACCTGTACGGAACAGGAGGTTAAAGGTGCTCATTCTCCAAGGAGGGAGATTGCTAGTAAAGTGGCTGTAATGGCCAACCCGAGCACAAGGAGATGAGAAATGAGGTGCGTTTTAGAAACCTTTCCCGATCACACGGTGTACCATCTTCTGGGTTTCTCATGCATGTTTTCGATGTAGGAAGATACCCTTGAACCTGGAAATTTTGGACCCATGGGATGGGTACCACGCAGTATTACTTTAATGGGTCTGCGTTTGCTCACCCAACCTCACCAAACCTCTCAGCCCCAAGAGTGTCGACCCTTATGTCTCAATCAGCTGTGGGTCTAGAGATGGTCAATCCAGGTGGCATCACAGCCCCTGAACGAATTTTGTAAGAATTTCTCTCTCTTTCACTGTCTTTCTTTCACGGGTTTTTAAAAGTAATTGATTTTTATAATGGGGTTTAGCTGCTTTTCACTGCTGTGTTTATGCCGCTTTACACCCACTTGACTCACTTACAGAGGGATATCAATACATTGGTTTTAAAATTCTTACTAGTCATATATATTCTTGGGCGGTGAACAGGGGGTGTTGAGTCCAGTTCACTGAGCAAGGAGTAGGTCTTGTCTATTACATATTGGGTTTATGGAACGGTATCTGAGCTAATTTAAACCCTTGTTTTATGCATCACCCCACCTCACCTTTCCCGTTAAGCAGCCATAGTGTGTCTTCTAAACGTGTGACGCTGTTCTGTTTTGTAATTCAGTTTAAGTGTAGCGGTTTTTACATTCCCTCTCTAAGTGATATCTTATGATAAGTGTCTTTTTCTGTGTGACTTATTTCACTTAGAATCGTCGTAACTAAATCCTCTCATCATGCTGCTACTAGCCTTAAGACGTTAATTTCATGGCTCAGTGATATGCCATTGTACATAAGGACCACAACTTCCTTATCCATTTTTCTCTTTCCTGTGATATTTAAGGTGTAACGAAGTGGAGGTTCTTGTCAACAGAGCAGCCCTAAACTTTGGGGTGCCTGTGTCTTGCTGATTTTTAGTTTTCCCAATTTATACGCCCATGAGTGGAAGTGCCCTATGCTCTCTAAGCTGAGTTTTTTAGATGTTTCAGGACACCCCGTACTCTTCTCCAGAGTGGCTGTTGGCAATTTACATCCCGCCCATCAGCGTAGCAAGGCTCCCGTTTCTCCATGGCCTGTCCTGCATTTCTGGTTTTGACACTTTATTCAGCATGGCCCTTTTGACCGATGGGAAGCGAGACTTCTTTGTAGCGCTGATTTGCCTTTCCAGGTTGCTTGGTTGGCCAAAAAGGGCGTATGCGTTTTTTCCTGAATATATTCAGGAAAAAACGCATACGCCCTTTTTGGCCAAGGGCATCATGGTCGAGGTTTTGCCGCTTTTCCTGTGCTTTAAAGGCGATTCGAATCTACCTCCTGAAATCTGTTTCCTGCAATTCTGCCTTGCTTTCAAATCCTCTTCGTTGCCTTCCCTCAATATATTTGTGGACGAGAGTTATCATTTATAACTCTGCAGGTTCGTGAATTGCAGTGCCCCTGAGCTCGATTTTTCAACTCGCTTTTTTGGGAGCTGGCGGCAAAAGCACAGGATTGCTTCAGGCCCTGTTCTGCTTCCGGGCGGCAGGCTGAACCTGTGGTTATTTCTTCTTCCTGATGGGAAAATAGAGTGACCTGTGCCTTTCCCAACACCTAGAGCTAGTCTCTCACTGGTTCCACCTCTTCCCGTTCATCCTCAGGACAAATTGCAACCTGTACGGAACAGGAGGTTGAAGGTGCTGATTCTCGAAGGAGGGAGATTGCTAGTAAAGCTGCTGTAATGGCCAACCCGAGCACAAGGAGATGAGAAATGAGGTGCGTTTTAGAAACCTTTCCCGATCACACGGTGTACCATCTTCTGGGTTTCTCATGCATGTTTTCGATGTAGGAAGATGCCCTTGAACCTGGAGATTTTGGACCCATGGGATGGGTACCACGCAGTATTACTTTAAAGGGTCTGCCTTTTCTCACCGAACCTAACCAAACCTCTCAGCCCCAAGAGTGTCCACCCTTATGTCTCAATCAGCTGTGGGTCTAGAGATGGTCAATCCAGGTGGCATCACAGCCCCTGAACGAATTTTGTAAGAATTTTTCTCTCTTTCACTGTCTTTGTTTCACGGGTTTTTAAAAGTAATTGATTTTTATAATGGGATTTAGCTGCTTTTCACTGCTGTGTTTATGCCGCTTTACACCCACTTGACTCACTTACAGAGGGATATCAATACATTGGTTTTAAGATTCTTACTAGTCAGATATATTCTTGGGCGGTGAACAGGGGGTGTTGAGTCCATTTCACTGAGCAAGGAGTAGGTCTTGTCTATTACATATTGGGTTTATGGAACGGTATCTGAGCTCATTTGAAACCCTTGTTTTATGCATCACCCACCTCACCTTTCCTGTTAAGCAGCCATAGTGTGTCTTCTAAACGTGTGACGCTGTTCTGTTTTGTAATTCAGTTCAAGTGTAGCGGTTTTTACATTCCCTCTCTAAGTGATATCTTATGATAAGTGTCTTTTTCTGTGTGACTTATTTCACTTAGAATCGTCGTACCTAAATCCGCTCATCATGCTGCTACTAGCCTTATGACGTTAATTTCATGGCTGAGTGATATGCCATTGTACATAAGGACCACAACTTCCTTATCCATTTTTCTCTTTCCTTTGAGATTTAAGGTGTAACGAAGTGGAGGTTCTTGTCAACAGAGCAGCCCTAAACTTTGGGGTGCCTGTGTCTTGCTGATTTTTAGTTTTCCCAATTTATACGCCCATGAGTGGAAGTGCCCTATGCTCTCTAAGCTGAGTTTTTTAGATGTTTCAGGACACCCCGTACTCTTCTCCAGAGTGGCTGTTGGCAATTTACATCCCGCCCATCAGCGTAGCAAGGCTCCCGTTTCTCCATGGCCTGTCCTGCATTTCTGGTTTTGACACTTTATTCAGCATGGCCCTTTTGACCGATGGGAAGCGAGACTTCTTTGTAGCGCTGATTTGCCTTTCCAGGTTGCTTGGTTGGCCAAAAAGGGCGTATGCGTTTTTTCCTGAATATATTCAGGAAAAAACGCATACGCCCTTTTTGGCCAAGGGCATCATGGTCGAGGTTTTGCCGCTTTTCCTGTGCTTTAAAGGCGATTCGAATCTACCTCCTGAAATCTGTTTCCTGCAATTCTGCCTTGCTTTCAAATCCTCTTCGTTGCCTTCCCTCAATATATTTGTGGACGAGAGTTATCATTTATAACTCTGCAGGTTCGTGAATTGCAGTGCCCCTGAGCTCGATTTTTCAACTCGCTTTTTTGGGAGCTGGCGGCAAAAGCACAGGATTGCTTCAGGCCCTGTTCTGCTTCCGGGCGGCAGGCTGAACCTGTGCTTAATTCTTCTTCCTGATGGGAAAATAGAGTGACCTGTGCCTGTCCCCACACCTACACCTAGTCTCTCATTGGTTCCCCCTCTTCCCGTTCATCCTCAGGACAAATTTGCAACCTGTACAGAACAGGAGGTTAAAGGTGCTCATTCTCCAAGGAGGGAGATTGCTAGTAAAGCTGCTGTAATGGCGAGCCCGAGCACAAGGAGATGAGAAATGAGGTGCGATTTAGAAATCTGTCCCGATCACACGGTGTACCATCTTCTGGGTTTCTCATGCATGTTTGCGATGTAGGAAGATGCCCTTGAACCTGGAGATTTTGGACCCATGGGATGGGTACCACGCAGTATTACTTTAAAGGGTCTGCATTTGCTCACCCAACCTCACCAAACCTCTCAGCCCGAAGAGTGTCCACCCTTTTGTCTCAATCAGCTGTGGGTCTAGAGATGGTCAATAAAGGTGGCATCCCAGCCCCTGAACGAATTTTGTAAGAATTTCTCTCTCTTTCACTGTCTTTGTTTCACGGGTTTTTAAAAGTAATTGATTTTTATAATGGGGTTTAGCTGCCTTTCACTGCTGTGTTTATGCCGCTTTACACCCACTTGACTCACTTACAGAGGGATATCAATACATTGGTTTTAAGATTCTTACTAGTCAGATATATTCTTGGGCGGTGAACAGGGGGTGTTTAGTCCACTTCACTGAGCAAGGAGTAGGTCTTGTCTATTACATATTGGGTTTATGGAACGGTATCTGAGCTAATTTGAAACCCTTGTTTTATGCATCACCCCACCTCACCTTTCCCGTTAAGCAGCCATAGTGTGTCTTCTAAACGTGTGACGCTGTTCTATTTTGTAATTCAGTTCAAGTGTAGCGGTTTTTACATTCCCTCTCTAAGTGATATCTTATGATAAGTGTCTTTTTCTGTGTGACTTATTTCACATAGAATCGTCATACCTAAATCCTCTCATCATGCTGCTACTAGCCTTATGACGTTAATTTCATGGCTGAGTGATATGCCATTGTACAGAAGGACCACAACTTCCTTATCCATTTTTCTCTTTACTGGGATATTTAAGGTGTAACGAAGTGGAGGTTCTTGTCAACAGAGCAGCCCTAAACTTTGGGGTGCCTGTGTCTTGCTGATTTTTAGTTTTCCCAATTTATACGCCCATGAGTGGAAGTGCCCTATGCTCTCTAAGCTGAGTTTTTTAGATGTTTCAGGACACACCGTACACTTCTCCAGAGTGGCTGTTTGCAATTTACATCGCGCCTATCAGCGAAGCAAGGCTCCCGTTTCTCCATGGCCTGTCCTGCATTTCTGGTTTTGACACTTTATTCAGCATGGCCCTTTTGACCGATGGGAAGCGAGACTTCTTTGTAGCGCTGATTTGCCTTTCCAGGTTGCTTGGTTGGCCAAAAAGGGCGTATGCGTTTTTTCCTGAATATATTCAGGAAAAAACGCATACGCCCTTTTTGGCCAAGGGCATCATGGTCGAGGTTTTGCCCCTTTTCCTGTGCTTTAAAGGCGATTCGACTCTACCTCCTGAAATCTGTTTCCAGCAATTCTGCCTTGCTTTCAAATCCTCCTCGTTGCCTTCCCTCAATATATTTGTGGACGAGAGTTATCATTTATAACTCTGCAGGTTTGTGAATTGCAGTGCCCCTGAGCTCGATTTTTCAACTCGCTTTTTTGGGAGCTGGCGGCAAAAGCACAGGATTGCTTCAGGCCCTGTTCTGCTTCCGGGCGGCAGGCTGAACCTGTGGTTAATTCTTCTTCCTGATGGGAAAATAGAGTGACCTGTGCCTGTCCCAACACCTAGAGCTAGTCTCTCATTGGTTCCCCCTCTTCCCGTTTATCCTCAGGACAAATTGCAACCTGTTCGGAACAGAAGGTTAAAGGGGCTGATTCTCCAAGGAGGGAGATTGCTCGTAAAGCGGCTGTAATGGCCAACCCGAGCACAAGGAGATGAGAAATGAGGTGCGTTTTAGAAACCTTTCCCGATCACACGGTGTACCATCTTCTGGGTTTCTCATGCATGTTTTCGATGTAGGAAGATGCCCTTGAACCTGGAGATTTTGGACCCATGGGATGGGTACCACGCAGTATTACTTTAAAGCGTCTGCCTTTTCTCACCGAACCTAACCAAACCTCTCAGCCCCAAGAGTGTCCACCCTTATGTCTCAATCAGCTGTGGGTCTAGAGATGGTCAATCCAGGTGGCATCACAGCCCCTGAACGAATTTTGTAAGAATTTCTCTCTCTTTCACTGTCTTTGTTTCACGGGTTTTTAAAAGTAATTGATTTTTATAATGGGGTTTAGCTGCTTTTCACTGCTGTGTTTATGCCGCTTTACACCCACTTGACTCACTTACAGAGGGATATCAATACTTTGGTTTTAAGATTCTTACTAGTCAGATATATTCTTGGGCGGTGAACAGGGGATGTTGAGTCCAGTTCACTGAGCAAGGAGTAGGTCTTGTCTATTACATATTGGGTTCATGGAACGGTATCTGAGCTAATTTGAAACCCTTGTTTTATGCATCACCCCACCTCACCTTTCCCGTTAAGCAGCCATAGTGTGTCTTCTAAACGTGTGACGCTGTTCTGTTTTGTAATTCAGTTCAAGTGTAGCGGTTTTTACATTCCCTCTCTAAGTGATATCTTATGATAAGTGATTTTTTCTGTGTGACTTATTTCACTTAGAATCGTCGTACCTAAATCCTCTCATCATGCTGCTACTAGCCTTATGACGTTAATTTCATGGCTGAGTGATATGCCATTGTACATAAGGACCACAACTTCCTTATCCATTTTTCTCTTTCCTTTGAGATTTAAGGTGTAACGAAGTGGAGGTTCTTGTCAACAGAGCAGCCCTAAACTTTGGGGTGCCTGTGTCTTGCTGATTTTTAGTTTTCCCAATTTATACGCCCATGAGTGGAAGTGCCCTATGCTCTCTAAGCTGAGTTTTTTAGATGTTTCAGGACACCCCGTACTCTTCTCCAGAGTGGCTGTTGGCAATTTACATCCCGCCCATCAGCGTAGCAAGGCTCCCGTTTCTCCATGGCCTGTCCTGCATTTCTGGTTTTGACACTTTATTCAGCATGGCCCTTTTGACCGATGGGAAGCGAGACTTCTTTGTAGCGCTGATTTGCCTTTCCAGGTTGCTTGGTTGGCCAAAAAGGGCGTATGCGTTTTTTCCTGAATATATTCAGGAAAAAACGCATACGCCCTTTTTGGCCAAGGGCATCATGGTCGAGGTTTTGCCGCTTTTCCTGTGCTTTAAAGGCGATTCGAATCTACCTCCTGAAATCTGTTTCCTGCAATTCTGCGTTGCTTTCAAATCCTCTTCGTTGCCTTCCCTCAATATATTTGTGGACGAGAGTTATCATTTATAACTCTGCAGGTTCGTGAATTGCAGTGCCCCTGAGCTCGATTTTTCAACTCGCTTTTTTGGGAGCTGGCGGCAAAAGCACAGGATTGCTTCAGGCCCTGTTCTGCTTCCGGGCGGCAGGCTGAACCTGTGGTTAATTCTTCTTCCTGATGGGAAAATAGAGTGACCTGTGCCTGTCCCCACACCTACACCTAGTCTCTCATTGGTTCCCCCTCTTCCCGTTCATCCTCAGGACAAATTTGCAACCTGTACAGAACAGGAGGTTAAAGGTGCTCATTCTCCAAGGAGGGAGATTGCTAGTAAAGCTGCTGTAATGGCGAGCCCGAGCACAAGGAGATGAGAAATGAGGTGCGATTTAGAAATCTGTCCCGATCACACGGTGTACCATCTTCTGGGTTTCTCATGCATGTTTGCGATGTAGGAAGATGCCCTTGAACCTGGAGATTTTGGACCCATGGGATGGGTACCACGCAGTATTACTTTAAAGGGTCTGCATTTGCTCACCCAACCTCACCAAACCTCTCAGCCCGAAGAGTGTCCACCCTTTTGTCTCAATCAGCTGTGGGTCTAGAGATGGTCAATAAAGGTGGCATCCCAGCCCCTGAACGAATTTTGTAAGAATTTCTCTCTCTTTCACTGTCTTTGTTTCACGGGTTTTTAAAAGTAATTGATTTTTATAATGGGGTTTAGCTGCCTTTCACTGCTGTGTTTATGCCGCTTTACACCCACTTGACTCACTTACAGAGGGATATCAATACATTGGTTTTAAGATTCTTACTAGTCAGATATATTCTTGGGCGGTGAACAGGGGGTGTTTAGTCCACTTCACTGAGCAAGGAGTAGGTCTTGTCTATTACATATTGGGTTTATGGAACGGTATCTGAGCTAATTTGAAACCCTTGTTTTATGCATCACCCCACCTCACCTTTCCCGTTAAGCAGCCATAGTGTGTCTTCTAAACGTGTGACGCTGTTCTGTTTTGTAATTCAGTTCAAGTGTAGCGGTTTTTACATTCCCTCTCTAAGTGATATCTTATGATAAGTGTCTTTTTCTGTGTGACTTATTTCACTTAGAATCGTCATACCTAAATCCTCTCATCATGCTGCTACTAGCCTTATGACGTTAATTTCATGGCTGAGTGATATGCCATTGTACAGAAGGACCACAACTTCCTTATCCATTTTTCTCTTTACTGGGATATTTAAGGTGTAACGAAGTGGAGGTTCTTGTCAACAGAGCAGCCCTAAACTTTGGGGTGCCTGTGTCTTGCTGATTTTTAGTTTTCCCAATTTATACGCCCATGAGTGGAAGTGCCCTATGCTCTCTAAGCTGAGTTTTTTAGATGTTTCAGGACACACCGTACACTTCTCCAGAGTGGCTGTTTGCAATTTACATCGCGCCTATCAGCGAAGCAAGGCTCCCGTTTCTCCATGGCCTGTCCTGCATTTCTGGTTTTGACACTTTATTCAGCATGGCCCTTTTGACCGATGGGAAGCGAGACTTCTTTGTAGCGCTGATTTGCCTTTCCAGGTTGCTTGGTTGGCCAAAAAGGGCGTATGCGTTTTTTCCTGAATATATTCAGGAAAAAACGCATACGCCCTTTTTGGCCAAGGGCATCATGGTCGAGGTTTTGCCCCTTTTCCTGTGCTTTAAAGGCGATTCGACTCTACCTCCTGAAATCTGTTTCCAGCAATTCTGCCTTGCTTTCAAATCCTCCTCGTTGCCTTCCCTCAATATATTTGTGGACGAGAGTTATCATTTATAACTCTGCAGGTTTGTGAATTGCAGTGCCCCTGAGCTCGATTTTTCAACTCGCTTTTTTTGGAGCTGGCGGCAAAAGCACAGGATTGCTTCAGGCCCTGTTCTGCTTCCGGGCGGCAGGCTGAACCTGTGGTTAATTCTTCTTCCTGATGGGAAAATAGAGTGACCTGTGCCTGTCCCAACACCTAGAGCTAGTCTCTCATTGGTTCCCCCTCTTCCCGTTTATCCTCAGGACAAATTGCAACCTGTTCGGAACAGAAGGTTAAAGGGGCTGATTCTCCAAGGAGGGAGATTGCTCGTAAAGCGGCTGTAATGGCCAACCCGAGCACAAGGAGATGAGAAATGAGGTGCGTTTTAGAAACCTTTCCCGATCACACGGTGTACCATCTTCTGGGTTTCTCATGCATGTTTTCGATGTAGGAAGATGCCCTTGAACCTGGAGATTTTGGACCCATGGGATGGGTACCACGCAGTATTACTTTAAAGCGTCTGCCTTTTCTCACCGAACCTAACCAAACCTCTCAGCCCCAAGAGTGTCCACCCTTATGTCTCAATCAGCTGTGGGTCTAGAGATGGTCAATCCAGGTGGCATCACAGCCCCTGAACGAATTTTGTAAGAATTTCTCTCTCTTTCACTGTCTTTGTTTCACGGGTTTTTAAAAGTAATTGATTTTTATAATGGGGTTTAGCTGCTTTTCACTGCTGTGTTTATGCCGCTTTACACCCACTTGACTCACTTACAGAGGGATATCAATACTTTGGTTTTAAGATTCTTACTAGTCAGATATATTCTTGGGCGGTGAACAGGGGATGTTGAGTCCAGTTCACTGAGCAAGGAGTAGGTCTTGTCTATTACATATTGGGTTCATGGAACGGTATCTGAGCTAATTTGAAACCCTTGTTTTATGCATCACCCCACCTCACCTTTCCCGTTAAGCAGCCATAGTGTGTCTTCTAAACGTGTGACGCTGTTCTGTTTTGTAATTCAGTTCAAGTGTAGCGGTTTTTACATTCCCTCTCTAAGTGATATCTTATGATAAGTGATTTTTTCTGTGTGACTTATTTCACTTAGAATCGTCGTACCTAAATCCTCTAATCATGCTGCTACTAGCCTTATGACGTTAATTTCATGGCTGAGTGATATGCCATTGTACATATGGACAACAACTTCCTTATCCATTTTTCTCTTTCCTGCGATATTTAAGGTGTAACGAAGTGGAGGTTTTGTCAACAGAGCAACCCTAAACTTTGGGGTGCCTGTGTCCTACTGATTTTTAGTTTTCCCAATTTATACGCCCATGAGTGGAAGTGCCCTATGCTCTCTAAGCTGAGTTTTTTAGATGTTTCAGGACACCCCGTACCCTTCTCCAGAGTGGCTGTTGGCAATTTACATCCCGCCCATCAGCGTAGCAAGGCTCCCGTTTCTCCATGGCCTGTCCTGCATTTCTGGTTTTGACACTTTATTCAGCATGGCCCTTTTGACCGATGGGAAGCGAGACTTCTTTGTAGCGCTGATTTGCCTTTCCAGGTTGCTTGTTTGGCCGAAAAGGGCGTATGCGTTTTTTCCTGAATATATTCAGGAAAAAACGCATACGCCCTTTTTGGCCAAGGGCATCATGGTCGAGGTTTTGCCGCTTTTCCTGAGCTTTAAAGGCGATTCGACTCTACCTCCTGAAATCTGTTTCCTGCTATTCTGCCTTGCTTTCAAATCCTCTTCGTTGCCTTCCCTCAATATATTTGTGGACGAGAGTTATCATTTCTAACTCTGCAGGTTTGTGAATTGCAGTGCCCCTGAGCTCCATTTTTCAACTCGCTTTCTTCGGAGCTGGCCGCAAAAGCGCAGGATTGCTTCAGGCCGTATTCTGGTTCCGGGCGGCAGGCTGAGCCTGTGGTTAATTCTTCTTCCTGATGGGAAAATAGAGTGACCTGTGCCTGTCCCAACACCTAGAGCTAGTCTCTCACTGGTTCCCCCTCTTCCCGTTCATCCTCAGGACAAATTGCAACCTGTACGGAACAGGAGGTTAAAGGTGCTGATTCTCGAAGGAGGGAGATTGCTAGTAAAGCGACTGTAATGGCCAACCCGAGCACAAGGAGATGAGAAATGAGGTGCGTTTTAGAAACCTTTCCCGATCACACCGTGTACCATCTTCCGAGTTTCTCATGCATGTTTTCGATGTAGGAAGATGCCCTTGAACCTGGAGATTTTGGACCCATGGGATGGGTACCACGCAGTATTACTTTAAAGGGTCTGCGTTTGCTCACCCAACCTCACCAAACCTCTCAGCCCCAAGAGTGTCCACCCTTATGTCTCAATCTGCTGTGGGTCTAGAGATGGTCTATCCAGGTGGCATCACAGCCCCTGAACGAATTTTGTAAGAATTTCTCTCTCTTTCACTGTCTTTGTTTCACGGGTTTTTAAAAGTCATTGATTTTTATAATGGGGTTTAGCTGCTTTTCACTGGTGTGTTTATGCCGCTTTACACCCACTTGACTCACTTACAGAGGGATATCAATACATTGGTTTTAAGATTCTTACTAGTCAGATATATTCTTGGGCGGTGAACAGGGGGTGTTTAGTCCACTTCACTGAGCAAGGAGTAGGTTTTGTCTATTACATATTGGGTTTATGGAACGGTATCTGAGCTAATTTGAAACCCTTGTTTTATGCATCACCCCACCTCACCTTTCCCGTTAAGCAGCCATAGTGTGTCTTCTAAACGTGTGACGCTGTTCTGTTTTGTAATTCAGTTCAAGTGTAGCGGTTTTTACATTCCCTCTATAAGTGATATCTTATGATAAGTGTCTTTTTCTGTGTGACTTATTTCACTTAGAATCGTCGTACCTAAATCCTCTCATCATGCTGCTACTAGCCTTATGACGTTAATTTCATGGCTGAGTGATATGCCATTGTACATAAGGACCACAACTTCCTTATCCATTTTTCTCTTTCCTTTGAGATTTAAGGTGTAACGAAGTGGAGGTTCTTGTCAACAGAGCAGCCCTAAACTTTGGGGTGCCTGTGTCTTGCTGATTTTTAGTTTTCCCAATTTATACGCCCATGAGTGGAAGTGCCCTATGCTCTCTAAGCTGAGTTTTTTAGATGTTTCAGGACACCCCGTACTCTTCTCCAGAGTGGCTGTTGGCAATTTACATCCCGCCCATCAGCGTAGCAAGGCTCCCGTTTCTCCATGGCCTGTCCTGCATTTCTGGTTTTGACACTTTATTCAGCATGGCCCTTTTGACCGATGGGAAGCGAGACTTCTTTGTAGCGCTGATTTGCCTTTCCAGGTTGCTTGGTTGGCCAAAAAGGGCGTATGCGTTTTTTCCTGAATATATTCAGGAAAAAACGCATACGCCCTTTTTGGCCAAGGGCATCATGGTCGAGGTTTTGCCGCTTTTCCTGTGCTTTAAAGGCGATTCGAATCTACCTCCTGAAATCTGTTTCCTGCAATTCTGCCTTGCTTTCAAATCCTCTTCGTTGCCTTCCCTCAATATATTTGTGGACGAGAGTTATCATTTCTAACTCTGCAGGTTCGTGAATTGCAGTGCCCCTGAGCTCGATTTTTCAACTCGCTTTTTTGGGAGCTGGCGGCAAAAGCACAGGATTGCTTCAGGCCCTGTTCTGCTTCCGGGCGGCAGGCTGAACCTGTGGTTATTTCTTCTTCCTGATGGGAAAATAGAGTGACCTGTGCCTGTCCCCACACCTACACCTAGTCTCTCATTGGTTCCCCCTCTTCCCGTTCATCCTCAGGACAAATTTGCAACCTGTACAGAACAGGAGGTTAAAGGTGCTCATTCTCCAAGGAGGGAGATTGCTAGTAAAGCTGCTGTAATGGTGAGCCCGAGCACAAGGAGATGAGAAATGAGGTGCGATTTAGAAATCTGTCCCGATCACACGGTGTACCATCTTCTGGGTTTCTCATGCATGTTTTCGATGTAGGAAGATGCCCTTGAACCTGGAGATTTTGGACCCATGGGATGGGTACCACGCAGTATTACTTTAAAGGGTCTGCATTTGCTCACCCAACCTCACCAAACCTCTCAGCCCGAAGAGTGTCCACCCTTTTGTCTCAATCAGCTGTGGGTCTAGAGATGGTCAATAAAGGTGGCATCCCAGCCCCTGAACGAATTTTGTAAGAATTTCTCTCTCTTTCACTGTCTTTGTTTCACGGGATTTTAAAAGTAATTGATTTTTATAATGGGGTTTAGCTGCTTTTCACTGCTGTGTTTATGCCGCTTTACACCCACTTGACTCACTTACAGAGGGATATCAATACATTGGTTTTAAGATTCTTACTAGTCAGATATATTCTTGGGCGGTGAACAGGGGGTGTTGAGTCCAGTTCACTGAGCAAGGAGTAGGTCTTGTCTATTACATATTGGGTTTATGGAACGATATCTGAGCTAATTTGAAACCCTTGTTTTATGCATCACCCCACCTCACCTTTCCCTTTAAGCAGCCATAGTGTGTCTTCTAAACGTGTGACGCTGTTCTGTTTTGTAATTCAGTTCAAGTGTAGCGGTTTTTACATTCCCTCTCTAAGTGATATCTTATGATAAGTGTCTTTTTCTGTGTGACTTATTTCACTTAGAATCGTCGTACCTAAATCCTCTCATCATGCTGCTACTAGCCTTATGACGTTAATTTCATGGCTGAGTGATATGCCATTGTACATAAGGACCACAACTTCCTTATCCATTTTTCTCTTTCCTGGGATATTTAAGGTGTAACGAAGTGGAGGTTCTTGTCAACAGAGCAGCCCTAAACTTTGGGGTGCCTGTGTCTTGCTGATTTTTAGTTTTCCCAATTTATACGCCCATGAGTGGAAGTGCCCTATGCTCTCTAAGCTGAGTTTTTTAGGTGTTTCAGGACACACCGTACACTTCTCCAGAGTGGCTGTTGGCAATTTACATCCCGCCCATCAGCGTAGCAAGGCTCCCGTTTCTCCATGGCCTGTCCTGCATTTCTGGTTTTGACACTTTATTCAGCATGGCCCTTTTGACCGATGGGAAGCGAGACTTCTTTGTAGCACTGATTTGCCTTTCCAGGTTGCTTGGTTGGCCAAAAAGGGCGTATGCGTTTTTTCCTGAATATATTCAGGAAAAAACGCATACGCCCTTTTTGGCCAAGGGCATCATGGTAGAGGTTTTGCCGCTTTTCCTGTGCTTTAAACGCGATTCGACTCTACCTCCTGAAATCAGTTTCCTGCAATTCTGCTATGCTTTCAAATCCTCTTCGTTGCCTTCCCTCAATATATTTGTGGACGAGAGTTATCATTTATAACTCTGCAGGTTTGTGAATTGCAGTGACCCTGAGCTCGATTTTTCAACTCGCTTTTTTGGGAGCTGGCGGCAAAAGCACAGGATTGCTTCAGGCCCTGTTCTGCTTCCGGGCGGCAGGCTGAGCCTGTCGTTAATCCGTCTTCCTGATGGGAAAATAGAGTGACATGTGGCTGTCCCAACACCTAGAGCTAGTCTCTCATTGGTTCCCCCTCTTCCCGTTTATCCTCAGGACAAATTGCAACCTGTTCGGAACAGAAGGTTAAAGGGGCTGATTCTCCAAGGAGGGAGATTTCTAGTAAAGCGGCTGTAATGGCCAACCCGAGCACAAGGAGATGAGAAATGAGGTGCGTTTTAGAAACCTTTCCCGATCACACGGTGTACCATCTTCTGGGTTTCTCATGCATGTTTTCGATGTAGGAAGATGCCCTTGAACCTGGAGATTTTGGACCCATGGGATGGGTACCACGCAATATTACGTTAAAGGGTCTGCGTTTTCTCACCCAACCTCAGCAAACCTCTCAGCCCCAAGAGTGTCCACCCTTATGACTCAATCAGCTGTGGGTCTAGAGATGGTCAATAAAGGTGGCATCCCAGCCCCTGAACGAATTCTGTATGAATTTCTCTCTCTTTCACTGTCTTTGTTTCACGGGTTTTTAAAAGTAATTGATTTTTATAATGGGGTTTAGCTGCTTTTCACTGCTGTGTTTATGCCGCTTTACACCCACTTGACTCACTTACAGAGAGATATCAATACATTGGTTTTAAGAGTCTTACTAGTCAGATATATTCTTGGGCGGTGAACAGGGGGTGTTGAATCCAGTTCACTGAGCAAGGAGTAGGTCTTGTCTATTACATATTGGGTTTATGGAACAGTATCTGAGCTAATTTGGAAGCCTTGTTTTATGCATCACCCCTCCTCACCTTTCCCGTTAAGCAGCCATAATGTGTTTTCTAAACGTGTGACGCTGTTCTGTTTTGTAATTCAGTTCAAGTGTAGCGGTTTTTACTTTCCCTGTATTAGTGATATCTTATGATAAGTGCCTTTTTCTGTGTGACTTATTTCACTTAGAATCGTCGTACCTAAATCTTCTCATCATGCTGCTACTAGCCTTATGATGTTGATTTCATTGCTGAGTGATATGCCATTATACATATGGACCACAACTTCTTTATCCATTTTTCTATTGCCTGGGATATTTAAGGTGTAACGAAGTGGAGGTTCTTGTCAACAGAGCAGCCCTAAACTTTGGGGTGCCTGTGTCTTGCTGATTTTTAATTTTCCCAATTTATACGCCCATGAGTGGAAGTGCCCTATGCTCTCTAAGCTGAGTTTTTTAGATGTTTCAGGACACACCGTACACTTCTCCAGAGTGGCTGTTGGCAATTTACCTCCCGCCCATCAGCGTAGCAAGGCTCCCGTTTCTCCATGGCCTGTCCTGCATTTCTGGTTTTGACACTTTATTCAGCATGGCCCTTTTGACCGATGGGAAGCGAGACTTCTTTGTAGCGCTGATTTGCCTTTCCAGGTTGCTTGGTTGGCCAAAAAGGGCGTATGCGTTTTTTCCTGAATATATTCAGGAAAAAACGCATACGCCCTTTTTGGCCAAGGGCATCATGGTCGAGGTTTTGCCGCTTTTCCTGTGCTTTAAAGGCGATTCGAACCTACCTCCTGAAATCTGTTTCCTGCAATTCTGCCTTGCTTTCAAATCCTCTTCATTGCCTTCCCTCAATATATTTGTGGACGAGAGTTATCATTTATAACTCTGCAGGTTTGTGAATTGCAGTGCCCCTGAGCTCCATTTTTCAACTCGCTTTCTTGGGAGCTGGCCCCAAAAGCGCAGGATTGCTTCAGGCCCTATTGTGGTTCCGGGCGGCAGGCTGAGCCTGTGGTTAATTCTTCTTCCTGATGGGAAAATAGAGTGACCTGTGCCTGTCCCCACACCTAGACCTAGTCTCTCATTGGTTCCCCCTCTTCACGTTCATCCTCAGGACAAATTGCAACCTGTACGGAACAGGAGGTTAAAGGTGCTCATTCTACAAGGAGGGAGATTGCTAGTAAAGTCGCTGGAATGGCGAGCCCGAGCACAAGGAGATGAGAAATGAGGTGCGTTTTAGAAACCTTTCCCGATCACATGGTGTACCATCTTCTGGGTTTCTCATGCATGTTTTCGATGTAGGAAGATGCCCTTGAAGCTGGAGATTTGGGACCTATGGGATGGGTACCACGCAGTATTACTTTAAGGGGTCTGCGTTTGCTCACCCAACCTCACCAAACCTCTCAGCCCCAAGAGTGTCCACCCTTATGTCTCAATCTGCTGTGGGTCTAGAGATGGTCAATAAAGGTGGCATCCCAGCCCCTGAACGAATTCTGTATGAATTTCTCTCTGTTTCACTGTCTTTGTTTCACGGGTTTTTAAAAGTAATTGACTTTTATAATGGGGTTTAGCTGCTTTTCACTGCTGCGTTTATGCCAATTTACACCCACTTGACTCACTTACAGAGAGATATCAATACATTGATTTTAAGAGCCTTACTAGTCAGATATATTCTTGGGCGGTGAACAGGGGGTATTGAGTCCAGTTCACTGAGCAAGGAGTAGGTCTTGTCTGTTACATATTGGGTTTATGGAACAGTATCTGAGCTAATTTGAAACCCTTGTTTTATGCATCACCCCACCTCACCTTTCCCGTTAAGCAGCCATAGTGTGTTTTCTAAACGTGTGACGCTGTTCTGTTTTGTAATTCAGTTCAAGTGTAGCGGATTTTACATTCCCTCTATAAATGATATCTTACGATAAGTGTCTTTTTCTGTGACTTATTTCACTTAGAATCGTCGTACCTAAATCCACTCATCATGCTGCTACTAGCCTTATGACGTTGATTTCATGCCTGAGTGATATTCCATTGTACATAAGGACCACAACTTCTTTATCCATTTTTCTCTTTCCTGGGATATTTAAGGTGTAATGAAGTGGAGGTTCTTGTCAACAGAGCAGCCCTAAACTTTGGGGTGCCTGTGTCTTGCTGATTTTTAGTTTTCCCAATTTATACGCCCATGAGTGGAAGTGCCCTATGCTCTCTAATCTGAGTTTTTTAGATGTTTCAGGACACACCGTACACTTCTCCAGAGTGGCTGTTGGCAATTTACATCCCGCCCATCCGCGTAGCAAGGCTCCCGTTTCTCCATGGCCTGTCCTGCATTTCTGGTTTTGACACTTTATTCAGCATGGCCCTTTTGACCGATGGGAAGCGAGACTTCTTTGTAGCGCTGATTTGCCTTTCCAGGTTGCTTGGTTGGCCAAAAAGGGCGTATGCGTATTTTCCTGAATATATTCAGGAAAAAACGCATACGCCCTTTTTGGCCAAGGGCATCATGGTCGAGGTTTTGCCGCTTTTCCTGTGCTTTAAAGGCGATTCGAATCTACCTCCTGAAATCTGTTTCCTGCTATTCTGCCTTGCTTTCAAATCCTCTTCGTTGCCTTCCCTCAATATATTTGTGGACGAGAGTTATCATTTCTAACTCTGCAGGTTTGTGAATTGCAGTGCCCCTGAGCTCCATTTTTCAACTCGCTTTCTTGGGAGCTGGCCGCAAAAGCACAGGATTGCTTCAGGCGCTGTTCTGCTTCCGGGCGGCAGGCTGAGCCTGTGGTTAATCCTTCTTCCTGATGGGAAAATAGAGTGACATGTGGCTGTCCCAACACTTAGAGCTAGTCTCTCATTGGTTCCCCCTCTTCCCGTTCATCCTCAGGACAAATTGCAACCTGTACGGAACAGAAGGTTAAAGGGGCTGATTCTCCAAGGAGGGAGATTGCTAGTAAAGCGGCTGTAATGGCCAACCCCAGCACAAGGAGATGAGAAATGAGGTGCGTTTTAGAAACCTTTCCCGATCACACGGTGTACCATCGTCTGGGTTTCTCATGCATGTTTTCGATGTAGGAAGATGCCCTTGAACCTGGAGATTTTGGACCCATGGGATGGATACCACGCAGTATTACTTTAAAGGGTCTGCGTTTGCTCACCCAACCTCACCAAACCTCTCAGCCCCAAGAGTGTCCACCCTTATGACTCAATCAGCTGTGGGTCTAGAGATGGTCAATAAAGGTGGCATCCCAGCCCCTGAACGAATTCTGTATGAATTTCTCTCTCTTTCACTGTCTTTGTTTCACGGGTTTTTAAAAGTAATTGATTTTTATAATGGGGTTTAGCTGCTTTTCACTGCTGTGTTTATGCCGCTTTACACCCACTTGACTCACTTACAGAGGGATATCAATACATTGGTTTTAAGAGTCTTACTAGTCAGATATATTCTTGGGCGGTGAACAGGGGGTGTTGAGTCCAGTTCACTGAGCAAGGAGTAGGTCTTGTCTATTACATATTGGGTTTATGGAACGGTATCTGAGCTAATTTGAAACCCTTGTTTTATGCATCACACCACCTCACCTTTCCCGTTAAGCAGCCATAGTGTGTCTTCTAAACGTGTGACGCTGTTCTGTTTTGTAATTCAGTTCAAGTGTAGCGGTTTTTACATTCCCTCTCTAAGTGATATCTTATGATAAGTGTCTTTTTCTGTGTGACTTATTTCACTTAGAATCGTCGTACCTAAATCCTCTCATCATGCTGCTACTAGCCTTATGACGTTGATTTCATGCCTGAGTGATATTCCATTGTACATAAGGACCACAACTTCTTTATCCATTTTTCTCTTTCCTGGGATATTTAAGGTGTAATGAAGTGGAGGTTCTTGTCATCAGAGCAGCCCTAAACTTTGGGGTGCCTGTGTCTTGCTGATTTTTAGTTTTCCCAATTTATACGCCCATGAGTGGAAGTGCCCTATGCTCTCTAAGCTGAGTGTTTTAGATGTTTCAGGACACACCGTACACTTCTCCAGAGTGGCTGTTGGCAATTTACATCCCGCCCATCAGCGTAGCAAGGCTCCCGTTTCTCCATGGCCTGTCCTGCATTTCTGGTTTTGACACTTTATTCAGCATGGCCCTTTTGACCGATGGGAAGCGAGACTTCTTTGTAGCGCTGATTTGCCTTTCCAGGTTGCTTGGTTGGCCAAAAAGGGCGTATGCGTTTTTTCCTGAATATATTCAGGAAAAAACGCATACGCCCTTTTTGGCCAAGGGCATCATGGTCGAGGTTTTGCCGCTTTTCCTGTGCTTTAAAGGCGATTCGAATCTACCTCCTGAAATCTGTTTCCTGCAATTCTGCCTTGCTTTCAAATCCTCTTCGTTGCCTTCCCTCAATATATTTGTGGACGAGAGTTATCATTTCTAACTCTGCAGGTTTGTGAATTGCAGTGCCCCTGAGCTCCATTTTTCAACTCGCTTTCTTGGGAGCTGGCCGCAAAAGCGCAGGATTGCTTCAGGCCCTATTGTGGTTCTGGGCGGCAGGCTGAGCCTGTGGTTAATTCTTCTTCCTGATGGGAAAATAGAGTGACCTGTGCCTGTCCCCACACCTAGACCTAGTCTCTCATTGGTTCCCCCTCTTCCCGTTCATCCTCAGGACAAATTTGCAACCTGTACAGAACAGGAGGTTAAAGGTGCTCATTCTCCAAGGAGGGAGATTGCTAGTAAAGCGGCTGGAATGGCGAGCCCGAGCACAAGGAGATGAGAAATGAGGTGCGTTTTAGAAACCTTTCCCGATCACACGGTGTACCGTCTTCTGGGTTTCTCATGCATGTTTTCGATGTAGGAAGATGCCCTTGAACCTGGAGATTTTGGACCCATGGGATGGGTACCACGCAGTATTACTTTAAAGGGCCTGCGTTTGCTCACCCAACCTCACCAAACCTCTCAGCCCGAAGAGTGTCCACCCTTATGTCTCAATCAGCTGTGGGTCTAGAGATGGTCAATCCAGGTGGCATCACAGCCCCTGAACGAATTTTGTAAGAATTTCTCTCTCTTTCACTGTCTTTGTTTCACGGGTTTTTAAAAGTAATTGATTTTTATAATGGGGTTTAGCTGCTTTTCACTGCTGTGTTTATGCCGGTTTACACCCACTTGACTCACTTACAGAGGGATATCAATACATTGGTTTTAAGAGTCTTACTAGTCAGATATATTCTTGGGCGGTGAACAGGGGGTGTTGAATCCAGTTCACTGAGCAAGGAGTAGGTCTTGTCTGTTACATATTGGGTTTATGGAACAGTATCTGAGCTAATTTGGAAGCCTTGTTTTATGCATCACCCCTCCTCACCTTTCCCGTTAAGCAGCCATAATGTGTTTTCTAAACGTGTGACGCTGTTCTGTTTTGTAATTCATTTCAAGTGTAGCGGTTTTTACATTCCCTCTATAAGTGATATGTTACGATAAGTGTCTTTCTGTGTGACTTATTTCACTTAGAATCGTCGTACATAAATCCACTCATCATGCTGCTACTAGCCTTATGACGTTGATTTCATGCCTGAGTGATATTCCATTGTACATAAGGACCACAACTTCTTTATCCATTTTTCTCTTTCCTGGGATATTTAAGGTGTAATGAAGTGGAGGTTCTTGTCAACAGAGCAGCCCTAAACTTTGGGGTGCCTGTGTCTTGCTGATTTTTAGTTTTCCCAATTTATACGCCCATGAGTGGAAGTGCCCTATGCTCTCTAAGCTGAGTTTTTTAGATGTTTCAGGACACCCCGTACTCTTCTTCAGAGGGGCTGTTGGCAATTTACATCCCGCCCATCAGCGTAGCAAGGCTCCCGTTTCTCCATGGCCTGTCCTGCATTTCTGGTTTTGACACTTTATTCAGCATGGCCCTTTTGACCGATGGGAAGCGAGACTTCTTTGTAGCGCTGATTTGCCTTTCCAGGTTGCTTGGTTGGCCAAAAAGGGCGTATGCGTTTTTTCCTGAATATATTCAGGAAAAAACGCATACGCCCTTTTTGGCCAAGGGCATCATGGTCGAGGTTTTGCCGCTTTTCCTGTGCTTTAAAGGCGATTCGACTCTACCTCCTGAAATCTGTTTCCTGCAATTCTGCGTTGCTTTCAAATCCTCTTCGTTGCCTTCCCTCAATATATTTGTGGACGAGAGTTATCATTTATAACTCTGCAGGTTCGTGAATTGCAGTGCCCCTGAGCTCGATTTTTCAACTCGCTTTTTTGGGAGCTGGCGGCAAAAGCACAGGATTGCTTCAGGCCCTGTTCTGCTTCCGGGCGGCAGGGTGAACCTGTGGTTATTTCTTCTTCCTGATGGGAAAATAGAGTGACCTGTGCCTGTCCCAACACCTAGAGCTAGTCTCTCACTGGTTCCACCTCTTCCCGTTCATCCTCAGGACAAATTGCAACCTGTACGGAACAGGAGGTTAAAGGTGCTGATTCTCGAAGGAGGGAGATTGCTAGTAAAGCGGCTGTAATGGCCAACTCGAGCACAAGGAGATGAGAAATGAGGTGCGATTTAGAAATCTGTCCCGATCACACGGTGTACCATCTTCTGGGTTTCTCATGCATGTTTTCGATGTAGGAAGATGCCCTTGAACCTGGAGATTTTGGACCCATGGGATGGATACCACGCAGTATTACTTTAAAGGGTCTGCATTTGCTCACCCAACCTCACCAAACCTCTCAGCCCGAAGAGTGTCCACCCTTTTGTCTCAATCAGCTGTGTGTCTAGAGATGGTCAATAAAGGTGGCATCCCAGCCCCTGAACGAATTTTGTAAGAATTTCTCTCTCTTTCACTCTCTTTGTTTCACGGGTTTTTAAAAGTAATTGATTTTTATAATGGGGTTTAGCTGCCTTTCACTGCTGTGTTTATGCCGCTTTACACCCACTTGACTCACTTACAGAGGGATATCAATACATTGGTTTTAAGATTCTTACTAGTCAGATATATTCTTGGGCGGTGAACAGGGGGTGTTGAGTCCAGTTCACTGAGCAAGGAGTAGGTCTTGTCTATTACATATTGGGTTTATGGAACGATATCTGAGCTAATTTGAAACCCTTGTTTTATGCATCACCCCACCTCACCTTTCCCTTTAAGCAGCCATAGTGTGTCTTCTAAACGTGTGACGCTGTTCTGTTTTGTAATTCAGTTCAAGTGTAGCGGTTTTTACATTCCCTCTCTAAGTGATATCTTATGATAAGTGTCTTTTTCTGTGTGACTTATTTCACTTAGAATCGTCATACCTAAATCTTCTCATCATGCTGCTACTAGCCTTATGACGTTAATTTCATGGCTGAGTGATATGCCATTGTACATAAGGACCACAACTTCCTTATCCATTTTTCTCTTTCCTGGGATATTTAAGGTGTAACGAAGTGGAGGTTCTTGTCAACAGAGCAGCCCTAAACTTTGGGGTGCCTGTGTCTTGCTGATTTTTAGTTTTCCCAATTTATACGCCCATGAGTGGAAGTGCCCTATGCTCTCTAAGCTGAGTTTTTTAGGTGTTTCAGGACACACCGTACACTTCTCCAGAGTGGCTGTTGGCAATTTACATCCCGCCCATCAGCGTAGCAAGGCTCCCGTTTCTCCATGGCCTGTCCTGCATTTCTGGTTTTGACACTTTATTCAGCATGGCCCTTTTGACCGATGGGAAGCGAGACTTCTTTGTAGCACTGATTTGCCTTTCCAGGTTGCTTGGTTGGCCAAAAAGGGCGTATGCGTTTTTTCCTGAATATATTCAGGAAAAAACGCATACGCCCTTTTTGGCCAAGGGCATCATGGTAGAGGTTTTGCCGCTTTTCCTGTGCTTTAAACGCGATTCGACTCTACCTCCTGAAATCAGTTTCCTGCAATTCTGCTATGCTTTCAAATCCTCTTCGTTGCCTTCCCTCAATATATTTGTGGACGAGAGTTATCATTTATAACTCTGCAGGTTTGTGAATTGCAGTGACCCTGAGCTCGATTTTTCAACTCGCTTTTTTGGGAGCTGGCCGCAAAAGCACAGGATTGCTTCAGGCCCTGTTCTGCTTCCGGGCGGCAGGCTGAGCCTGTCGTTAATCCGTCTTCCTGATGGGAAAATAGAGTGACATGTGGCTGTCCCAACACCTAGAGCTAGTCTCTCATTGGTTCCCCCTCTTCCCGTTTATCCTCAGGACAAATTGCAACCTGTTCGGAACAGAAGGTTAAAGGGGCTGATTCTCCAAGGAGGGAGATTTCTAGTAAAGCGGCTGTAATGGCCAACCCGAGCACAAGGAGATGAGAAATGAGGTGCGTTTTAGAAACCTTTCCCGATCACACGGTGTACCATCTTCTGGGTTTCTCATGCATGTTTTCGATGTAGGAAGATGCCCTTGAACCTGGAGATTTTGGACCCATGGGATGGGTACCACGCAATATTACGTTAAAGGGTCTGCGTTTTCTCACCCAACCTCAGCAAACCTCTCAGCCCCAAGAGTGTCCACCCTTATGACTCAATCAGCTGTGGGTCTAGAGATGGTCAATAAAGGTGGCATCCCAGCCCCTGAACGAATTCTGTATGAATTTCTCTCTCTTTCACTGTCTTTGTTTCACGGGTTTTTAAAAGTAATTGATTTTTATAATGGGGTTTAGCTGCTTTTCACTGCTGTGTTTATGCCGCTTTACACCCACTTGACTCACTTACAGAGAGATATCAATACATTGGTTTTAAGAGTCTTACTAGTCAGATATATTCTTGGGCGGTGAACAGGGGGTGTTGAATCCAGTTCACTGAGCAAGGAGTAGGTCTTGTCTATTACATATTGGGTTTATGGAACAGTATCTGAGCTAATTTGGAAGCCTTGTTTTATGCATCACCCCTCCTCACCTTTCCCGTTAAGCAGCCATAATGTGTTTTCTAAACGTGTGACGCTGTTCTGTTTTGTAATTCAGTTCAAGTGTAGCGGTTTTTACTTTCCCTGTATTAGTGATATCTTATGATAAGTGCCTTTTTCTGTGTGACTTATTTCACTTAGAATCGTCGTACCTAAATCTTCTCATCATGCTGCTACTAGCCTTATGATGTTGATTTCATTGCTGAGTGATATGCCATTATACATATGGACCACAACTTCTTTATCCATTTTTCTATTGCCTGGGATATTTAAGGTGTAACGAAGTGGAGGTTCTTGTCAACAGAGCAGCCCTAAACTTTGGGGTGCCTGTGTCTTGCTGATTTTTAATTTTCCCAATTTATACGCCCATGAGTGGAAGTGCCCTATGCTCTCTAAGCTGAGTTTTTTAGATGTTTCAGGACACACCGTACACTTCTCCAGAGTGGCTGTTGGCAATTTACCTCCCGCCCATCAGCGTAGCAAGGCTCCCGTTTCTCCATGGCCTGTCCTGCATTTCTGGTTTTGACACTTTATTCAGCATGGCCCTTTTGACCGATGGGAAGCGAGACTTCTTTGTAGCGCTGATTTGCCTTTCCAGGTTGCTTGGTTGGCCAAAAAGGGCGTATGCGTTTTTTCCTGAATATATTCAGGAAAAAACGCATACGCCCTTTTTGGCCAAGGGCATCATGGTCGAGGTTTTGCCGCTTTTCCTGTGCTTTAAAGGCGATTCGAACCTACCTCCTGAAATCTGTTTCCTGCAATTCTGCCTTGCTTTCAAATCCTCTTCATTGCCTTCCCTCAATATATTTGTGGACGAGAGTTATCATTTATAACTCTGCAGGTTTGTGAATTGCAGTGCCCCTGAGCTCCATTTTTCAACTCGCTTTCTTGGGAGCTGGCCCCAAAAGCGCAGGATTGCTTCAGGCCCTATTGTGGTTCCGGGCGGCAGGCTGAGCCTGTGGTTAATTCTTCTTCCTGATGGGAAAATAGAGTGACCTGTGCCTGTCCCCACACCTAGACCTAGTCTCTCATTGGTTCCCCCTCTTCACGTTCATCCTCAGGACAAATTGCAACCTGTACGGAACAGGAGGTTAAAGGTGCTCATTCTACAAGGAGGGAGATTGCTAGTAAAGTCGCTGGAATGGCGAGCCCGAGCACAAGGAGATGAGAAATGAGGTGCGTTTTAGAAACCTTTCCCGATCACATGGTGTACCATCTTCTGGGTTTCTCATGCATGTTTTCGATGTAGGAAGATGCCCTTGAAGCTGGAGATTTGGGACCTATGGGATGGGTACCACGCAGTATTACTTTAAGGGGTCTGCGTTTGCTCACCCAACCTCACCAAACCTCTCAGCCCCAAGAGTGTCCACCCTTATGTCTCAATCTGCTGTGGGTCTAGAGATGGTCAATAAAGGTGGCATCCCAGCCCCTGAACGAATTCTGTATGAATTTCTCTCTGTTTCACTGTCTTTGTTTCACGGGTTTTTAAAAGTAATTGACTTTTATAATGGGGTTTAGCTGCTTTTCACTGCTGCGTTTATGCCAATTTACACCCACTTGACTCACTTACAGAGAGATATCAATACATTGATTTTAAGAGCCTTACTAGTCAGATATATTCTTGGGCGGTGAACAGGGGGTATTGAGTCCAGTTCACTGAGCAAGGAGTAGGTCTTGTCTGTTACATATTGGGTTTATGGAACAGTATCTGAGCTAATTTGATACCCTTGTTTTATGCATCACCCCACCTCACCTTTCCCGTTAAGCAGCCATAGTGTGTTTTCTAAACGTGTGACGCTGTTCGGTTTTGTAATTCAGTTCAAGTGTAGCGGATTTTACATTCCCTCTATAAATGATATCTTACGATAAGTGTCTTTTTCTGTGACTTATTTCACTTAGAATCGTCGTACCTAAATCCACTCATCATGCTGCTACTAGCCTTATGACGTTGATTTCATGCCTGAGTGATATTCCATTGTACATAAGGACCACAACTTCTTTATCCATTTTTCTCTTTCCTGGGATATTTAAGGTGTAATGAAGTGGAGGTTCTTGTCAACAGAGCAGCCCTAAACTTTGGGGTGCCTGTGTCTTGCTGATTTTTAGTTTTCCCAATTTATACGCCCATGAGTGGAAGTGCCCTATGCTCTCTAATCTGAGTTTTTTAGATGTTTCAGGACACACCGTACACTTCTCCAGAGTGGCTGTTGGCAATTTACATCCCGCCCATCCGCGTAGCAAGGCTCCCGTTTCTCCATGGCCTGTCCTGCATTTCTGGTTTTGACACTTTATTCAGCATGGCCCTTTTGACCGATGGGAAGCGAGACTTCTTTGTAGCGCTGATTTGCCTTTCCAGGTTGCTTGGTTGGCCAAAAAGGGCGTATGCGTATTTTCCTGAATATATTCAGGAAAAAACGCATACGCCCTTTTTGGCCAAGGGCATCATGGTCGAGGTTTTGCCGCTTTTCCTGTGCTTTAAAGGCGATTCGAATCTACCTCCTGAAATCTGTTTCCTGCTATTCTGCCTTGCTTTCAAATCCTCTTCGTTGCCTTCCCTCAATATATTTGTGGACGAGAGTTATCATTTCTAACTCTGCAGGTTTGTGAATTGCAGTGCCCCTGAGCTCCATTTTTCAACTCGCTTTCTTGGGAGCTGGCCGCAAAAGCACAGGATTGCTTCAGGCGCTGTTCTGCTTCCGGGCGGCAGGCTGAGCCTGTGGTTAATCCTTCTTCCTGATGGGAAAATAGAGTGACATGTGGCTGTCCCAACACCTAGAGCTAGTCTCTCATTGGTTCCCCCTCTTCCCGTTCATCCTCAGGACAAATTGCAACCTGTACGGAACAGAAGGTTAAAGGGGCTGATTCTCCAAGGAGGGAGATTGCTAGTAAAGCGGCTGTAATGGCCAACCCCAGCACAAGGAGATGAGAAATGAGGTGCGTTTTAGAAACCTTTCCCGATCACACGGTGTACCATCTTCTGGGTTTCTCATGCATGTTTTCGATGTAGGAAGATGCCCTTGAACCTGGAGATTTTGGACCCATGGGATGGATACCACGCAGTATTACTTTAAAGGGTCTGCGTTTGCTCACCCAACCTCACCAAACCTCTCAGCCCCAAGAGTGTCCACCCTTATGACTCAATCAGCTGTGGTCTAGAGATGGTCAATAAAGGTGGCATCCCAGCCCCTGAACGAATTCTGTATGAATTTCTCTCTCTTTCACTGTCTTTGTTTCACGGGTTTTTAAAAGTAATTGATTTTTATAATGGGGTTTAGCTGCTTTTCACTGCTGGGTTTATGCCGCTTTACACCCACTTGACTCACTTACAGAGGGATATCAATACATTGGTTTTAAGATTCTTACTAGTCAGATATATTCTTGGGCGGTGAACAGGGGGTGTTTAGTCCACTTCACTGAGCAAGGAGTAGGTTTTGTCTATTACATATTGGGTTTATGGAACGGTATCTGAGCTAATTTGAAACCCTTGTTTTATGCATCACCCCACCTCACCTTTCCCGTTAAGCAGCCATAGTGTGTCTTCTAAACGTGTGACGCTGTTCTGTTTTGTAATTCAGTTCAAGTGTAGCGGTTTTTACATTCCCTCTATAAGTGATATCTTATGATAAGTGTCTTTTTCTGTGTGACTTATTTCACTTAGAATCGTCGTACCTAAATCCTCTCATCATGCTGCTACTAGCCTTATGACGTTAATTTCATGGCTGAGTGATATGCCATTGTACATAAGGACCACAACTTCCTTATCCATTTTTCTCTTTCCTTTGAGATTTAAGGTGTAACGAAGTGGAGGTTCTTGTCAACAGAGCAGCCCTAAACTTTGGGGTGCCTGTGTCTTGCTGATTTTTAGTTTTCCCAATTTATACGCCCATGAGTGGAAGTGCCCTATGCTCTCTAAGCTGAGTTTTTTAGATGTTTCAGGACACCCCGTACTCTTCTCCAGAGTGGCTGTTGGCAATTTACATCCCGCCCATCAGCGTAGCAAGGCTCCCGTTTCTCCATGGCCTGTCCTGCATTTCTGGTTTTGACACTTTATTCAGCATGGCCCTTTTGACCGATGGGAAGCGAGACTTCTTTGTAGCGCTGATTTGCCTTTCCAGGTTGCTTGGTTGGCCAAAAAGGGCGTATGCGTTTTTTCCTGAATATATTCAGGAAAAAACGCATACGCCCTTTTTGGCCAAGGGCATCATGGTCGAGGTTTTGCCGCTTTTCCTGTGCTTTAAAGGCGATTCGAATCTACCTCCTGAAATCTGTTTCCTGCAATTCTGCCTTGCTTTCAAATCCTCTTCGTTGCCTTCCCTCAATATATTTGTGGACGAGAGTTATCATTTCTAACTCTGCAGGTTCGTGAATTGCAGTGCCCCTGAGCTCGATTTTTCAACTCGCTTTTTTGGGAGCTGGCGGCAAAAGCACAGGATTGCTTCAGGCCCTGTTCTGCTTCCGGGCGGCAGGCTGAACCTGTGGTTATTTCTTCTTCCTGATGGGAAAATAGAGTGACCTGTGCCTGTCCCCACACCTACACCTAGTCTCTCATTGGTTCCCCCTCTTCCCGTTCATCCTCAGGACAAATTTGCAACCTGTACAGAACAGGAGGTTAAAGGTGCTCATTCTCCAAGGAGGGAGATTGCTAGTAAAGCTGCTGTAATGGTGAGCCCGAGCACAAGGAGATGAGAAATGAGGTGCGATTTAGAAATCTGTCCCGATCACACGGTGTACCATCTTCTGGGTTTCTCATGCATGTTTTCGATGTAGGAAGATGCCCTTGAACCTGGAGATTTTGGACCCATGGGATGGGTACCACGCAGTATTACTTTAAAGGGTCTGCATTTGCTCACCCAACCTCACCAAACCTCTCAGCCCGAAGAGTGTCCACCCTTTTGTCTCAATCAGCTGTGGGTCTAGAGATGGTCAATAAAGGTGGCATCCCAGCCCCTGAACGAATTTTGTAAGAATTTCTCTCTCTTTCACTGTCTTTGTTTCACGGGATTTTAAAAGTAATTGATTTTTATAATGGGGTTTAGCTGCTTTTCACTGCTGTGTTTATGCCGCTTTACACCCACTTGACTCACTTACAGAGGGATATCAATACATTGGTTTTAAGATTCTTACTAGTCAGATATATTCTTGGGCGGTGAACAGGGGGTGTTGAGTCCAGTTCACTGAGCAAGGAGTAGGTCTTGTCTATTACATATTGGGTTTATGGAACGATATCTGAGCTAATTTGAAACCCTTGTTTTATGCATCACCCCACCTCACCTTTCCCTTTAAGCAGCCATAGTGTGTCTTCTAAACGTGTGACGCTGTTCTGTTTTGTAATTCAGTTCAAGTGTAGCGGTTTTTACATTCCCTCTTTAAGTGATATCTTATGATAAGTGTCTTTTTCTGTGTGACTTATTTCACTTAGAATCGTCGTACCTAAATCCTCTCATCATGCTGCTACTAGCCTTATGACGTTAATTTCATGGCTGAGTGATATGCCATTGTACATAAGGACCACAACTTCCTTATCCATTTTTCTCTTTCCTGGGATATTTAAGGTGTAACGAAGTGGAGGTTCTTGTCAACAGAGCAGCCCTAAACTTTGGGGTGCCTGTGTCTTGCTGATTTTTAGTTTTCCCAATTTATACGCCCATGAGTGGAAGTGCCCTATGCTCTCTAAGCTGAGTTTTTTAGGTGTTTCAGGACACACCGTACACTTCTCCAGAGTGGCTGTTGGCAATTTACATCCCGCCCATCAGCGTAGCAAGGCTCCCGTTTCTCCATGGCCTGTCCTGCATTTCTGGTTTTGACACTTTATTCAGCATGGCCCTTTTGACCGATGGGAAGCGAGACTTCTTTGTAGCACTGATTTGCCTTTCCAGGTTGCTTGGTTGGCCAAAAAGGGCGTATGCGTTTTTTCCTGAATATATTCAGGAAAAAACGCATACGCCCTTTTTGGCCAAGGGCATCATGGTAGAGGTTTTGCCGCTTTTCCTGTGCTTTAAACGCGATTCGACTCTACCTCCTGAAATCAGTTTCCTGCAATTCTGCTATGCTTTCAAATCCTCTTCGTTGCCTTCCCTCAATATATTTGTGGACGAGAGTTATCATTTATAACTCTGCAGGTTTGTGAATTGCAGTGACCCTGAGCTCGATTTTTCAACTCGCTTTTTTGGGAGCTGGCGGCAAAAGCACAGGATTGCTTCAGGCCCTGTTCTGCTTCCGGGCGGCAGGCTGAGCCTGTCGTTAATCCGTCTTCCTGATGGGAAAATAGAGTGACATGTGGCTGTCCCAACACCTAGAGCTAGTCTCTCATTGGTTCCCCCTCTTCCCGTTTATCCTCAGGACAAATTGCAACCTGTTCGGAACAGAAGGTTAAAGGGGCTGATTCTCCAAGGAGGGAGATTTCTAGTAAAGCGGCTGTAATGGCCAACCCGAGCACAAGGAGATGAGAAATGAGGTGCGTTTTAGAAACCTTTCCCGATCACACGGTGTACCATCTTCTGGGTTTCTCATGCATGTTTTCGATGTAGGAAGATGCCCTTGAACCTGGAGATTTTGGACCCATGGGATGGGTACCACGCAATATTACGTTAAAGGGTCTGCGTTTTCTCACCCAACCTCAGCAAACCTCTCAGCCCCAAGAGTGTCCACCCTTATGACTCAATCAGCTGTGGGTCTAGAGATGGTCAATAAAGGTGGCATCCCAGCCCCTGAACGAATTCTGTATGAATTTCTCTCTCTTTCACTGTCTTTGTTTCACGGGTTTTTAAAGGTAATTGATTTTTATAATGGGGTTTAGCTGCTTTTCACTGCTGTGTTTATGCCGCTTTACACCCACTTGACTCACTTACAGAGAGATATCAATACATTGGTTTTAAGAGTCTTACTAGTCAGATATATTCTTGGGCGGTGAACAGGGGGTGTTGAATCCAGTTCACTGAGCAAGGAGTAGGTCTTGTCTATTACATATTGGGTTTATGGAACAGTATCTGAGCTAATTTGGAAGCCTTGTTTTATGCATCACCCCTCCTCACCTTTCCCGTTAAGCAGCCATAATGTGTTTTCTAAACGTGTGACGCTGTTCTGTTTTGTAATTCAGTTCAAGTGTAGCGGTTTTTACTTTCCCTGTATTAGTGATATCTTATGATAAGTGCCTTTTTCTGTGTGACTTATTTCACTTAGAATCGTCGTACCTAAATCTTCTCATCATGCTGCTACTAGCCTTATGATGTTGATTTCATTGCTGAGTGATATGCCATTATACATATGGACCACAACTTCTTTATCCATTTTTCTATTGCCTGGGATATTTAAGGTGTAACGAAGTGGAGGTTCTTGTCAACAGAGCAGCCCTAAACTTTGGGGTGCCTGTGTCTTGCTGATTTTTAATTTTCCCAATTTATACGCCCATGAGTGGAAGTGCCCTATGCTCTCTAAGCTGAGTTTTTTAGATGTTTCAGGACACACCGTACACTTCTCCAGAGTGGCTGTTGGCAATTTACCTCCCGCCCATCAGCGTAGCAAGGCTCCCGTTTCTCCATGGCCTGTCCTGCATTTCTGGTTTTGACACTTTATTCAGCATGGCCCTTTTGACCGATGGGAAGCGAGACTTCTTTGTAGCGCTGATTTGCCTTTCCAGGTTGCTTGGTTGGCCAAAAAGGGCGTATGCGTTTTTTCCTGAATATATTCAGGAAAAAACGCATACGCCCTTTTTGGCCAAGGGCATCATGGTCGAGGTTTTGCCGCTTTTCCTGTGCTTTAAAGGCGATTCGAACCTACCTCCTGAAATCTGTTTCCTGCAATTCTGCCTTGCTTTCAAATCCTCTTCATTGCCTTCCCTCAATATATTTGTGGACGAGAGTTATCATTTATAACTCTGCAGGTTTGTGAATTGCAGTGCCCCTGAGCTCCATTTTTCAACTCGCTTTCTTGGGAGCTGGCCCCAAAAGCGCAGGATTGCTTCAGGCCCTATTGTGGTTCCGGGCGGCAGGCTGAGCCTGTGGTTAATTCTTCTTCCTGATGGGAAAATAGAGTGACCTGTGCCTGTCCCCACACCTAGACCTAGTCTCTCATTGGTTCCCCCTCTTCACGTTCATCCTCAGGACAAATTGCAACCTGTACGGAACAGGAGGTTAAAGGTGCTCATTCTACAAGGAGGGAGATTGCTAGTAAAGTCGCTGGAATGGCGAGCCCGAGCACAAGGAGATGAGAAATGAGGTGCGTTTTAGAAACCTTTCCCGATCACATGGTGTACCATCTTCTGGGTTTCTCATGCATGTTTTCGATGTAGGAAGATGCCCTTGAAGCTGGAGATTTGGGACCTATGGGATGGGTACCACGCAGTATTACTTTAAGGGGTCTGCGTTTGCTCACCCAACCTCACCAAACCTCTCAGCCCCAAGAGTGTCCACCCTTATGTCTCAATCTGCTGTGGGTCTAGAGATGGTCAATAAAGGTGGCATCCCAGCCCCTGAACGAATTCTGTATGAATTTCTCTCTGTTTCACTGTCTTTGTTTCACGGGTTTTTAAAAGTAATTGACTTTTATAATGGGGTTTAGCTGCTTTTCACTGCTGCGTTTATGCCAATTTACACCCACTTGACTCACTTACAGAGAGATATCAATACATTGATTTTAAGAGCCTTACTAGTCAGATATATTCTTGGGCGGTGAACAGGGGGTATTGAGTCCAGTTCACTGAGCAAGGAGTAGGTCTTGTCTGTTACATATTGGGTTTATGGAACAGTATCTGAGCTAATTTGAAACCCTTGTTTTATGCATCACACCACCTCACCTTTCCCGTTAAGCAGCCATAGTGTGTTTTCTAAACGTGTGACGCTGTTCTGTTTTGTAATTCAGTTCAAGTGTAGCGGATTTTACATTCCCTCTATAAATGATATCTTACGATAAGTGTCTTTTTCTGTGACTTATTTCACTTAGAATCGTCGTACCTAAATCCACTCATCATGCTGCTACTAGCCTTATGACGTTGATTTCATGCCTGAGTGATATTCCATTGTACATAAGGACCACAACTTCTTTATCCATTTTTCTCTTTCCTGGGATATTTAAGGTGTAATGAAGTGGAGGTTCTTGTCAACAGAGCAGCCCTAAACTTTGGGGTGCCTGTGTCTTGCTGATTTTTAGTTTTCCCAATTTATACGCCCATGAGTGGAAGTGCCCTATGCTCTCTAATCTGAGTTTTTTAGATGTTTCAGGACACACCGTACACTTCTCCAGAGTGGCTGTTGGCAATTTACATCCCGCCCATCCGCGTAGCAAGGCTCCCGTTTCTCCATGGCCTGTCCTGCATTTCTGGTTTTGACACTTTATTCAGCATGGCCCTTTTGACCGATGGGAAGCGAGACTTCTTTGTAGCGCTGATTTGCCTTTCCAGGTTGCTTGGTTGGCCAAAAAGGGCGTATGCGTATTTTCCTGAATATATTCAGGAAAAAACGCATACGCCCTTTTTGGCCAAGGGCATCATGGTCGAGGTTTTGCCGCTTTTCCTGTGCTTTAAAGGCGATTCGAATCTACCTCCTGAAATCTGTTTCCTGCTATTCTGCCTTGCTTTCAAATCCTCTTCGTTGCCTTCCCTCAATATATTTGTGGACGAGAGTTATCATTTCTAACTCTGCAGGTTTGTGAATTGCAGTGCCCCTGAGCTCCATTTTTCAACTCGCTTTCTTGGGAGCTGGCCGCAAAAGCACAGGATTGCTTCAGGCGCTGTTCTGCTTCCGGGCGGCAGGCTGAGCCTGTGGTTAATCCTTCTTCCTGATGGGAAAATAGAGTGACATGTGGCTGTCCCAACACCTAGAGCTAGTCTCTCATTGGTTCCCCCTCTTCCCGTTCATCCTCAGGACAAATTGCAACCTGTACGGAACAGAAGGTTAAAGGGGCTGATTCTCCAAGGAGGGAGATTGCTAGTAAAGCGGCTGTAATGGCCAACCCCAGCACAAGGAGATGAGAAATGAGGTGCGTTTTAGAAACCTTTCCCGATCACACGGTGTACCATCGTCTGGGTTTCTCATGCATGTTTTCGATGTAGGAAGATGCCCTTGAACCTGGAGATTTTGGACCCATGGGATGGATACCACGCAGTATTACTTTAAAGGGTCTGCGTTTGCTCACCCAACCTCACCAAACCTCTCAGCCCCAAGAGTGTCCACCCTTATGACTCAATCAGCTGTGGGTCTAGAGATGGTCAATAAAGGTGGCATCCCAGCCCCTGAACGAATTCTGTATGAATTTCTCTCTCTTTCACTGTCTTTGTTTCACGGGTTTTTAAAAGTAATTGATTTTTATAATGGGGTTTAGCTGCTTTTCACTGCTGTGTTTATGCCGCTTTACACCCACTTGACTCACTTACAGAGGGATATCAATACATTGGTTTTAAGAGTCTTACTAGTCAGATATATTCTTGGGCGGTGAACAGGGGGTGTTGAGTCCAGTTCACTGAGCAAGGAGTAGGTCTTGTCTATTACATATTGGGTTTATGGAACGGTATCTGAGCTAATTTGAAACCCTTGTTTTATGCATCACACCACCTCACCTTTCCCGTTAAGCAGCCATAGTGTGTCTTCTAAACGTGTGACGCTGTTCTGTTTTGTAATTCAGTTCAAGTGTAGCGGTTTTTACATTCCCTCTCTAAGTGATATCTTATGATAAGTGTCTTTTTCTGTGTGACTTATTTCACTTAGAATCGTCGTACCTAAATCCTCTCATCATGCTGCTACTAGCCTTATGACGTTGATTTCATGCCTGAGTGATATTCCATTGTACATAAGGACCACAACTTCTTTATCCATTTTTCTCTTTCCTGGGATATTTAAGGTGTAATGAAGTGGAGGTTCTTGTCATCAGAGCAGCCCTAAACTTTGGGGTGCCTGTGTCTTGCTGATTTTTAGTTTTCCCAATTTATACGCCCATGAGTGGAAGTGCCCTATGCTCTCTAAGCTGAGTGTTTTAGATGTTTCAGGACACACCGTACACTTCTCCAGAGTGGCTGTTGGCAATTTACATCCCGCCCATCAGCGTAGCAAGGCTCCCGTTTCTCCATGGCCTGTCCTGCATTTCTGGTTTTGACACTTTATTCAGCATGGCCCTTTTGACCGATGGGAAGCGAGACTTCTTTGTAGCGCTGATTTGCCTTTCCAGGTTGCTTGGTTGGCCAAAAAGGGCGTATGCGTTTTTTCCTGAATATATTCAGGAAAAAACGCATACGCCCTTTTTGGCCAAGGGCATCATGGTCGAGGTTTTGCCGCTTTTCCTGTGCTTTAAAGGCGATTCGAATCTACCTCCTGAAATCTGTTTCCTGCAATTCTGCCTTGCTTTCAAATCCTCTTCGTTGCCTTCCCTCAATATATTTGTGGACGAGAGTTATCATTTCTAACTCTGCAGGTTTGTGAATTGCAGTGCCCCTGAGCTCCATTTTTCAACTCGCTTTCTTGGGAGCTGGCCGCAAAAGCGCAGGATTGCTTCAGGCCCTATTGTGGTTCTGGGCGGCAGGCTGAGCCTGTGGTTAATTCTTCTTCCTGATGGGAAAATAGAGTGACCTGTGCCTGTCCCCACACCTAGACCTAGTCTCTCATTGGTTCCCCCTCTTCCCGTTCATCCTCAGGACAAATTTGCAACCTGTACAGAACAGGAGGTTAAAGGTGCTCATTCTCCAAGGAGGGAGATTGCTAGTAAAGCGGCTGGAATGGCGAGCCTGAGCACAAGGAGATGAGAAATGAGGTGCGTTTTAGAAACCTTTCCCGATCACACGGTGTACCGTCTTCTGGGTTTCTCATGCATGTTTTCGATGTAGGAAGATGCCCTTGAACCTGGAGATTTTGGACCCATGGGATGGGTACCACGCAGTATTACTTTAAAGGGCCTGCGTTTGCTCACCCAACCTCACCAAACCTCTCAGCCCGAAGAGTGTCCACCCTTATGTCTCAATCAGCTGTGGGTCTAGAGATGGTCAATCCAGGTGGCATCACAGCCCCTGAACGAATTTTGTAAGAATTTCTCTCTCTTTCACTGTCTTTGTTTCACGGGTTTTTAAAAGTAATTGATTTTTATAATGGGGTTTAGCTGCTTTTCACTGCTGTGTTTATGCCGGTTTACACCCACTTGACTCACTTACAGAGGGATATCAATACATTGGTTTTAAGAGTCTTACTAGTCAGATATATTCTTGGGCGGTGAACAGGGGGTGTTGAATCCAGTTCACTGAGCAAGGAGTAGGTCTTGTCTGTTACATATTGGGTTTATGGAACAGTATCTGAGCTAATTTGGAAGCCTTGTTTTATGCATCACCCCTCCTCACCTTTCCCGTTAAGCAGCCATAATGTGTTTTCTAAACGTGTGACGCTGTTCTGTTTTGTAATTCATTTCAAGTGTAGCGGTTTTTACATTCCCTCTATAAGTGATATGTTACGATAAGTGTCTTTCTGTGTGACTTATTTCACTTAGAATCGTCGTACATAAATCCACTCATCATGCTGCTACTAGCCTTATGACGTTGATTTCATGCCTGAGTGATATTCCATTGTACATAAGGACCACAACTTCTTTATCCATTTTTCTCTTTCCTGGGATATTTAAGGTGTAATGAAGTGGAGGTTCTTGTCAACAGAGCAGCCCTAAACTTTGGGGTGCCTGTGTCTTGCTGATTTTTAGTTTTCCCAATTTATACGCCCATGAGTGGAAGTGCCCTATGCTCTCTAAGCTGAGTTTTTTAGATGTTTCAGGACACCCCGTACTCTTCTTCAGAGGGGCTGTTGGCAATTTACATCCCGCCCATCAGCGTAGCAAGGCTCCCGTTTCTCCATGGCCTGTCCTGCATTTCTGGTTTTGACACTTTATTCAGCATGGCCCTTTTGACCGATGGGAAGCGAGACTTCTTTGTAGCGCTGATTTGCCTTTCCAGGTTGCTTGGTTGGCCAAAAAGGGCGTATGCGTTTTTTCCTGAATATATTCAGGAAAAAACGCATACGCCCTTTTTGGCCAAGGGCATCATGGTCGAGGTTTTGCCGCTTTTCCTGTGCTTTAAAGGCGATTCGACTCTACCTCCTGAAATCTGTTTCCTGCAATTCTGCGTTGCTTTCAAATCCTCTTCGTTGCCTTCCCTCAATATATTTGTGGACGAGAGTTATCATTTATAACTCTGCAGGTTCGTGAATTGCAGTGCCCCTGAGCTCGATTTTTCAACTCGCTTTTTTGGGAGCTGGCGGCAAAAGCACAGGATTGCTTCAGGCCCTGTTCTGCTTCCGGGCGGCAGGGTGAACCTGTGGTTATTTCTTCTTCCTGATGGGAAAATAGAGTGACCTGTGCCTGTCCCAACACCTAGAGCTAGTCTCTCACTGGTTCCACCTCTTCCCGTTCATCCTCAGGACAAATTGCAACCTGTACGGAACAGGAGGTTAAAGGTGCTGATTCTCGAAGGAGGGAGATTGCTAGTAAAGCGGCTGTAATGGCCAACTCGAGCACAAGGAGATGAGAAATGAGGTGCGATTTAGAAATCTGTCCCGATCACACGGTGTACCATCTTCTGGGTTTCTCATGCATGTTTTCGATGTAGGAAGATGCCCTTGAACCTGGAGATTTTGGACCCATGGGATGGATACCACGCAGTATTACTTTAAAGGGTCTGCATTTGCTCACCCAACCTCACCAAACCTCTCAGCCCGAAGAGTGTCCACCCTTTTGTCTCAATCAGCTGTGTGTCTAGAGATGGTCAATAAAGGTGGCATCCCAGCCCCTGAACGAATTTTGTAAGAATTTCTCTCTCTTTCACTCTCTTTGTTTCACGGGTTTTTAAAAGTAATTGATTTTTATAATGGGGTTTAGCTGCCTTTCACTGCTGTGTTTATGCCGCTTTACACCCACTTGACTCACTTACAGAGGGATATCAATACATTGGTTTTAAGATTCTTACTAGTCAGATATATTCTTGGGCGGTGAACAGGGGGTGTTGAGTCCAGTTCACTGAGCAAGGAGTAGGTCTTGTCTATTACATATTGGGTTTATGGAACGATATCTGAGCTAATTTGAAACCCTTGTTTTATGCATCACCCCACCTCACCTTTCCCTTTAAGCAGCCATAGTGTGTCTTCTAAACGTGTGACGCTGTTCTGTTTTGTAATTCAGTTCAAGTGTAGCGGTTTTTACATTCCCTCTCTAAGTGATATCTTATGATAAGTGTCTTTTTCTGTGTGACTTATTTCACTTAGAATCGTCATACCTAAATCTTCTCATCATGCTGCTACTAGCCTTATGACGTTAATTTCATGGCTGAGTGATATGCCATTGTACATAAGGACCACAACTTCCTTATCCATTTTTCTCTTTCCTGGGATATTTAAGGTGTAACGAAGTGGAGGTTCTTGTCAACAGAGCAGCCCTAAACTTTGGGGTGCCTGTGTCTTGCTGATTTTTAGTTTTCCCAATTTATACGCCCATGAGTGGAAGTGCCCTATGCTCTCTAAGCTGAGTTTTTTAGGTGTTTCAGGACACACCGTACACTTCTCCAGAGTGGCTGTTGGCAATTTACATCCCGCCCATCAGCGTAGCAAGGCTCCCGTTTCTCCATGGCCTGTCCTGCATTTCTGGTTTTGACACTTTATTCAGCATGGCCCTTTTGACCGATGGGAAGCGAGACTTCTTTGTAGCACTGATTTGCCTTTCCAGGTTGCTTGGTTGGCCAAAAAGGGCGTATGCGTTTTTTTCTGAATATATTCAGGAAAAAACGCATACGCCCTTTTTGGCCAAGGGCATCATGGTAGAGGTTTTGCCGCTTTTCCTGTGCTTTAAACGCGATTCGACTCTACCTCCTGAAATCAGTTTCCTGCAATTCTGCTATGCTTTCAAATCCTCTTCGTTGCCTTCCCTCAATATATTTGTGGACGAGAGTTATCATTTATAACTCTGCAGGTTTGTGAATTGCAGTGACCCTGAGCTCGATTTTTCAACTCGCTTTTTTGGGAGCTGGCCGCAAAAGCACAGGATTGCTTCAGGCCCTGTTCTGCTTCCGGGCGGCAGGCTGAGCCTGTCGTTAATCCGTCTTCCTGATGGGAAAATAGAGTGACATGTGGCTGTCCCAACACCTAGAGCTAGTCTCTCATTGGTTCCCCCTCTTCCCGTTTATCCTCAGGACAAATTGCAACCTGTTCGGAACAGAAGGTTAAAGGGGCTGATTCTCCAAGGAGGGAGATTTCTAGTAAAGCGGCTGTAATGGCCAACCCGAGCACAAGGAGATGAGAAATGAGGTGCGTTTTAGAAACCTTTCCCGATCACACGGTGTACCATCTTCTGGGTTTCTCATGCATGTTTTCGATGTAGGAAGATGCCCTTGAACCTGGAGATTTTGGACCCATGGGATGGGTACCACGCAATATTACGTTAAAGGGTCTGCGTTTTCTCACCCAACCTCAGCAAACCTCTCAGCCCCAAGAGTGTCCACCCTTATGACTCAATCAGCTGTGGGTCTAGAGATGGTCAATAAAGGTGGCATCCCAGCCCCTGAACGAATTCTGTATGAATTTCTCTCTCTTTCACTGTCTTTGTTTCACGGGTTTTTAAAAGTAATTGATTTTTATAATGGGGTTTAGCTGCTTTTCACTGCTGTGTTTATGCCGCTTTACACCCACTTGACTCACTTACAGAGAGATATCAATACATTGGTTTTAAGAGTCTTACTAGTCAGATATATTCTTGGGCGGTGAACAGGGGGTGTTGAATCCAGTTCACTGAGCAAGGAGTAGGTCTTGTCTATTACATATTGGGTTTATGGAACAGTATCTGAGCTAATTTGGAAGCCTTGTTTTATGCATCACCCCTCCTCACCTTTCCCGTTAAGCAGCCATAATGTGTTTTCTAAACGTGTGACGCTGTTCTGTTTTGTAATTCAGTTCAAGTGTAGCGGTTTTTACTTTCCCTGTATTAGTGATATCTTATGATAAGTGCCTTTTTCTGTGTGACTTATTTCACTTAGAATCGTCGTACCTAAATCTTCTCATCATGCTGCTACTAGCCTTATGATGTTGATTTCATTGCTGAGTGATATGCCATTATACATATGGACCACAACTTCTTTATCCATTTTTCTATTGCCTGGGATATTTAAGGTGTAACGAAGTGGAGGTTCTTGTCAACAGAGCAGCCCTAAACTTTGGGGTGCCTGTGTCTTGCTGATTTTTAATTTTCCCAATTTATACGCCCATGAGTGGAAGTGCCCTATGCTCTCTAAGCTGAGTTTTTTAGATGTTTCAGGACACACCGTACACTTCTCCAGAGTGGCTGTTGGCAATTTACCTCCCGCCCATCAGCGTAGCAAGGCTCCCGTTTCTCCATGGCCTGTCCTGCATTTCTGGTTTTGACACTTTATTCAGCATGGCCCTTTTGACCGATGGGAAGCGAGACTTCTTTGTAGCGCTGATTTGCCTTTCCAGGTTGCTTGGTTGGCCAAAAAGGGCGTATGCGTTTTTTCCTGAATATATTCAGGAAAAAACGCATACGCCCTTTTTGGCCAAGGGCATCATGGTCGAGGTTTTGCCGCTTTTCCTGTGCTTTAAAGGCGATTCGAACCTACCTCCTGAAATCTGTTTCCTGCAATTCTGCCTTGCTTTCAAATCCTCTTCATTGCCTTCCCTCAATATATTTGTGGACGAGAGTTATCATTTATAACTCTGCAGGTTTGTGAATTGCAGTGCCCCTGAGCTCCATTTTTCAACTCGCTTTCTTGGGAGCTGGCCCCAAAAGCGCAGGATTGCTTCAGGCCTTATTGTGGTTCCGGGCGGCAGGCTGAGCCTGTGGTTAATTCTTCTTCCTGATGGGAAAATAGAGTGACCTGTGCCTGTCCCCACACCTAGACCTAGTCTCTCATTGGTTCCCCCTCTTCACGTTCATCCTCAGGACAAATTGCAACCTGTACGGAACAGGAGGTTAAAGGTGCTCATTCTACAAGGAGGGAGATTGCTAGTAAAGTCGCTGGAATGGCGAGCCCGAGCACAAGGAGATGAGAAATGAGGTGCGTTTTAGAAACCTTTCCCGATCACATGGTGTACCATCTTCTGGGTTTCTCATGCATGTTTTCGATGTAGGAAGATGCCCTTGAAGCTGGAGATTTGGGACCTATGGGATGGGTACCACGCAGTATTACTTTAAGGGGTCTGCGTTTGCTCACCCAACCTCACCAAACCTCTCAGCCCCAAGAGTGTCCACCCTTATGTCTCAATCTGCTGTGGGTCTAGAGATGGTCAATAAAGGTGGCATCCCAGCCCCTGAACGAATTCTGTATGAATTTCTCTCTGTTTCACTGTCTTTGTTTCACGGGTTTTTAAAAGTAATTGACTTTTATAATGGGGTTTAGCTGCTTTTCACTGCTGCGTTTATGCCAATTTACACCCACTTGACTCACTTACAGAGAGATATCAATACATTGATTTTAAGAGCCTTACTAGTCAGATATATTCTTGGGCGGTGAACAGGGGGTATTGAGTCCAGTTCACTGAGCAAGGAGTAGGTCTTGTCTGTTACATATTGGGTTTATGGAACAGTATCTGAGCTAATTTGATACCCTTGTTTTATGCATCACCCCACCTCACCTTTCCCGTTAAGCAGCCATAGTGTGTTTTCTAAACGTGTGACGCTGTTCGGTTTTGTAATTCAGTTCAAGTGTAGCGGATTTTACATTCCCTCTATAAATGATATCTTACGATAAGTGTCTTTTTCTGTGACTTATTTCACTTAGAATCGTCGTACCTAAATCCACTCATCATGCTGCTACTAGCCTTATGACGTTGATTTCATGCCTGAGTGATATTCCATTGTACATAAGGACCACAACTTCTTTATCCATTTTTCTCTTTCCTGGGATATTTAAGGTGTAATGAAGTGGAGGTTCTTGTCAACAGAGCAGCCCTAAACTTTGGGGTGCCTGTGTCTTGCTGATTTTTAGTTTTCCCAATTTATACGCCCATGAGTGGAAGTGCCCTATGCTCTCTAATCTGAGTTTTTTAGATGTTTCAGGACACACCGTACACTTCTCCAGAGTGGCTGTTGGCAATTTACATCCCGCCCATCCGCGTAGCAAGGCTCCCGTTTCTCCATGGCCTGTCCTGCATTTCTGGTTTTGACACTTTATTCAGCATGGCCCTTTTGACCGATGGGAAGCGAGACTTCTTTGTAGCGCTGATTTGCCTTTCCAGGTTGCTTGGTTGGCCAAAAAGGGCGTATGCGTATTTTCCTGAATATATTCAGGAAAAAACGCATACGCCCTTTTTGGCCAAGGGCATCATGGTCGAGGTTTTGCCGCTTTTCCTGTGCTTTAAAGGCGATTCGAATCTACCTCCTGAAATCTGTTTCCTGCTATTCTGCCTTGCTTTCAAATCCTCTTCGTTGCCTTCCCTCAATATATTTGTGGACGAGAGTTATCATTTCTAACTCTGCAGGTTTGTGAATTGCAGTGCCCCTGAGCTCCATTTTTCAACTCGCTTTCTTGGGAGCTGGCCGCAAAAGCACAGGATTGCTTCAGGCGCTGTTCTGCTTCCGGGCGGCAGGCTGAGCCTGTGGTTAATCCTTCTTCCTGATGGGAAAATAGAGTGACATGTGGCTGTCCCAACACCTAGAGCTAGTCTCTCATTGGTTCCCCCTCTTCCCGTTCATCCTCAGGACAAATTGCAACCTGTACGGAACAGAAGGTTAAAGGGGCTGATTCTCCAAGGAGGGAGATTGCTAGTAAAGCGGCTGTAATGGCCAACCCCAGCACAAGGAGATGAGAAATGAGGTGCGTTTTAGAAACCTTTCCCGATCACACGGTGTACCATCTTCTGGGTTTCTCATGCATGTTTTCGATGTAGGAAGATGCCCTTGAACCTGGAGATTTTGGACCCATGGGATGGATACCACGCAGTATTACTTTAAAGGGTCTGCGTTTGCTCACCCAACCTCACCAAACCTCTCAGCCCCAAGAGTGTCCACCCTTATGACTCAATCAGCTGTGGGTCTAGAGATGGTCAATAAAGGTGGCATCCCAGCCCCTGAACGAATTCTGTATGAATTTCTCTCTCTTTCACTGTCTTTGTTTCACGGGTTTTTAAAAGTAATTGATTTTTATAATGGGGTTTAGCTGCTTTTCACTGCTGGGTTTATGCCGCTTTACACCCACTTGACTCACTTACAGAGGGATATCAATACATTGGTTTTAAGAGTCTTACTAGTCAGATATATTCTTGGGCGGTGAACAGGGGGTGTTGAGTCCAGTTCACTGAGCAAGGAGTAGGTCTTGTCTATTACATATTGGGTTTATGGAACGGTATCTGAGCTAATTTGAAACCCTTGTTTTATGCATCACACCACCTCACCTTTCCCGTTAAGCAGCCATAGTGTGTCTTCTAAACGTGTGACGCTGTTCTGTTTTGTAATTCAGTTCAAGTGTAGCGGTTTTTACATTCCCTCTCTAAGTGATATCTTATGATAAGTGTCTTTTTCTGTGTGACTTATTTCACTTAGAATCGTCGTACCTAAATCCTCTCATCATGCTGCTACTAGCCTTATGACGTTGATTTCATGCCTGAGTGATATTCCATTGTACATAAGGACCACAACTTCTTTATCCATTTTTCTCTTTCCTGGGATATTTAAGGTGTAATGAAGTGGAGGTTCTTGTCATCAGAGCAGCCCTAAACTTTGGGGTGCCTGTGTCTTGCTGATTTTTAGTTTTCCCAATTTATACGCCCATGAGTGGAAGTGCCCTATGCTCTCTAAGCTGAGTGTTTTAGATGTTTCAGGACACACCGTACACTTCTCCAGAGTGGCTGTTGGCAATTTAAATCCCGCCCATCAGCGTAGCAAGGCTCCCGTTTCTCCATGGCCTGTCCTGCATTTCTGGTTTTGACACTTTATTCAGCATGGCCCTTTTGACCGATGGGAAGCGAGACTTCTTTGTAGCGCTGATTTGCCTTTCCAGGTTGCTTGGTTGGCCAAAAAGGGCGTATGCGTTTTTTCCTGAATATATTCAGGAAAAAACGCATACGCCCTTTTTGGCCAAGGGCATCATGGTCGAGGTTTTGCCGCTTTTCCTGTGCTTTAAAGGCGATTCGAATCTACCTCCTGAAATCTGTTTCCTGCAATTCTGCCTTGCTTTCAAATCCTCTTCGTTGCCTTCCCTCAATATATTTGTGGACGAGAGTTATCATTTCTAACTCTGCAGGTTTGTGAATTGCAGTGCCCCTGAGCTCCATTTTTCAACTCGCTTTCTTGGGAGCTGGCCGCAAAAGCGCAGGATTGCTTCAGGCCCTATTGTGGTTCTGGGCGGCAGGCTGAGCCTGTGGTTAATTCTTCTTCCTGATGGGAAAATAGAGTGACCTGTGCCTGTCCCCACACCTAGACCTAGTCTCTCATTGGTTCCCCCTCTTCCCGTTCATCCTCAGGACAAATTTGCAACCTGTACAGAACAGGAGGTTAAAGGTGCTCATTCTCCAAGGAGGGAGATTGCTAGTAAAGCGGCTGGAATGGCGAGCCCGAGCACAAGGAGATGAGAAATGAGGTGCGTTTTAGAAACCTTTCCCGATCACACGGTGTACCGTCTTCTGGGTTTCTCATGCATGTTTTCGATGTAGGAAGATGCCCTTGAACCTGGAGATTTTGGACCCATGGGATGGGTACCACGCAGTATTACTTTAAAGGGCCTGCGTTTGCTCACCCAACCTCACCAAACCTCTCAGCCCGAAGAGTGTCCACCCTTATGTCTCAATCAGCTGTGGGTCTAGAGATGGTCAATCCAGGTGGCATCACAGCCCCTGAACGAATTTTGTAAGAATTTCTCTCTCTTTCACTGTCTTTGTTTCACGGGTTTTTAAAAGTAATTGATTTTTATAATGGGGTTTAGCTGCTTTTCACTGCTGTGTTTATGCCGGTTTACACCCACTTGACTCACTTACAGAGGGATATCAATACATTGGTTTTAAGAGTCTTACTAGTCAGATATATTCTTGGGCGGTGAACAGGGGGTGTTGAATCCAGTTCACTGAGCAAGGAGTAGGTCTTGTCTGTTACATATTGGGTTTATGGAACAGTATCTGAGCTAATTTGGAAGCCTTGTTTTATGCATCACCCCTCCTCACCTTTCCCGTTAAGCAGCCATAATGTGTTTTCTAAACGTGTGACGCTGTTCTGTTTTGTAATTCATTTCAAGTGTAGCGGTTTTTACATTCCCTCTATAAGTGATATGTTACGATAAGTGTCTTTCTGTGTGACTTATTTCACTTAGAATCGTCGTACATAAATCCACTCATCATGCTGCTACTAGCCTTATGACGTTGATTTCATGCCTGAGTGATATTCCATTGTACATAAGGACCACAACTTCTTTATCCATTTTTCTCTTTCCTGGGATATTTAAGGTGTAATGAAGTGGAGGTTCTTGTCAACAGAGCAGCCCTAAACTTTGGGGTGCCTGTGTCTTGCTGATTTTTAGTTTTCCCAATTTATACGCCCATGAGTGGAAGTGCCCTATGCTCTCTAAGCTGAGTTTTTTAGATGTTTCAGGACACCCCGTACTCTTCTTCAGAGGGGCTGTTGGCAATTTACATCCCGCCCATCAGCGTAGCAAGGCTCCCGTTTCTCCATGGCCTGTCCTGCATTTCTGGTTTTGACACTTTATTCAGCATGGCCCTTTTGACCGATGGGAAGCGAGACTTCTTTGTAGCGCTGATTTGCCTTTCCAGGTTGCTTGGTTGGCCAAAAAGGGCGTATGCGTTTTTTCCTGAATATATTCAGGAAAAAACGCATACGCCCTTTTTGGCCAAGGGCATCATGGTCGAGGTTTTGCCGCTTTTCCTGTGCTTTAAAGGCGATTCGACTCTACCTCCTGAAATCTGTTTCCTGCAATTCTGCGTTGCTTTCAAATCCTCTTCGTTGCCTTCCCTCAATATATTTGTGGACGAGAGTTATCATTTATAACTCTGCAGGTTCGTGAATTGCAGTGCCCCTGAGCTCGATTTTTCAACTCGCTTTTTTGGGAGCTGGCGGCAAAAGCACAGGATTGCTTCAGGCCCTGTTCTGCTTCCGGGCGGCAGGGTGAACCTGTGGTTATTTCTTCTTCCTGATGGGAAAATAGAGTGACCTGTGCCTGTCCCAACACCTAGAGCTAGTCTCTCACTGGTTCCACCTCTTCCCGTTCATCCTCAGGACAAATTGCAACCTGTACGGAACAGGAGGTTAAAGGTGCTGATTCTCGAAGGAGGGAGATTGCTAGTAAAGCGGCTGTAATGGCCAACTCGAGCACAAGGAGATGAGAAATGAGGTGCGATTTAGAAATCTGTCCCGATCACACGGTGTACCATCTTCTGGGTTTCTCATGCATGTTTTCGATGTAGGAAGATGCCCTTGAACCTGGAGATTTTGGACCCATGGGATGGGTACCACGCAGTATTACTTTAAAGTGTCTGCATTTGCTCACCCAACCTCACCAAACCTCTCAGCCCGAAGAGTGTCCACCCTTTTGTCTCAATCAGCTGTGTGTCTAGAGATGGTCAATAAAGGTGGCATCCCAGCCCCTGAACGAATTTTGTAAGAATTTCTCTCTCTTTCACTCTCTTTGTTTCACGGGTTTTTAAAAGTAATTGATTTTTATAATGGGGTTTAGCTGCCTTTCACTGCTGTGTTTATGCCGCTTTACACCCACTTGACTCACTTACAGAGGGATATCAATACATTGGTTTTAAGATTCTTACTAGTCAGATATATTCTTGGGCGGTGAACAGGGGGTGTTGAGTCCAGTTCACTGAGCAAGGAGTAGGTCTTGTCTATTACATATTGGGTTTATGGAACGATATCTGAGCTAATTTGAAACCCTTGTTTTATGCATCACCCCACCTCACCTTTCCCTTTAAGCAGCCATAGTGTGTCTTCTAAACGTGTGACGCTGTTCTGTTTTGTAATTCAGTTCAAGTGTAGCGGTTTTTACATTCCCTCTCTAAGTGATATCTTATGATAAGTGTCTTTTTCTGTGTGACTTATTTCACTTAGAATCGTCATACCTAAATCTTCTCATCATGCTGCTACTAGCCTTATGACGTTAATTTCATGGCTGAGTGATATGCCATTGTACATAAGGACCACAACTTCCTTATCCATTTTTCTCTTTCCTGGGATATTTAAGGTGTAACGAAGTGGAGGTTCTTGTCAACAGAGCAGCCCTAAACTTTGGGGTGCCTGTGTCTTGCTGATTTTTAGTTTTCCCAATTTATACGCCCATGAGTGGAAGTGCCCTATGCTCTCTAAGCTGAGTTTTTTAGGTGTTTCAGGACACACCGTACACTTCTCCAGAGTGGCTGTTGGCAATTTACATCCCGCCCATCAGCGTAGCAAGGCTCCCGTTTCTCCATGGCCTGTCCTGCATTTCTGGTTTTGACACTTTATTCAGCATGGCCCTTTTGACCGATGGGAAGCGAGACTTCTTTGTAGCACTGATTTGCCTTTCCAGGTTGCTTGGTTGGCCAAAAAGGGCGTATGCGTTTTTTCCTGAATATATTCAGGAAAAAACGCATACGCCCTTTTTGGCCAAGGGCATCATGGTCGAGGTTTTGCCGCTTTTCCTGTGCTTTAAAGGCGATTCGACTCTACCTCCTGAAATCAGTTTCCTGCAATTCTGCTATGCTTTCAAATCCTCTTCGTTGCCTTCCCTCAATATATTTGTGGACGAGAGTTATCATTTATAACTCTGCAGGTTTGTGAATTGCAGTGCCCCTGAGCTCGATTTTTCAACTCGCTTTTTTGGGAGCTGGCCGCAAAAGCACAGGATTGCTTCAGGCCCTGTTCTGCTTCCGGGCGGCAGGCTGAGCCTGTCGTTAATCCTTCTTCCTGATGGGAAAATAGAGTGACATGTGGCTGTCCCATCACCTAGAGCTAGTCTCTCATTGGTTCCCCCTCTTCCCGTTTATCCTCAGGACAAATTGCAACCTGTTCGGAACAGAAGGTTAAAGGGGCTGATTCTCCAAGGAGGGAGATTGCTAGTAAAGAGGCTGTAATGGCCAACCCGAGCACAAGGAGATGAGAAATGAGGTGCGTTTTAGAAACCTTTCCCGATCACACGGTGTACCATCTTCTGGGTTTCTCATGCATGTTTTCGATGTAGGAAGATGCCCTTGAACCTGGAGATTTTGGACCCATGGGATGGGTACCACGCAATATTACGTTACAGGGTCTGCGTTTTCTCACCCAACCTCAGCAAACCTCTCAGCCCCAAGAGTGTCCACCCTTATGACTCAATCAGCTGTGGGTCTAGAGATGGTCAATAAAGGTGGCATCCCAGCCCCTGAACGAATTCTGTATGAATTTCTCTCTCTTTCACTGTCTTTGTTTCACGGGTTTATAAAAGTAATTGATTTTTATAATGGGGTTTAGCTGCCTTTCACTGCTGTGTTTATGCCGCTTTACACCCACTTGACTCACTTACAGAGAGATATCAATACATTGGTTTTAAGAGTCTTACTAGTCAGATATATTCTTGGGCGGTGAACAGGGGGTGTTGAATCCAGTTCACTGAGCAAGGAGTAGGTCTTGTCTGTTACATATTGGGTTTATGGAACAGTATCTGAGCTAATTTGATACCCTTGTTTTATGCATCACCCCACCTCACCTTTCCCGTTAAGCAGCCATAGTGTGTTTTCTAAACGTGTGACGCTGTTCTGTTTTGTAATTCAGTTCAAGTGTAGCGGTTTTTACATTCCCTCTATAAGTGATATCTTATGATAAGTGCCTTTTTTTGTGTGACTTATTTCACTTAGAATCGTCGTACCTAAATCTTCTCATCATGCTGCTACTAGCCTTATGATGTTGATTTCATTGCTGAGTGATATGCCATTATACATATGGACCACAACTTCTTTATCCATTTTTCTCTTTCCTTGGATATTTAAGGTGTAACGAAGTGGAGGTTCTTGTCAACAGAGCAGCCCTAAACTTTGGGGTGCCTGTGTCTTGCTGATTTTTAGTTTTCCCAATTTATACGCCCATGAGTGGAAGTGCCCTATGCTCTCTAAGCTGAGTTTTTTAGGTGTTTCAGGACACACCGTACACTTCTCCAGAGTGGCTGTTGGCAATTTACATCCCGCCCATCAGCGTAGCAAGGCTCCCGTTTCTCCATGGCCTGTCCTGCATTTCTGGTTTTGACACTTTATTCAGCATGGCCCTTTTGACCGATGGGAAGCGAGACTTCTTTGTAGCGCTGATTTGCCTTTCCAGGTTGCTTGGTTGGCCAAAAAGGGCGTATGCGTTTTTTCCTGAATATATTCAGGAAAAAACGCATACGCCCTTTTTGGCCAAGGGCATCATGGTCGATGTTTTGCCGCTTTTCCTGTGCTTTAAAGGCGATTCGAATCTACCTCCTGAAATCTGTTTCCTGCAATTCTGCCTTGCTTTCAAATCCTCTTCGTTGCCTTCCCTCAATATATTTGTGGACGAGAGTTATCATTTCTAACTCTGCAGGTTTGTGAATTGCAGTGCCCCTGAGCTCCATTTTTCAACTCGCTTTCTTGGGAGCTGGCCGCAAAAGCGCAGGATTGCTTAAGGCCCTATTGTGGTTCCGGGCGGCAGGCTGAGCCTGTGGTTAATTCTTCTTCCTGATGGGAAAATAGAGTGACCTGTGCCTGTCCCCACACCTAGACCTAGTCTCTCATTGGTTCCCCCTCTTCCCGTTCATCCTCAGGACAAATTTGCAACCTGTACGGAACAGGAGGTTAAAGGTGCTCATTCTCCAAGGAGGGAGATTGCTAGTAAAGCGGCTGTAATGGCGAGCCCGAGCACAAGGAGATGAGAAATGAGGTGCGTTTTAGAAACCTTTCCCGATCACACGGTGTACCGTCTTCTGGGTTTCTCATGCATGTTTTCGATGTAGGAAGATGCCCTTGAACCTGGAGATTTTGGACCCATGGGATGGGTACCACGAAGTACTACTTTAAAGGGTCTGCGTTTGCTCACCCAACCTCACCAAACCTCTCAGCCCCAAGATTGTCCACCCTTATGTCTCAATCAGCTGTGGGTCTAGAGATGGTCAATAAAGGTGGCATCCCAGCCCCTGAACGAATTCTCTATGAATTTCTCTCTCTTTCACTGTCTTTGTTTCACGGGTTTTTAAAAGTAATTGATTTTTATAATGGGGTTTAGCTGCTTTTCACTGCTGTGTTTATGCCGCTTTACACCCACTTGACTCACTTACAGAGAGATATCAATACATTGGTTTTAAGAGTCTTACTAGTCAGATATATTCTTGGGCGGTGAACAGGGGGTGTTGAATCCAGTTCACTGAGCAAGGAGTAGGTCTTGTCTGTTACATATTGGGTTTATGGAACAGTATCTGAGCTAATTTGGAAGCCTTGTTTTATGCATCACCCCTCCTCACCTTTCCCGTTAAGCAGCCATAATGTGTTTTCTAAACGTGTGACGCTGTTCTGTTTTGTAATTCATTTCAAGTGTAGCGGTTTTTACATTCCCTCTATAAGTGATATGTTACGATAAGTGTCTTTCTGTGTGACTTATTTCACTTAGAATCGTCGTACATAAATCCACTCATCATGCTGCTACTAGCCTTATGACGTTGATTTCATGCCTGAGTGATATTCCATTGTACATAAGGACCACAACTTCTTTATCCATTTTTCTCTTTCCTGGGATATTTAAGGTGTAATGAAGTGGAGGTTCTTGTCAACAGAGCAGCCCTAAACTTTGGGGTGCCTGTGTCTTGCTGATTTTTAGTTTTCCCAATTTATACGCCCATGAGTGGAAGTGCCCTATGCTCTCTAAGCTGAGTTTTTTAGATGTTTCAGGACACCCCGTACTCTTCTTCAGAGGGGCTGTTGGCAATTTACATCCCGCCCATCAGCGTAGCAAGGCTCCCGTTTCTCCATGGCCTGTCCTGCATTTCTGGTTTTGACACTTTATTCAGCATGGCCCTTTTGACCGATGGGAAGCGAGACTTCTTTGTAGCGCTGATTTGCCTTTCCAGGTTGCTTGGTTGGCCAAAAAGGGCGTATGCGTTTTTTCCTGAATATATTCAGGAAAAAACGCATACGCCCTTTTTGGCCAAGTGCATCATGGTCGAGGTTTTGCCGCTTTTCCTGTGCTTTAAAGGCGATTCGACTCTACCTCCTGAAATCTGTTTCCTGCAATTCTGCGTTGCTTTCAAATCCTCTTCGTTGCCTTCCCTCAATATATTTGTGGACGAGAGTTATCATTTATAACTCTGCAGGTTCGTGAATTGCAGTGCCCCTGAGCTCGATTTTTCAACTCGCTTTTTTGGGAGCTGGCGGCAAAAGCACAGGATTGCTTCAGGCCCTGTTCTGCTTCCGGGCGGCAGGGTGAACCTGTGGTTATTTCTTCTTCCTGATGGGAAAATAGAGTGACCTGTGCCTGTCCCAACACCTAGAGCTAGTCTCTCACTGGTTCCACCTCTTCCCGTTCATCCTCAGGACAAATTGCAACCTGTACGGAACAGGAGGTTAAAGGTGCTGATTCTCGAAGGAGGGAGATTGCTAGTAAAGCGGCTGTAATGGCCAACTCGAGCACAAGGAGATGAGAAATGAGGTGCGATTTAGAAATCTGTCCCGATCACACGGTGTACCATCTTCTGGGTTTCTCATGCATGTTTTCGATGTAGGAAGATGCCCTTGAACCTGGAGATTTTGGACCCATGGGATGGGTACCACGCAGTATTACTTTAAAGGGTCTGCATTTGCTCACCCAACCTCACCAAACCTCTCAGCCCGAAGAGTGTCCACCCTTTTGTCTCAATCAGCTGTGTGTCTAGAGATGGTCAATAAAGGTGGCATCCCAGCCCCTGAACGAATTTTGTAAGAATTTCTCTCTCTTTCACTCTCTTTGTTTCACGGGTTTTTAAAAGTAATTGATTTTTATAATGGGGTTTAGCTGCCTTTCACTGCTGTGTTTATGCCGCTTTACACCCACTTGACTCACTTACAGAGGGATATCAATACATTGGTTTTAAGATTCTTACTAGTCAGATATATTCTTGGGCGGTGAACAGGGGGTGTTGAGTCCAGTTCACTGAGCAAGGAGTAGGTCTTGTCTATTACATATTGGGTTTATGGAACGATATCTGAGCTAATTTGAAACCCTTGTTTTATGCATCACCCCACCTCACCTTTCCCTTTAAGCAGCCATAGTGTGTCTTCTAAACGTGTGACGCTGTTCTGTTTTGTAATTCAGTTCAAGTGTAGCGGTTTTTACATTCCCTCTCTAAGTGATATCTTATGATAAGTGTCTTTTTCTGTGTGACTTATTTCACTTAGAATCGTCATACCTAAATCTTCTCATCATGCTGCTACTAGCCTTATGACGTTAATTTCATGGCTGAGTGATATGCCATTGTACATAAGGACCACAACTTCCTTATCCATTTTTCTCTTTCCTGGGATATTTAAGGTGTAACGAAGTGGAGGTTCTTGTCAACAGAGCAGCCCTAAACTTTGGGGTGCCTGTGTCTTGCTGATTTTTAGTTTTCCCAATTTATACGCCCATGAGTGGAAGTGCCCTATGCTCTCTAAGCTGAGTTTTTTAGGTGTTTCAGGACACACCGTACACTTCTCCAGAGTGGCTGTTGGCAATTTACATCCCGCCCATCAGCGTAGCAAGGCTCCCGTTTCTCCATGGCCTGTCCTGCATTTCTGGTTTTGACACTTTATTCAGCATGGCCCTTTTGACCGATGGGAAGCGAGACTTCTTTGTAGCACTGATTTGCCTTTCCAGGTTGCTTGGTTGGCCAAAAAGGGCGTATGCGTTTTTTCCTGAATATATTCAGGAAAAAACGCATACGCCCTTTTTGGCCAAGGGCATCATGGTAGAGGTTTTGCCGCTTTTCCTGTGCTTTAAACGCGATTCGACTCTACCTCCTGAAATCAGTTTCCTGCAATTCTGCTATGCTTTCAAATCCTCTTCGTTGCCTTCCCTCAATATATTTGTGGACGAGAGTTATCATTTATAACTCTGCAGGTTTGTGAATTGCAGTGACCCTGAGCTCGATTTTTCAACTCGCTTTTTTGGGAGCTGGCCGCAAAAGCACAGGATTGCTTCAGGCCCTGTTCTGCTTCCGGGCGGCAGGCTGAGCCTGTCGTTAATCCGTCTTCCTGATGGGAAAATAGAGTGACATGTGGCTGTCCCAACACCTAGAGCTAGTCTCTCATTGGTTCCCCCTCTTCCCGTTTATCCTCAGGACAAATTGCAACCTGTTCGGAACAGAAGGTTAAAGGGGCTGATTCTCCAAGGAGGGAGATTTCTAGTAAAGCGGCTGTAATGGCCAACCCGAGCACAAGGAGATGAGAAATGAGGTGCGTTTTAGAAACCTTTCCCGATCACACGGTGTACCATCTTCTGGGTTTCTCATGCATGTTTTCGATGTAGGAAGATGCCCTTGAACCTGGAGATTTTGGACCCATGGGATGGGTACCACGCAATATTACGTTAAAGGGTCTGCGTTTTCTCACCCAACCTCAGCAAACCTCTCAGCCCCAAGAGTGTCCACCCTTATGACTCAATCAGCTGTGGGTCTAGAGATGGTCAATAAAGGTGGCATCCCAGCCCCTGAACGAATTCTGTATGAATTTCTCTCTCTTTCACTGTCTTTGTTTCACGGGTTTTTAAAAGTAATTGATTTTTATAATGGGGTTTAGCTGCTTTTCACTGCTGTGTTTATGCCGCTTTACACCCACTTGACTCACTTACAGAGAGATATCAATACATTGGTTTTAAGAGTCTTACTAGTCAGATATATTCTTGGGCGGTGAACAGGGGGTGTTGAATCCAGTTCACTGAGCAAGGAGTAGGTCTTGTCTATTACATATTGGGTTTATGGAACAGTATCTGAGCTAATTTGGAAGCCTTGTTTTATGCATCACCCCTCCTCACCTTTCCCGTTAAGCAGCCATAATGTGTTTTCTAAACGTGTGACGCTGTTCTGTTTTGTAATTCAGTTCAAGTGTAGCGGTTTTTACTTTCCCTGTATTAGTGATATCTTATGATAAGTGCCTTTTTCTGTGTGACTTATTTCACTTAGAATCGTCGTACCTAAATCTTCTCATCATGCTGCTACTAGCCTTATGATGTTGATTTCATTGCTGAGTGATATGCCATTATACATATGGACCACAACTTCTTTATCCATTTTTCTATTGCCTGGGATATTTAAGGTGTAACGAAGTGGAGGTTCTTGTCAACAGAGCAGCCCTAAACTTTGGGGTGCCTGTGTCTTGCTGATTTTTAATTTTCCCAATTTATACGCCCATGAGTGGAAGTGCCCTATGCTCTCTAAGCTGAGTTTTTTAGATGTTTCAGGACACACCGTACACTTCTCCAGAGTGGCTGTTGGCAATTTACCTCCCGCCCATCAGCGTAGCAAGGCTCCCGTTTCTCCATGGCCTGTCCTGCATTTCTGGTTTTGACACTTTATTCAGCATGGCCCTTTTGACCGATGGGAAGCGAGACTTCTTTGTAGCGCTGATTTGCCTTTCCAGGTTGCTTGGTTGGCCAAAAAGGGCGTATGCGTTTTTTCCTGAATATATTCAGGAAAAAACGCATACGCCCTTTTTGGCCAAGGGCATCATGGTCGAGGTTTTGCCGCTTTTCCTGTGCTTTAAAGGCGATTCGAACCTACCTCCTGAAATCTGTTTCCTGCAATTCTGCCTTGCTTTCAAATCCTCTTCATTGCCTTCCCTCAATATATTTGTGGACGAGAGTTATCATTTATAACTCTGCAGGTTTGTGAATTGCAGTGCCCCTGAGCTCCATTTTTCAACTCGCTTTCTTGGGAGCTGGCCCCAAAAGCGCAGGATTGCTTCAGGCCCTATTGTGGTTCCGGGCGGCAGGCTGAGCCTGTGGTTAATTCTTCTTCCTGATGGGAAAATAGAGTGACCTGGTCCTGTCCCCACACCTAGACCTAGTCTCTCATTGGTTCCCCCTCTTCACGTTCATCCTCAGGACAAATTGCAACCTGTACGGAACAGGAGGTTAAAGGTGCTCATTCTTCAAGGAGGGAGATTGCTAGTAAAGTCGCTGGAATGGCGAGCCCGAGCACAAGGAGATGAGAAATGAGGTGCGTTTTAGAAACCTTTCCCGATCACATGGTGTACCATCTTCTGGGTTTCTCATGCATGTTTTCGATGTAGGAAGATGCCCTTGAAGCTGGAGATTTGGGACCTATGGGATGGGTACCACGCAGTATTACTTTAAGGGGTCTGCGTTTGCTCACCCAACCTCACCAAACCTCTCAGCCCCAAGAGTGTCCACCCTTATGTCTCAATCTGCTGTGGGTCTAGAGATGGTCAATAAAGGTGGCATCCCAGCCCCTGAACGAATTCTGTATGAATTTCTCTCTGTTTCACTGTCTTTGTTTCACGGGTTTTTAAAAGTAATTGACTTTTATAATGGGGTTTAGCTGCTTTTCACTGCTGCGTTTATGCCAATTTACACCCACTTGACTCACTTACAGAGAGATATCAATACATTGATTTTAAGAGCCTTACTAGTCAGATATATTCTTGGGCGGTGAACAGGGGGTATTGAGTCCAGTTCACTGAGCAAGGAGTAGGTCTTGTCTGTTACATATTGGGTTTATGGAACAGTATCTGAGCTAATTTGATACCCTTGTTTTATGCATCACCCCACCTCACCTTTCCCGTTAAGCAGCCATAGTGTGTTTTCTAAACGTGTGACGCTGTTCTGTTTTGTAATTCAGTTCAAGTGTAGCGGATTTTACATTCCCTCTATAAATGATATCTTACGATAAGTGTCTTTTTCTGTGACTTATTTCACTTAGAATCGTCGTACCTAAATCCACTCATCATGCTGCTACTAGCCTTATGACGTTGATTTCATGCCTGAGTGATATTCCATTGTACATAAGGACCACAACTTCTTTATCCATTTTTCTCTTTCCTGGGATATTTAAGGTGTAATGAAGTGGAGGTTCTTGTCAACAGAGCAGCCCTAAACTTTGGGGTGCCTGTGTCTTGCTGATTTTTAGTTTTCCCAATTTATACGCCCATGAGTGGTAGTGCCCTATGCTCTCTAATCTGAGTTTTTTAGATGTTTCAGGACACACCGTACACTTCTCCAGAGTGGCTGTTGGCAACTTACATCCCGCCCATCAGTGTAGCAAGGCTCCCGTTTCTCCATGGCCTGTCCTGCATTTCTGGTTTTGACACTTTATTCAGCATGGCCCTTTTGACCGATGGGAAGCGAGACTTCTTTGTAGCGCTGATTTGCCTTTCCAGGTTGCTTGGTTGGCCAAAAAGGGCGTATGCGTTTTTTCCTGAATATATTCAGGAAAAAACGCATACGCCCTTTTTGGCCAAGGGCATCATGGTCGAGGTTTTGCCGCTTTTCCTGTGCTTTAAAGGCGATTCGAATCTACCTCCTGAAATCTGTTTCCTGCAATTCTGCCTTGCTTTCAAATCCTCTTCGTTGCCTTCCCTCAATATATTTGTGGACGAGAGTTATCATTTCTAACTCTGCAGGTTTGTGAATTGCAGTGCCCCTGAGCTCCATTTTTCAACTCGCTTTCTTGGGAGCTGGCCGCAAAAGCGCAGGATTGCTTCAGGCCCTATTGTGGTTCTGGGCGGCAGGCTGAGCCTGTGGTTAATTCTTCTTCCTGATGGGAAAATAGAGTGACCTGTGCCTGTCCCCACACCTAGACCTAGTCTCTCATTGGTTCCCCCTCTTCCCGTTCATCCTCAGGACAAATTTGCAACCTGTACAGAACAGGAGGTTAAAGGTGCTCATTCTCCAAGGAGGGAGATTGCTAGTAAAGCGGCTGGAATGGCGAGCCCGAGCACAAGGAGATGAGAAATGAGGTGCGTTTTAGAAACCTTTCCCGATCACACGGTGTACCGTCTTCTGGGTTTCTCATGCATGTTTTCGATGTAGGAAGATGCCCTTGAACCTGGAGATTTTGGACCCATGGGATGGGTACCACGCAGTATTACTTTAAAGGGCCTGCGTTTGCTCACCCAACCTCACCAAACCTCTCAGCCCGAAGAGTGTCCACCCTTATGTCTCAATCAGCTGTGGGTCTAGAGATGGTCAATCCAGGTGGCATCACAGCCCCTGAACGAATTTTGTAAGAATTTCTCTCTCTTTCACTGTCTTTGTTTCACGGGTTTTTAAAAGTAATTGATTTTTATAATGGGGTTTAGCTGCTTTTCACTGCTGTGTTTATGCCGGTTTACACCCACTTGACTCACTTACAGAGGGATATCAATACATTGGTTTTAAGATTCTTACTAGTCAGATATATTCTTGGGCGGTTAACAGAGGGTGTTGAGTCCAGTTCACTGAGCAAGGAGTAGGTCTTGTCTATTACATATTGGGTTTATGGAACGGTATCTGAGCTCATTTGAAACCCTTGTTTTATGCATCACACCACCTCACCTTTCCCGTTAAGCAGCCATAGTGTGTCTTCTAAACGTGTGACGCTGTTCTGTTTTGTAATTCAGTTCAAGTGTAGCGGTTTTTACATTCCCTCTCTAAGTGATATCTTATGATAAGTGTCTTTTTCTGTGTGACTTATTTCACTTAGAATCGTCGTACCTAAATCCTCTCATCATGCTGCTACTAGCCTTATGACGTTAATTTCATGGCTGAGTGATATGCCATTGTACATAAGGACCACAACTTCCTTATCCATTTTTCTCTTTCCTGGGATATTTAAGGTGTAACGAAGTGGAGGTTCTTGTCAACAGAGCAGCCCTAAACTTTGGGGTGCCTGTGTCTTGCTGATTTTTAGTTTTCCCAATTTATACGCCCATGAGTGGAAGTGCCCTATGCTCTCTAAGCTGAGTTTTTTAGATGTTTCAGGACACACCGTACACTTCTCCAGAGTGGCTGTTGGCAATTTCCATCCCGCCCATCAGCGTAGCAAGGCTCCCGTTTCTCCATGGCCTGTCCTGCATTTCTGGTTTTGACACTTTATTCAGCATGGCCCTTTTGACCGATGGGAAGCGAGACTTCTTTGTAGCGCTGATTTGCCTTTCCAGGTTGCTTGGTTGGCCAAAAAGGGCGTATGCGTTTTTTCCTGAATATATTCAGGAAAAAACGCATACGCCCTTTTTGGCCAAGGGCATCATTGTCGAGGTTTTGCCGCCTTTCCTGTGCTTTAAAGGCGATTCGACTCTACCTCCTGAAATCTGTTTCCTGGAATTCTGCTATGCTTTCAAATCCTCTTCGTTGCCTTCCCTCAATATATTTGTGGACGAGAGTTATCATTTCTAACTCTGCAGGTTTGTGAATTGCAGTGCCCCTGAGCTCGATTTTTCAACTCGCTTTTTTGGGAGCTGGCCGCAAAAGCACAGGATTGCTTCAGGCCCTCTTCTGCTTCCGGGCGGCAGGCTGAGCCTGTGGTTAATCCTTCTTCCTGATGGGAAAATAGAGTGACCTGTGCCTGTCCCCACACCTAGACCTAGTCTCTCATTGGTTCCCCCTCTTCCCGTTCATCCTCAGGACAAATTGCAACCTGTTCGGAACAGGGGGTTAAAGGTGCTGATTCTCCAAGGAGGGAGATTGCTGGTAAAGTGGCTGTAATGGCGAGCCCGAGCACAAGGAGATGAGAAATGAGGTGCGTTTTAGAAACCTTTCCCGATCACACGGTGTACCGTCTTCTGGGTTTCTCATGCATGTGTTCGATGTAGGAAGATGCCCTTGAACCTGGAGATTTTGGACCCATGGGATGGGTACCACGCAGTATTACTTTAAAGGGTCTGCGTTTGCTCACCCAACCTCACCAAACCTCTCAGCCCGAAGAGTGTCCACCCTTATGTCTCAATCAGCTGTGGGTCTAGAGATGGTCAATAAAGGTGGCATCCCAGCCCCTGAACGAATTCTGTATGAATTTCTCTCTGTTTCACTGTCTTTGTTTCACGGGTTTTTAAAAGTAATTGACTTTTATAATGGGGTTTAGCTGCTTTTCACTGCTGTTTATGCCGATTTACACCCACTTGACTCACTTACAGAGAGATATCAATACATTGGTTTTAAGAGTCTTACTAGTCAGATATATTCTTGGGCGGTGAACAGGGGGTATTGAGTCCAGTTCACTGAGCAAGGAGTAGGTCTTGTCTGTTACATATTGGGTTTATGGAACAGTATCTGAGCTAATTTGATACCCTTGTTTTATGCATCACCCCACCTCACCTTTCCCGTTAAGCAGCCATAGTGTGTCTTCTAAACGTGTGACGCTGTTCTGTTTTGTAATTCAGTTCAAGTGTAGCGGATTTTACATTCCCTCTATAAGTGATATCTTACGATAAGTGTCTTTCTCTGTGACTTATTTCACTTAGAATCGTCGTACCTAAATCCACTCATCATGCTGCTACTAGCCTTATGACGTTGATTTCATGCCTGAGTGATATTCCATTGTACATAAGGACCACAACTTCTTTATCCATTTTTCTCTTTCCTGGGATATTTAAGGTGTAATGAAGTGGAGGTTCTTGTCAACAGAGCAGCCCTAAACTTTGGGGTGCCTGTGTCTTGCTGATTTTTAGTTTTCCCAATTTATACGCCCATGAGTGGAAGTGCCCTATGCTCTCTAAGCTGAGTTTTTTAGGTGTTTCAGGACACACCGTACACTTCTCCAGAGTGGCTGTTGGCAATTTACATCCCGCCCATCAGCGTAGCAAGGCTCCCGTTTCTCCATGGCCTGTCCTGCATTTCTGGTTTTGACACTTTATTCAGCATGGCCCTTTTGACCGATGGGAAGCGAGACTTCTTTGTAGCGCTGATTTGCCTTTCCAGGTTGCTTGCTTGGCCAAAAAGGGCGTATGCGTTTTTTCCTGAATATATTCAGGAAAAAACGCATACGCCCTTTTTGGCCAAGGGCATCATTGTCGAGGTTTTGCCGCTTTTCCTGTGCTTTAAAGGCGATTCGACTCTACCTCCTGAAATCAGTTTCCTGCAATTCTGCTATGCTTTCAAATCCTCTTCGTTGCCTTCCCTCAATATATTTGTGGACGAGAGTTACCATTTATAACTCTGCAGGTTTGTGAATTGCAGTGCCCCTGAGCTTCATTTTTCAACTCGCTTTTTTGGGAGCTGGCCGCAAAAGCACAGGATTGCTTCAGGCGCTGTTCTGCTTCCGGGCGGCAGGCTGAGCCTGTGGTTAATCCTTCTTCCTGATGGGAAAATAGAGTGACCTGTGCCTGTCCCAACACCTAGAGCTAGTCTCTCATTGGTTCCCCCTCTTCCCGTTCATCCTCAGGACAAATTTGCAACCTGTACAGAACAGGAGGTTAAAGGGGCTGATTCTCCAAGGAGGGAGATTGCTAGTAAAGCGGCTGTAATGGCCAACCCCAGCACAAGGAGATGAGAAATGAGGTGCGTTTTAGAAACCTTTCCCGATCACACGGTGTACCATCTTCTGGGTTTCTCATGCATGTTTTCGATGTAGGAAGATGCCCTTGAACCTGGAGATTTTGGACCCATGGGATGGATACCACGCAGTATTACTTTAAAGGGTCTGCGTTTGCTCACCCAACCTCACCAAACCTCTCAGCCCCAAGAGTGTCCACCCTTATGACTCAATCAGCTGTGGGTCTAGAGATGGTCAATAAAGGTGGCATCCCAGCCCCTGAACGAATTCTGTATGAATTTCTCTCTCTTTCACTGTCTTTGTTTCACGGGTTTTTAAAAGTAATTGATTTTTATAATGGGGTTTAGCTGCTTTTCACTGCTGTGTTTATGCCGCTTTACACCCACTTGACTCACTTACAGAGGGATATCAATACATTGGTTTTAAGAGTCTTACTAGTCAGATATATTCTTGGGCGGTGAACAGGGGGTGTTGAGTCCAGTTCACTGAGCAAGGAGTAGGTCTTGTCTATTACATATTGGGTTTATGGAACGGTATCTGAGCTAATTTGAAACCCTTGTTTTATGCATCACACCACCTCACCTTTCCCGTTAAGCAGCCATAGTGTGTCTTCTAAACGTGTGACGGTGTTCTGTTTTGTAATTCAGTTCAAGTGTAGCGGTTTTTACATTCCCTCTCTAAGTGATATCTTATGATAAGTGTCTTTTTCTGTGTGACTTATTTCACTTAGAATCGTCGTACCTAAATCCTCTCATCATGCTGCTACTAGCCTTATGACGTTGATTTCATGCCTGAGTGATATTCCATTGTACATAAGGACCACAACTTCTTTATCCATTTTTCTCTTTCCTGGGATATTTAAGGTGTAACGAAGTGGAGGTTCTTGTCAACAGAGCAGCCCTAAACTTTGGGGTGCCTGTGTCTTGCTGATTTTTAGTTTTCCCAATTTATACGCCCATGAGTGGAAGTGCCCTATGCTCTCTAAGCTGAGTTTTTTAGGTGTTTCAGGACACACCGTACACTTCTCCAGAGTGGCTGTTGGCAATTTACATCCCGCCCATCAGCGTAGCAAGGCTCCCGTTTCTCCATGGCCTGTCCTGCATTTCTGGTTTTGACACTTTATTCAGCATGGCCCTTTTGACCGATGGGAAGCGAGACTTCTTTGTAGCGCTGATTTGCCTTTCCAGGTTGCTTGGTTGGCCAAAAAGGGCGTATGCGTTTTTTCCTGAATATATTCAGGAAAAAACGCATACGCCCTTTTTGGCCAAGGGCATCATGGTCGAGGTTTTGCCGCCTTTCCTGTGCTTTAAAGGCGATTCGACTCTACCTCCTGAAATCTGTTTCCTGCAATTCTGCTATGCTTTCAAATCCTCTTCGTTGCCTTCCCTCAATATATTTGTGGACGAGAGTTATCATTTCTAACTCTGCAGGTTTGTGAATTGCAGTGCCCCTGAGCTCGATTTTTCAACTCGCCTTTTTGAGAGCTGGCCGCAAAAGCACAGGATTGCTTCAGGCCCTCTTCTGCTTCCGGGCGGCAGGCTGAGCCTGTGGTTAATCCTTCTTCCTGATGGGAAAATAGAGTGACCTGTGCCTGTCCCCACACCTAGACCTAGTCTCTCATTGGTTCCCCCTCTTCCCGTTCATCCTCAGGACAAATTGCAACCTGTTCGGAACAGGAGGTTAAAGGTGCTGATTCTCCAAGGAGGGAGATTGCTAGTAAAGTGGCTGTAATGGCGAGCCCGAGCACAAGGAGATGAGAAATGAGGTGCGTTTTAGAAACCTTTCCCGATCACACGGTGTACCGTCTTCTGGGTTTCTCATGCATGTTTTCGATGTAGGAAGATGCCCTTGAACCTGGAGATTTTGGACCCATGGGATGGGTACCACGCAGTATTACTTTAAAGGGTCTGCGTTTGCTCACCCAACCTCACCAAACCTCTCAGCCCGAAGAGTGTCCACCCTTATGTCTCAATCAGCTGTGGGTCTAGAGATGGTCAATAAAGGTGGCATCCCAGCCCCTGAACGAATTCTGTATGAATTTCTCTCTGTTTCACTGTCTTTGTTTCACGGGTTTTTAAAAGTAATTGACTTTTATAATGGGGTTTAGCTGCTTTTCACTGCTGTGTTTATGCCGATTTACACCCACTTGACTCACTTACAGAGAGATATCAATACATTGGTTTTAAGAGTCTTACTAGTCAGATATATTCTTGGGCGGTGAACAGGGGGTATTGAGTCCAGTTCACTGAGCAAGGAGTAGGTCTTGTCTGTTACATATTGGGTTTATGGAACAGTATCTGAGCTAATTTGATACCCTTGTTTTATGCATCACCCCACCTCACCTTTCCCGTTAAGCAGCCATAGTGTGTCTTCTAAACGTGTGACGCTGTTCTGTTTTGTAATTCAGTTCAAGTGTAGCGGTTTTTACATTCCCTCTCTAAGTGATATCTTATGATAAGTGTCTTTTTCTGTGTGACTTATTTCACTTAGAATCGTCGTACCTAAATCCTCTCATCATGCTGCTACTAGCCTTATGACGTTAATTTCATGGCTGAGTGATATGCCATTGTACATAAGGACCACAACTTCCTTATCCATTTTTCTCTTTCCTGGGATATTTAAGGTGTAACGAAGTGGAGGTTCTTGTCAACAGAGCAGCCCTAAACTTTGGGGTTCCTGTGTCTTGCTGATTTTTAGTTTTCCCAATTTATACGCCCATGAGTGGAAGTGCCCTATGCTCTCTAAGCTGAGTTTTTTAGATGTTTCAGGACACACCGTACACTTCTCCAGAGTGGCTGTTGGCAATTTCCATCCCGCCCATCAGCGTAGCAAGGCTCCCATTTCTCCATGGCCTGTCCTGCATTTCTGGTTTTGACACTTTATTCAGCATGGCCCTTTTGACTGATGGGAAGCGAGACTTCTTTGTAGCGCTGATTTGCCTTTCCAGGTTGCTTGGTTGGCCAAAAAGGGCGTATGCGTTTTTTCCTGAATATATTCAGGAAAAAACGCATACGCCCTTTTTGGCCAAGGGCATCATTGTCGAGGTTTTGTCACCTTTCCTGTGCTTTAAAGGCGATTCGACTCTACCTCCTGAAATCTGTTTCCTGCAATTCTGCTATGCTTTCAAATCCTCTTCGTTGCCTTCCCTCAATATATTTGTGGACGAGAGTTATCATTTCTAACTCTGCAGGTTTGTGAATTGCAGTGCCCCTGAGCTCCATTTTTCAACTCGCTTTCTTGGGAGCTGGCCGCAAAAGCGCAGGATTGCTTCAGGCCCTATTGTGGTTCTGGGCGGCAGGCTGAGCCTGTGGTTAATTCTTCTTCCTGATGGGAAAATAGAGTGACCTGTGCCTGTCCCCACACCTAGACCTAGTCTCTCATTGGTTCCCCCTCTTCCCGTTCATCCTCAGGACAAATTTGCAACCTGTACAGAACAGGAGGTTAAAGGTGCTCATTCTCCAAGGAGGGAGATTGCTAGTAAAGCGGCTGGAATGGCGAGCCCGAGCACAAGGAGATGAGAAATGAGGTGCGTTTTAGAAACCTTTCCCGATCACACGGTGTACCGTCTTCTGGGTTTCTCATGCATGTTTTCGATGTAGGAAGATGCCCTTGAACCTGGAGATTTTGGACCCATGGGATGGGTACCACGCAGTATTACTTTAAAGGGCCTGCGTTTGCTCACCCAACCTCACCAAACCTCTCAGCCCGAAGAGTGTCCACCCTTATGTCTCAATCAGCTGTGGGTCTAGAGATGGTCAATCCAGGTGGCATCACAGCCCCTGAACGAATTTTGTAAGAATTTCTCTCTCTTTCACTGTCTTTGTTTCACGGGTTTTTAAAAGTAATTGATTTTTATAATGGGGTTTAGCTGCTTTTCACTGCTGTGTTTATGCCGGTTTACACCCACTTGACTCACTTACAGAGGGATATCAATACATTGGTTTTAAGATTCTTACTAGTCAGATATATTCTTGGGCGGTTAACAGAGGGTGTTGAGTCCAGTTCACTGAGCAAGGAGTAGGTCTTGTCTATTACATATTGGGTTTATGGAACGGTATCTGAGCTCATTTGAAACCCTTGTTTTATGCATCACACCACCTCACCTTTCCCGTTAAGCAGCCATAGTGTGTCTTCTAAACGTGTGACGCTGTTCTGTTTTGTAATTCAGTTCAAGTGTAGCGGTTTTTACATTCCCTCTCTAAGTGATATCTTATGATAAGTGTCTTTTTCTGTGTGACTTATTTCACTTAGAATCGTCGTACCTAAATCCTCTCATCATGCTGCTACTAGCCTTATGACGTTAATTTCATGGCTGAGTGATATGCCATTGTACATAAGGACCACAACTTCCTTATCCATTTTTCTCTTTCCTGGGATATTTAAGGTGTAACGAAGTGGAGGTTCTTGTCAACAGAGCAGCCCTAAACTTTGGGGTGCCTGTGTCTTGCTGATTTTTAGTTTTCCCAATTTATACGCCCATGAGTGGAAGTGCCCTATGCTCTCTAAGCTGAGTTTTTTAGATGTTTCAGGACACACCGTACACTTCTCCAGAGTGGCTGTTGGCAATTTCCATCCCGCCCATCAGCGTAGCAAGGCTCCCGTTTCTCCATGGCCTGTCCTGCATTTCTGGTTTTGACACTTTATTCAGCATGGCCCTTTTGACCGATGGGAAGCGAGACTTCTTTGTAGCGCTGATTTGCCTTTCCAGGTTGCTTGGTTGGCCAAAAAGGGCGTATGCGTTTTTTCCTGAATATATTCAGGAAAAAACGCATACGCCCTTTTTGGCCAAGGGCATCATTGTCGAGGTTTTGCCGCCTTTCCTGTGCTTTAAAGGCGATTCGACTCTACCTCCTGAAATCTGTTTCCTGCAATTCTGCTATGCTTTCAAATCCTCTTCGTTGCCTTCCCTCAATATATTTGTGGACGAGAGTTATCATTTCTAACTCTGCAGGTTTGTGAATTGCAGTGCCCCTGAGCTCGATTTTTCAACTCGCTTTTTTGGGAGCTGGCCGCAAAAGCACAGGATTGCTTCAGGCCCTCTTCTGCTTCCGGGCGGCAGGCTGAGCCTGTGGTTAATCCTTCTTCCTGATGGGAAAATAGAGTGACCTGTGCCTGTCCCCACACCTAGACCTAGTCTCTCATTGGTTCCCCCTCTTCCCGTTCATCCTCAGGACAAATTGCAACCTGTTCGGAACAGGGGGTTAAAGGTGCTGATTCTCCAAGGAGGGAGATTGCTAGTAAAGTGGCTGTAATGGCGAGCCCGAGCACAAGGAGATGAGAAATGAGGTGCGTTTTAGAAACCTTTCCCGATCACACGGTGTACCATCTTCTGGGTTTCTCATGCATGTTTTCGATGTAGGAAGATGCCCTTGAACCTGGAGATTTTGGACCCATGGGATGGATACCACGCAGTATTACTTTAAAGGGTCTGCGTTTGCTCACCCAACCTCACCAAACCTCTCAGCCCCAAGAGTGTCCACCCTTATGACTCAATCAGCTGTGGGTCTAGAGATGGTCAATAAAGGTGGCATCCCAGCCCCTGAACGAATTCTGTATGAATTTCTCTCTCTTTCACTGTCTTTGTTTCACGGGTTTTTAAAAGTAATTGATTTTTATAATGGGGTTTAGCTGCTTTTCACTGCTGTGTTTATGCCGCTTTACACCCACTTGACTCACTTACAGAGAGATATCAATACATTGATTTTAAGAGTCTTACTAGTCAGATATATTCTTGGGCGGTGAACAGGGGGTGTTGAATCCAGTTCACTGAGCAAGGAGTAGGTCTTGTCTATTACATATTGGGTTTATGGAACAGTATCTGAGCTAATTTGGAAGCCTTGTTTTATGCATCACCCCTCCTCACCTTTCCCGTTAAGCAGCCATAATGTGTTTTCTAAACGTGTGACGCTGTTCTGTTTTGTAATTCAGTTCAAGTGTAGCGGTTTTTACTTTCCCTGTATTAGTGATATCTTATGATAAGTGCCTTTTTCTGTGTGACTTATTTCACTTAGAATCGTCGTACCTAAATCTTCTCATCATGCTGCTACTAGCCTTATGATGTTGATTTCATTGCTGAGTGATATGCCATTATACATATGGACCACAACTTCTTTATCCATTTTTCTATTGCCTGGGATATTTAAGGTGTAACGAAGTGGAGGTTCTTGTCAACAGAGCAGCCCTAAACTTTGGGGTGCCTGTGTCTTGCTGATTTTTAATTTTCCCAATTTATACGCCCATGAGTGGAAGTGCCCTATGCTCTCTAAGCTGAGTTTTTTAGATGTTTCAGGACACACCGTACACTTCTCCAGAGTGGCTGTTGGCAATTTACCTCCCGCCCATCAGCGTAGCAAGGCTCCCGTTTCTCCATGGCCTGTCCTGCATTTCTGGTTTTGACACTTTATTCAGCATGGCCCTTTTGACCGATGGGAAGCGAGACTTCTTTGTAGCGCTGATTTGCCTTTCCAGGTTGCTTGGTTGGCCAAAAAGGGCGTATGCGTTTTTTCCTGAATATATTCAGGAAAAAACGCATACGCCCTTTTTGGCCAAGGGCATCATGGTCGAGGTTTTGCCGCTTTTCCTGTGCTTTAAAGGCGATTCGAACCTACCTCCTGAAATCTGTTTCCTGCAATTCTGCCTTGCTTTCAAATCCTCTTCATTGCCTTCCCTCAATATATTTGTGGACGAGAGTTATCATTTATAACTCTGCAGGTTTGTGAATTGCAGTGCCCCTGAGCTCCATTTTTCAACTCGCTTTCTTGGGAGCTGGCCCCAAAAGCGCAGGATTGCTTCAGGCCCTATTGTGGTTCCGGGCGGCAGGCTGAGCCTGTGGTTAATTCTTCTTCCTGATGGGAAAATAGAGTGACCTGTGCCTGTCCCCACACCTAGACCTAGTCTCTCATTGGTTCCCCCTCTTCACGTTCATCCTCAGGACAAATTGCAACCTGTACGGAACAGGAGGTTAAAGGTGCTCATTCTACAAGGAGGGAGATTGCTAGTAAAGTCGCTGGAATGGCGAGCCCGAGCACAAGGAGATGAGAAATGAGGTGCGTTTTAGAAACCTTTCCCGATCACATGGTGTACCATCTTCTGGGTTTCTCATGCATGTTTTCGATGTAGGAAGATGCCCTTGAAGCTGGAGATTTGGGACCTATGGGATGGGTACCACGCAGTATTACTTTAAGGGGTCTGCGTTTGCTCACCCAACCTCACCAAACCTCTCAGCCCCAAGAGTGTCCACCCTTATGTCTCAATCTGCTGTGGGTCTAGAGATGGTCAATAAAGGTGGCATCCCAGCCCCTGAACGAATTCTGTATGAATTTCTCTCTGTTTCACTGTCTTTGTTTCACGGGTTTTTAAAAGTAATTGACTTTTATAATGGGGTTTAGCTGCTTTTCACTGCTGCGTTTATGCCAATTTACACCCACTTGACTCACTTACAGAGAGATATCAATACATTGATTTTAAGAGCCTTACTAGTCAGATATATTCTTGGGCGGTGAACAGGGGGTATTGAGTCCAGTTCACTGAGCAAGGAGTAGGTCTTGTCTGTTACATATTGGGTTTATGGAACAGTATCTGAGCTAATTTGAAACCCTTGTTTTATGCATCACACCACCTCACCTTTCCCGTTAAGCAGCCATAGTGTGTTTTCTAAACGTGTGACGCTGTTCTGTTTTGTAATTCAGTTCAAGTGTAGCGGATTTTACATTCCCTCTATAAATGATATCTTACGATAAGTGTCTTTTTCTGTGACTTATTTCACTTAGAATCGTCGTACCTAAATCCACTCATCATGCTGCTACTAGCCTTATGACGTTGATTTCATGCCTGAGTGATATTCCATTGTACATAAGGACCACAACTTCTTTATCCATTTTTCTCTTTCCTGGGATATTTAAGGTGTAATGAAGTGGAGGTTCTTGTCAACAGAGCAGCCCTAAACTTTGGGGTGCCTGTGTCTTGCTGATTTTTAGTTTTCCCAATTTATACGCCCATGAGTGGAAGTGCCCTATGCTCTCTAATCTGAGTTTTTTAGATGTTTCAGGACACACCGTACACTTCTCCAGAGTGGCTGTTGGCAATTTACATCCCGCCCATCCGCGTAGCAAGGCTCCCGTTTCTCCATGGCCTGTCCTGCATTTCTGGTTTTGACACTTTATTCAGCATGGCCCTTTTGACCGATGGGAAGCGAGACTTCTTTGTAGCGCTGATTTGCCTTTCCAGGTTGCTTGGTTGGCCAAAAAGGGCGTATGCGTATTTTCCTGAATATATTCAGGAAAAAACGCATACGCCCTTTTTGGCCAAGGGCATCATGGTCGAGGTTTTGCCGCTTTTCCTGTGCTTTAAAGGCGATTCGAATCTACCTCCTGAAATCTGTTTCCTGCTATTCTGCCTTGCTTTCAAATCCTCTTCGTTGCCTTCCCTCAATATATTTGTGGACGAGAGTTATCATTTCTAACTCTGCAGGTTTGTGAATTGCAGTGCCCCTGAGCTCCATTTTTCAACTCGCTTTCTTGGGAGCTGGCCGCAAAAGCACAGGATTGCTTCAGGCGCTGTTCTGCTTCCGGGCGGCAGGCTGAGCCTGTGGTTAATCCTTCTTCCTGATGGGAAAATAGAGTGACATGTGGCTGTCCCAACACCTAGAGCTAGTCTCTCATTGGTTCCCCCTCTTCCCGTTCATCCTCAGGACAAATTGCAACCTGTACGGAACAGAAGGTTAAAGGGGCTGATTCTCCAAGGAGGGAGATTGCTAGTAAAGCGGCTGTAATGGCCAACCCCAGCACAAGGAGATGAGAAATGAGGTGCGTTTTAGAAACCTTTCCCGATCACACGGTGTACCATCGTCTGGGTTTCTCATGCATGTTTTCGATGTAGGAAGATGCCCTTGAACCTGGAGATTTTGGACCCATGGGATGGATACCACGCAGTATTACTTTAAAGGGTCTGCGTTTGCTCACCCAACCTCACCAAACCTCTCAGCCCCAAGAGTGTCCACCCTTATGACTCAATCAGCTGTGGGTCTAGAGATGGTCAATAAAGGTGGCATCCCAGCCCCTGAACGAATTCTGTATGAATTTCTCTCTCTTTCACTGTCTTTGTTTCACGGGTTTTTAAAAGTAATTGATTTTTATAATGGGGTTTAGCTGCTTTTCACTGCTGTGTTTATGCCGCTTTACACCCACTTGACTCACTTACAGAGGGATATCAATACATTGGTTTTAAGAGTCTTACTAGTCAGATATATTCTTGGGCGGTGAACAGGGGGTGTTGAGTCCAGTTCACTGAGCAAGGAGTAGGTCTTGTCTATTACATATTGGGTTTATGGAACGGTATCTGAGCTAATTTGAAACCCTTGTTTTATGCATCACACCACCTCACCTTTCCCGTTAAGCAGCCATAGTGTGTCTTCTAAACGTGTGACGCTGTTCTGTTTTGTAATTCAGTTCAAGTGTAGCGGTTTTTACATTCCCTCTCTAAGTGATATCTTATGATAAGTGTCTTTTTCTGTGTGACTTATTTCACTTAGAATCGTCGTACCTAAATCCTCTCATCATGCTGCTACTAGCCTTATGACGTTGATTTCATGCCTGAGTGATATTCCATTGTACATAAGGACCACAACTTCTTTATCCATTTTTCTCTTTCCTGGGATATTTAAGGTGTAATGAAGTGGAGGTTCTTGTCATCAGAGCAGCCCTAAACTTTGGGGTGCCTGTGTCTTGCTGATTTTTAGTTTTCCCAATTTATACGCCCATGAGTGGAAGTGCCCTATGCTCTCTAAGCTGAGTGTTTTAGATGTTTCAGGACACACCGTACACTTCTCCAGAGTGGCTGTTGGCAATTTACATCCCGCCCATCAGCGTAGCAAGGCTCCCGTTTCTCCATGGCCTGTCCTGCATTTCTGGTTTTGACACTTTATTCAGCATGGCCCTTTTGACCGATGGGAAGCGAGACTTCTTTGTAGCGCTGATTTGCCTTTCCAGGTTGCTTGGTTGGCCAAAAAGGGCGTATGCGTTTTTTCCTGAATATATTCAGGAAAAAACGCATACGCCCTTTTTGGCCAAGGGCATCATGGTCGAGGTTTTGCCGCTTTTCCTGTGCTTTAAAGGCGATTCGAATCTACCTCCTGAAATCTGTTTCCTGCAATTCTGCCTTGCTTTCAAATCCTCTTCGTTGCCTTCCCTCAATATATTTGTGGACGAGAGTTATCATTTCTAACTCTGCAGGTTTGTGAATTGCAGTGCCCCTGAGCTCCATTTTTCAACTCGCTTTCTTGGGAGCTGGCCGCAAAAGCGCAGGATTGCTTCAGGCCCTATTGTGGTTCTGGGCGGCAGGCTGAGCCTGTGGTTAATTCTTCTTCCTGATGGGAAAATAGAGTGACCTGTGCCTGTCCCCACACCTAGACCTAGTCTCTCATTGGTTCCCCCTCTTCCCGTTCATCCTCAGGACAAATTTGCAACCTGTACAGAACAGGAGGTTAAAGGTGCTCATTCTCCAAGGAGGGAGATTGCTAGTAAAGCGGCTGGAATGGCGAGCCTGAGCACAAGGAGATGAGAAATGAGGTGCGTTTTAGAAACCTTTCCCGATCACACGGTGTACCGTCTTCTGGGTTTCTCATGCATGTTTTCGATGTAGGAAGATGCCCTTGAACCTGGAGATTTTGGACCCATGGGATGGGTACCACGCAGTATTACTTTAAAGGGCCTGCGTTTGCTCACCCAACCTCACCAAACCTCTCAGCCCGAAGAGTGTCCACCCTTATGTCTCAATCAGCTGTGGGTCTAGAGATGGTCAATCCAGGTGGCATCACAGCCCCTGAACGAATTTTGTAAGAATTTCTCTCTCTTTCACTGTCTTTGTTTCACGGGTTTTTAAAAGTAATTGATTTTTATAATGGGGTTTAGCTGCTTTTCACTGCTGTGTTTATGCCGGTTTACACCCACTTGACTCACTTACAGAGGGATATCAATACATTGGTTTTAAGAGTCTTACTAGTCAGATATATTCTTGGGCGGTGAACAGGGGGTGTTGAATCCAGTTCACTGAGCAAGGAGTAGGTCTTGTCTGTTACATATTGGGTTTATGGAACAGTATCTGAGCTAATTTGGAAGCCTTGTTTTATGCATCACCCCTCCTCACCTTTCCCGTTAAGCAGCCATAATGTGTTTTCTAAACGTGTGACGCTGTTCTGTTTTGTAATTCATTTCAAGTGTAGCGGTTTTTACATTCCCTCTATAAGTGATATGTTACGATAAGTGTCTTTCTGTGTGACTTATTTCACTTAGAATCGTCGTACATAAATCCACTCATCATGCTGCTACTAGCCTTATGACGTTGATTTCATGCCTGAGTGATATTCCATTGTACATAAGGACCACAACTTCTTTATCCATTTTTCTCTTTCCTGGGATATTTAAGGTGTAATGAAGTGGAGGTTCTTGTCAACAGAGCAGCCCTAAACTTTGGGGTGCCTGTGTCTTGCTGATTTTTAGTTTTCCCAATTTATACGCCCATGAGTGGAAGTGCCCTATGCTCTCTAAGCTGAGTTTTTTAGATGTTTCAGGACACCCCGTACTCTTCTTCAGAGGGGCTGTTGGCAATTTACATCCCGCCCATCAGCGTAGCAAGGCTCCCGTTTCTCCATGGCCTGTCCTGCATTTCTGGTTTTGACACTTTATTCAGCATGGCCCTTTTGACCGATGGGAAGCGAGACTTCTTTGTAGCGCTGATTTGCCTTTCCAGGTTGCTTGGTTGGCCAAAAAGGGCGTATGCGTTTTTTCCTGAATATATTCAGGAAAAAACGCATACGCCCTTTTTGGCCAAGGGCATCATGGTCGAGGTTTTGCCGCTTTTCCTGTGCTTTAAAGGCGATTCGACTCTACCTCCTGAAATCTGTTTCCTGCAATTCTGCGTTGCTTTCAAATCCTCTTCGTTGCCTTCCCTCAATATATTTGTGGACGAGAGTTATCATTTATAACTCTGCAGGTTCGTGAATTGCAGTGCCCCTGAGCTCGATTTTTCAACTCGCTTTTTTGGGAGCTGGCGGCAAAAGCACAGGATTGCTTCAGGCCCTGTTCTGCTTCCGGGCGGCAGGGTGAACCTGTGGTTATTTCTTCTTCCTGATGGGAAAATAGAGTGACCTGTGCCTGTCCCAACACCTAGAGCTAGTCTCTCACTGGTTCCACCTCTTCCCGTTCATCCTCAGGACAAATTGCAACCTGTACGGAACAGGAGGTTAAAGGTGCTGATTCTCGAAGGAGGGAGATTGCTAGTAAAGCGGCTGTAATGGCCAACTCGAGCACAAGGAGATGAGAAATGAGGTGCGATTTAGAAATCTGTCCCGATCACACGGTGTACCATCTTCTGGGTTTCTCATGCATGTTTTCGATGTAGGAAGATGCCCTTGAACCTGGAGATTTTGGACCCATGGGATGGATACCACGCAGTATTACTTTAAAGGGTCTGCATTTGCTCACCCAACCTCACCAAACCTCTCAGCCCGAAGAGTGTCCACCCTTTTGTCTCAATCAGCTGTGTGTCTAGAGATGGTCAATAAAGGTGGCATCCCAGCCCCTGAACGAATTTTGTAAGAATTTCTCTCTCTTTCACTCTCTTTGTTTCACGGGTTTTTAAAAGTAATTGATTTTTATAATGGGGTTTAGCTGCCTTTCACTGCTGTGTTTATGCCGCTTTACACCCACTTGACTCACTTACAGAGGGATATCAATACATTGGTTTTAAGATTCTTACTAGTCAGATATATTCTTGGGCGGTGAACAGGGGGTGTTGAGTCCAGTTCACTGAGCAAGGAGTAGGTCTTGTCTATTACATATTGGGTTTATGGAACGATATCTGAGCTAATTTGAAACCCTTGTTTTATGCATCACCCCACCTCACCTTTCCCTTTAAGCAGCCATAGTGTGTCTTCTAAACGTGTGACGCTGTTCTGTTTTGTAATTCAGTTCAAGTGTAGCGGTTTTTACATTCCCTCTCTAAGTGATATCTTATGATAAGTGTCTTTTTCTGTGTGACTTATTTCACTTAGAATCGTCATACCTAAATCTTCTCATCATGCTGCTACTAGCCTTATGACGTTAATTTCATGGCTGAGTGATATGCCATTGTACATAAGGACCACAACTTCCTTATCCATTTTTCTCTTTCCTGGGATATTTAAGGTGTAACGAAGTGGAGGTTCTTGTCAACAGAGCAGCCCTAAACTTTGGGGTGCCTGTGTCTTGCTGATTTTTAGTTTTCCCAATTTATACGCCCATGAGTGGAAGTGCCCTATGCTCTCTAAGCTGAGTTTTTTAGGTGTTTCAGGACACACCGTACACTTCTCCAGAGTGGCTGTTGGCAATTTACATCCCGCCCATCAGCGTAGCAAGGCTCCCGTTTCTCCATGGCCTGTCCTGCATTTCTGGTTTTGACACTTTATTCAGCATGGCCCTTTTGACCGATGGGAAGCGAGACTTCTTTGTAGCACTGATTTGCCTTTCCAGGTTGCTTGGTTGGCCAAAAAGGGCGTATGCGTTTTTTCCTGAATATATTCAGGAAAAAACGCATACGCCCTTTTTGGCCAAGGGCATCATGGTAGAGGTTTTGCCGCTTTTCCTGTGCTTTAAACGCGATTCGACTCTACCTCCTGAAATCAGTTTCCTGCAATTCTGCTATGCTTTCAAATCCTCTTCGTTGCCTTCCCTCAATATATTTGTGGACGAGAGTTATCATTTATAACTCTGCAGGTTTGTGAATTGCAGTGACCCTGAGCTCGATTTTTCAACTCGCTTTTTTGGGAGCTGGCCGCAAAAGCACAGGATTGCTTCAGGCCCTGTTCTGCTTCCGGGCGGCAGGCTGAGCCTGTCGTTAATCCGTCTTCCTGATGGGAAAATAGAGTGACATGTGGCTGTCCCAACACCTAGAGCTAGTCTCTCATTGGTTCCCCCTCTTCCCGTTTATCCTCAGGACAAATTGCAACCTGTTCGGAACAGAAGGTTAAAGGGGCTGATTCTCCAAGGAGGGAGATTTCTAGTAAAGCGGCTGTAATGGCCAACCCGAGCACAAGGAGATGAGAAATGAGGTGCGTTTTAGAAACCTTTCCCGATCACACGGTGTACCATCTTCTGGGTTTCTCATGCATGTTTTCGATGTAGGAAGATGCCCTTGAACCTGGAGATTTTGGACCCATGGGATGGGTACCACGCAATATTACGTTAAAGGGTCTGCGTTTTCTCACCCAACCTCAGCAAACCTCTCAGCCCCAAGAGTGTCCACCCTTATGACTCAATCAGCTGTGGGTCTAGAGATGGTCAATAAAGGTGGCATCCCAGCCCCTGAACGAATTCTGTATGAATTTCTCTCTCTTTCACTGTCTTTGTTTCACGGGTTTTTAAAAGTAATTGATTTTTATAATGGGGTTTAGCTGCTTTTCACTGCTGTGTTTATGCCGCTTTACACCCACTTGACTCACTTACAGAGAGATATCAATACATTGGTTTTAAGAGTCTTACTAGTCAGATATATTCTTGGGCGGTGAACAGGGGGTGTTGAATCCAGTTCACTGAGCAAGGAGTAGGTCTTGTCTATTACATATTGGGTTTATGGAACAGTATCTGAGCTAATTTGGAAGCCTTGTTTTATGCATCACCCCTCCTCACCTTTCCCGTTAAGCAGCCATAATGTGTTTTCTAAACGTGTGACGCTGTTCTGTTTTGTAATTCAGTTCAAGTGTAGCGGTTTTTACTTTCCCTGTATTAGTGATATCTTATGATAAGTGCCTTTTTCTGTGTGACTTATTTCACTTAGAATCGTCGTACCTAAATCTTCTCATCATGCTGCTACTAGCCTTATGATGTTGATTTCATTGCTGAGTGATATGCCATTATACATATGGACCACAACTTCTTTATCCATTTTTCTATTGCCTGGGATATTTAAGGTGTAACGAAGTGGAGGTTCTTGTCAACAGAGCAGCCCTAAACTTTGGGGTGCCTGTGTCTTGCTGATTTTTAATTTTCCCAATTTATACGCCCATGAGTGGAAGTGCCCTATGCTCTCTAAGCTGAGTTTTTTAGATGTTTCAGGACACACCGTACACTTCTCCAGAGTGGCTGTTGGCAATTTACCTCCCGCCCATCAGCGTAGCAAGGCTCCCGTTTCTCCATGGCCTGTCCTGCATTTCTGGTTTTGACACTTTATTCAGCATGGCCCTTTTGACCGATGGGAAGCGAGACTTCTTTGTAGCGCTGATTTGCCTTTCCAGGTTGCTTGGTTGGCCAAAAAGGGCGTATGCGTTTTTTCCTGAATATATTCAGGAAAAAACGCATACGCCCTTTTTGGCCAAGGGCATCATGGTCGAGGTTTTGCCGCTTTTCCTGTGCTTTAAAGGCGATTCGAACCTACCTCCTGAAATCTGTTTCCTGCAATTCTGCCTTGCTTTCAAATCCTCTTCATTGCCTTCCCTCAATATATTTGTGGACGAGAGTTATCATTTATAACTCTGCAGGTTTGTGAATTGCAGTGCCCCTGAGCTCCATTTTTCAACTCGCTTTCTTGGGAGCTGGCCCCAAAAGCGCAGGATTGCTTCAGGCCCTATTGTGGTTCCGGGCGGCAGGCTGAGCCTGTGGTTAATTCTTCTTCCTGATGGGAAAATAGAGTGACCTGTGCCTGTCCCCACACCTAGACCTAGTCTCTCATTGGTTCCCCCTCTTCACGTTCATCCTCAGGACAAATTGCAACCTGTACGGAACAGGAGGTTAAAGGTGCTCATTCTACAAGGAGGGAGATTGCTAGTAAAGTCGCTGGAATGGCGAGCCCGAGCACAAGGAGATGAGAAATGAGGTGCGTTTTAGAAACCTTTCCCGATCACATGGTGTACCATCTTCTGGGTTTCTCATGCATGTTTTCGATGTAGGAAGATGCCCTTGAAGCTGGAGATTTGGGACCTATGGGATGGGTACCACGCAGTATTACTTTAAGGGGTCTGCGTTTGCTCACCCAACCTCACCAAACCTCTCAGCCCCAAGAGTGTCCACCCTTATGTCTCAATCTGCTGTGGGTCTAGAGATGGTCAATAAAGGTGGCATCCCAGCCCCTGAACGAATTCTGTATGAATTTCTCTCTGTTTCACTGTCTTTGTTTCACGGGTTTTTAAAAGTAATTGACTTTTATAATGGGGTTTAGCTGCTTTTCACTGCTGCGTTTATGCCAATTTACACCCACTTGACTCACTTACAGAGAGATATCAATACATTGATTTTAAGAGCCTTACTAGTCAGATATATTCTTGGGCGGTGAACAGGGGGTATTGAGTCCAGTTCACTGAGCAAGGAGTAGGTCTTGTCTGTTACATATTGGGTTTATGGAACAGTATCTGAGCTAATTTGATACCCTTGTTTTATGCATCACCCCACCTCACCTTTCCCGTTAAGCAGCCATAGTGTGTTTTCTAAACGTGTGACGCTGTTCGGTTTTGTAATTCAGTTCAAGTGTAGCGGATTTTACATTCCCTCTATAAATGATATCTTACGATAAGTGTCTTTTTCTGTGACTTATTTCACTTAGAATCGTCGTACCTAAATCCACTCATCATGCTGCTACTAGCCTTATGACGTTGATTTCATGCCTGAGTGATATTCCATTGTACATAAGGACCACAACTTCTTTATCCATTTTTCTCTTTCCTGGGATATTTAAGGTGTAATGAAGTGGAGGTTCTTGTCAACAGAGCAGCCCTAAACTTTGGGGTGCCTGTGTCTTGCTGATTTTTAGTTTTCCCAATTTATACGCCCATGAGTGGAAGTGCCCTATGCTCTCTAATCTGAGTTTTTTAGATGTTTCAGGACACACCGTACACTTCTCCAGAGTGGCTGTTGGCAATTTACATCCCGCCCATCCGCGTAGCAAGGCTCCCGTTTCTCCATGGCCTGTCCTGCATTTCTGGTTTTGACACTTTATTCAGCATGGCCCTTTTGACCGATGGGAAGCGAGACTTCTTTGTAGCGCTGATTTGCCTTTCCAGGTTGCTTGGTTGGCCAAAAAGGGCGTATGCGTATTTTCCTGAATATATTCAGGAAAAAACGCATACGCCCTTTTTGGCCAAGGGCATCATGGTCGAGGTTTTGCCGCTTTTCCTGTGCTTTAAAGGCGATTCGAATCTACCTCCTGAAATCTGTTTCCTGCTATTCTGCCTTGCTTTCAAATCCTCTTCGTTGCCTTCCCTCAATATATTTGTGGACGAGAGTTATCATTTCTAACTCTGCAGGTTTGTGAATTGCAGTGCCCCTGAGCTCCATTTTTCAACTCGCTTTCTTGGGAGCTGGCCGCAAAAGCACAGGATTGCTTCAGGCGCTGTTCTGCTTCCGGGCGGCAGGCTGAGCCTGTGGTTAATCCTTCTTCCTGATGGGAAAATAGAGTGACATGTGGCTGTCCCAACACCTAGAGCTAGTCTCTCATTGGTTCCCCCTCTTCCCGTTCATCCTCAGGACAAATTGCAACCTGTACGGAACAGAAGGTTAAAGGGGCTGATTCTCCAAGGAGGGAGATTGCTAGTAAAGCGGCTGTAATGGCCAACCCCAGCACAAGGAGATGAGAAATGAGGTGCGTTTTAGAAACCTTTCCCGATCACACGGTGTACCATCTTCTGGGTTTCTCATGCATGTTTTCGATGTAGGAAGATGCCCTTGAACCTGGAGATTTTGGACCCATGGGATGGATACCACGCAGTATTACTTTAAAGGGTCTGCGTTTGCTCACCCAACCTCACCAAACCTCTCAGCCCCAAGAGTGTCCACCCTTATGACTCAATCAGCTGTGGGTCTAGAGATGGTCAATAAAGGTGGCATCCCAGCCCCTGAACGAATTCTGTATGAATTTCTCTCTCTTTCACTGTCTTTGTTTCACGGGTTTTTAAAAGTAATTGATTTTTATAATGGGGTTTAGCTGCTTTTCACTGCTGGGTTTATGCCGCTTTACACCCACTTGACTCACTTACAGAGGGATATCAATACATTGGTTTTAAGAGTCTTACTAGTCAGATATATTCTTGGGCGGTGAACAGGGGGTGTTGAGTCCAGTTCACTGAGCAAGGAGTAGGTCTTGTCTATTACATATTGGGTTTATGGAACGGTATCTGAGCTAATTTGAAACCCTTGTTTTATGCATCACACCACCTCACCTTTCCCGTTAAGCAGCCATAGTGTGTCTTCTAAACGTGTGACGCTGTTCTGTTTTGTAATTCAGTTCAAGTGTAGCGGTTTTTACATTCCCTCTCTAAGTGATATCTTATGATAAGTGTCTTTTTCTGTGTGACTTATTTCACTTAGAATCGTCGTACCTAAATCCTCTCATCATGCTGCTACTAGCCTTATGACGTTGATTTCATGCCTGAGTGATATTCCATTGTACATAAGGACCACAACTTCTTTATCCATTTTTCTCTTTCCTGGGATATTTAAGGTGTAATGAAGTGGAGGTTCTTGTCATCAGAGCAGCCCTAAACTTTGGGGTGCCTGTGTCTTGCTGATTTTTAGTTTTCCCAATTTATACGCCCATGAGTGGAAGTGCCCTATGCTCTCTAAGCTGAGTGTTTTAGATGTTTCAGGACACACCGTACACTTCTCCAGAGTGGCTGTTGGCAATTTAAATCCCGCCCATCAGCGTAGCAAGGCTCCCGTTTCTCCATGGCCTGTCCTGCATTTCTGGTTTTGACACTTTATTCAGCATGGCCCTTTTGACCGATGGGAAGCGAGACTTCTTTGTAGCGCTGATTTGCCTTTCCAGGTTGCTTGGTTGGCCAAAAAGGGCGTATGCGTTTTTTCCTGAATATATTCAGGAAAAAACGCATACGCCCTTTTTGGCCAAGGGCATCATGGTCGAGGTTTTGCCGCTTTTCCTGTGCTTTAAAGGCGATTCGAATCTACCTCCTGAAATCTGTTTCCTGCAATTCTGCCTTGCTTTCAAATCCTCTTCGTTGCCTTCCCTCAATATATTTGTGGACGAGAGTTATCATTTCTAACTCTGCAGGTTTGTGAATTGCAGTGCCCCTGAGCTCCATTTTTCAACTCGCTTTCTTGGGAGCTGGCCGCAAAAGCGCAGGATTGCTTCAGGCCCTATTGTGGTTCTGGGCGGCAGGCTGAGCCTGTGGTTAATTCTTCTTCCTGATGGGAAAATAGAGTGACCTGTGCCTGTCCCCACACCTAGACCTAGTCTCTCATTGGTTCCCCCTCTTCCCGTTCATCCTCAGGACAAATTTGCAACCTGTACAGAACAGGAGGTTAAAGGTGCTCATTCTCCAAGGAGGGAGATTGCTAGTAAAGCGGCTGGAATGGCGAGCCCGAGCACAAGGAGATGAGAAATGAGGTGCGTTTTAGAAACCTTTCCCGATCACACGGTGTACCGTCTTCTGGGTTTCTCATGCATGTTTTCGATGTAGGAAGATGCCCTTGAACCTGGAGATTTTGGACCCATGGGATGGGTACCACGCAGTATTACTTTAAAGGGCCTGCGTTTGCTCACCCAACCTCACCAAACCTCTCAGCCCGAAGAGTGTCCACCCTTATGTCTCAATCAGCTGTGGGTCTAGAGATGGTCAATCCAGGTGGCATCACAGCCCCTGAACGAATTTTGTAAGAATTTCTCTCTCTTTCACTGTCTTTGTTTCACGGGTTTTTAAAAGTAATTGATTTTTATAATGGGGTTTAGCTGCTTTTCACTGCTGTGTTTATGCCGGTTTACACCCACTTGACTCACTTACAGAGGGATATCAATACATTGGTTTTAAGAGTCTTACTAGTCAGATATATTCTTGGGCGGTGAACAGGGGGTGTTGAATCCAGTTCACTGAGCAAGGAGTAGGTCTTGTCTGTTACATATTGGGTTTATGGAACAGTATCTGAGCTAATTTGGAAGCCTTGTTTTATGCATCACCCCTCCTCACCTTTCCCGTTAAGCAGCCATAATGTGTTTTCTAAACGTGTGACGCTGTTCTGTTTTGTAATTCATTTCAAGTGTAGCGGTTTTTACATTCCCTCTATAAGTGATATGTTACGATAAGTGTCTTTCTGTGTGACTTATTTCACTTAGAATCGTCGTACATAAATCCACTCATCATGCTGCTACTAGCCTTATGACGTTGATTTCATGCCTGAGTGATATTCCATTGTACATAAGGACCACAACTTCTTTATCCATTTTTCTCTTTCCTGGGATATTTAAGGTGTAATGAAGTGGAGGTTCTTGTCAACAGAGCAGCCCTAAACTTTGGGGTGCCTGTGTCTTGCTGATTTTTAGTTTTCCCAATTTATACGCCCATGAGTGGAAGTGCCCTATGCTCTCTAAGCTGAGTTTTTTAGATGTTTCAGGACACCCCGTACTCTTCTTCAGAGGGGCTGTTGGCAATTTACATCCCGCCCATCAGCGTAGCAAGGCTCCCGTTTCTCCATGGCCTGTCCTGCATTTCTGGTTTTGACACTTTATTCAGCATGGCCCTTTTGACCGATGGGAAGCGAGACTTCTTTGTAGCGCTGATTTGCCTTTCCAGGTTGCTTGGTTGGCCAAAAAGGGCGTATGCGTTTTTTCCTGAATATATTCAGGAAAAAACGCATACGCCCTTTTTGGCCAAGGGCATCATGGTCGAGGTTTTGCCGCTTTTCCTGTGCTTTAAAGGCGATTCGACTCTACCTCCTGAAATCTGTTTCCTGCAATTCTGCGTTGCTTTCAAATCCTCTTCGTTGCCTTCCCTCAATATATTTGTGGACGAGAGTTATCATTTATAACTCTGCAGGTTCGTGAATTGCAGTGCCCCTGAGCTCGATTTTTCAACTCGCTTTTTTGGGAGCTGGCGGCAAAAGCACAGGATTGCTTCAGGCCCTGTTCTGCTTCCGGGCGGCAGGGTGAACCTGTGGTTATTTCTTCTTCCTGATGGGAAAATAGAGTGACCTGTGCCTGTCCCAACACCTAGAGCTAGTCTCTCACTGGTTCCACCTCTTCCCGTTCATCCTCAGGACAAATTGCAACCTGTACGGAACAGGAGGTTAAAGGTGCTGATTCTCGAAGGAGGGAGATTGCTAGTAAAGCGGCTGTAATGGCCAACTCGAGCACAAGGAGATGAGAAATGAGGTGCGATTTAGAAATCTGTCCCGATCACACGGTGTACCATCTTCTGGGTTTCTCATGCATGTTTTCGATGTAGGAAGATGCCCTTGAACCTGGAGATTTTGGACCCATGGGATGGGTACCACGCAGTATTACTTTAAAGTGTCTGCATTTGCTCACCCAACCTCACCAAACCTCTCAGCCCGAAGAGTGTCCACCCTTTTGTCTCAATCAGCTGTGTGTCTAGAGATGGTCAATAAAGGTGGCATCCCAGCCCCTGAACGAATTTTGTAAGAATTTCTCTCTCTTTCACTCTCTTTGTTTCACGGGTTTTTAAAAGTAATTGATTTTTATAATGGGGTTTAGCTGCCTTTCACTGCTGTGTTTATGCCGCTTTACACCCACTTGACTCACTTACAGAGGGATATCAATACATTGGTTTTAAGATTCTTACTAGTCAGATATATTCTTGGGCGGTGAACAGGGGGTGTTGAGTCCAGTTCACTGAGCAAGGAGTAGGTCTTGTCTATTACATATTGGGTTTATGGAACGATATCTGAGCTAATTTGAAACCCTTGTTTTATGCATCACCCCACCTCACCTTTCCCTTTAAGCAGCCATAGTGTGTCTTCTAAACGTGTGACGCTGTTCTGTTTTGTAATTCAGTTCAAGTGTAGCGGTTTTTACATTCCCTCTCTAAGTGATATCTTATGATAAGTGTCTTTTTCTGTGTGACTTATTTCACTTAGAATCGTCATACCTAAATCTTCTCATCATGCTGCTACTAGCCTTATGACGTTAATTTCATGGCTGAGTGATATGCCATTGTACATAAGGACCACAACTTCCTTATCCATTTTTCTCTTTCCTGGGATATTTAAGGTGTAACGAAGTGGAGGTTCTTGTCAACAGAGCAGCCCTAAACTTTGGGGTGCCTGTGTCTTGCTGATTTTTAGTTTTCCCAATTTATACGCCCATGAGTGGAAGTGCCCTATGCTCTCTAAGCTGAGTTTTTTAGGTGTTTCAGGACACACCGTACACTTCTCCAGAGTGGCTGTTGGCAATTTACATCCCGCCCATCAGCGTAGCAAGGCTCCCGTTTCTCCATGGCCTGTCCTGCATTTCTGGTTTTGACACTTTATTCAGCATGGCCCTTTTGACCGATGGGAAGCGAGACTTCTTTGTAGCACTGATTTGCCTTTCCAGGTTGCTTGGTTGGCCAAAAAGGGCGTATGCGTTTTTTCCTGAATATATTCAGGAAAAAACGCATACGCCCTTTTTGGCCAAGGGCATCATGGTCGAGGTTTTGCCGCTTTTCCTGTGCTTTAAAGGCGATTCGACTCTACCTCCTGAAATCAGTTTCCTGCAATTCTGCTATGCTTTCAAATCCTCTTCGTTGCCTTCCCTCAATATATTTGTGGACGAGAGTTATCATTTATAACTCTGCAGGTTTGTGAATTGCAGTGCCCCTGAGCTCGATTTTTCAACTCGCTTTTTTGGGAGCTGGCCGCAAAAGCACAGGATTGCTTCAGGCCCTGTTCTGCTTCCGGGCGGCAGGCTGAGCCTGTCGTTAATCCTTCTTCCTGATGGGAAAATAGAGTGACATGTGGCTGTCCCATCACCTAGAGCTAGTCTCTCATTGGTTCCCCCTCTTCCCGTTTATCCTCAGGACAAATTGCAACCTGTTCGGAACAGAAGGTTAAAGGGGCTGATTCTCCAAGGAGGGAGATTGCTAGTAAAGAGGCTGTAATGGCCAACCCGAGCACAAGGAGATGAGAAATGAGGTGCGTTTTAGAAACCTTTCCCGATCACACGGTGTACCATCTTCTGGGTTTCTCATGCATGTTTTCGATGTAGGAAGATGCCCTTGAACCTGGAGATTTTGGACCCATGGGATGGGTACCACGCAATATTACGTTACAGGGTCTGCGTTTTCTCACCCAACCTCAGCAAACCTCTCAGCCCCAAGAGTGTCCACCCTTATGACTCAATCAGCTGTGGGTCTAGAGATGGTCAATAAAGGTGGCATCCCAGCCCCTGAACGAATTCTGTATGAATTTCTCTCTCTTTCACTGTCTTTGTTTCACGGGTTTATAAAAGTAATTGATTTTTATAATGGGGTTTAGCTGCCTTTCACTGCTGTGTTTATGCCGCTTTACACCCACTTGACTCACTTACAGAGAGATATCAATACATTGGTTTTAAGAGTCTTACTAGTCAGATATATTCTTGGGCGGTGAACAGGGGGTGTTGAATCCAGTTCACTGAGCAAGGAGTAGGTCTTGTCTGTTACATATTGGGTTTATGGAACAGTATCTGAGCTAATTTGATACCCTTGTTTTATGCATCACCCCACCTCACCTTTCCCGTTAAGCAGCCATAGTGTGTTTTCTAAACGTGTGACGCTGTTCTGTTTTGTAATTCAGTTCAAGTGTAGCGGTTTTTACATTCCCTCTATAAGTGATATCTTATGATAAGTGCCTTTTTTTGTGTGACTTATTTCACTTAGAATCGTCGTACCTAAATCTTCTCATCATGCTGCTACTAGCCTTATGATGTTGATTTCATTGCTGAGTGATATGCCATTATACATATGGACCACAACTTCTTTATCCATTTTTCTCTTTCCTTGGATATTTAAGGTGTAACGAAGTGGAGGTTCTTGTCAACAGAGCAGCCCTAAACTTTGGGGTGCCTGTGTCTTGCTGATTTTTAGTTTTCCCAATTTATACGCCCATGAGTGGAAGTGCCCTATGCTCTCTAAGCTGAGTTTTTTAGGTGTTTCAGGACACACCGTACACTTCTCCAGAGTGGCTGTTGGCAATTTACATCCCGCCCATCAGCGTAGCAAGGCTCCCGTTTCTCCATGGCCTGTCCTGCATTTCTGGTTTTGACACTTTATTCAGCATGGCCCTTTTGACCGATGGGAAGCGAGACTTCTTTGTAGCGCTGATTTGCCTTTCCAGGTTGCTTGGTTGGCCAAAAAGGGCGTATGCGTTTTTTCCTGAATATATTCAGGAAAAAACGCATACGCCCTTTTTGGCCAAGGGCATCATGGTCGATGTTTTGCCGCTTTTCCTGTGCTTTAAAGGCGATTCGAATCTACCTCCTGAAATCTGTTTCCTGCAATTCTGCCTTGCTTTCAAATCCTCTTCGTTGCCTTCCCTCAATATATTTGTGGACGAGAGTTATCATTTCTAACTCTGCAGGTTTGTGAATTGCAGTGCCCCTGAGCTCCATTTTTCAACTCGCTTTCTTGGGAGCTGGCCGCAAAAGCGCAGGATTGCTTAAGGCCCTATTGTGGTTCCGGGCGGCAGGCTGAGCCTGTGGTTAATTCTTCTTCCTGATGGGAAAATAGAGTGACCTGTGCCTGTCCCCACACCTAGACCTAGTCTCTCATTGGTTCCCCCTCTTCCCGTTCATCCTCAGGACAAATTTGCAACCTGTACGGAACAGGAGGTTAAAGGTGCTCATTCTCCAAGGAGGGAGATTGCTAGTAAAGCGGCTGTAATGGCGAGCCCGAGCACAAGGAGATGAGAAATGAGGTGCGTTTTAGAAACCTTTCCCGATCACACGGTGTACCGTCTTCTGGGTTTCTCATGCATGTTTTCGATGTAGGAAGATGCCCTTGAACCTGGAGATTTTGGACCCATGGGATGGGTACCACGAAGTACTACTTTAAAGGGTCTGCGTTTGCTCACCCAACCTCACCAAACCTCTCAGCCCCAAGATTGTCCACCCTTATGTCTCAATCAGCTGTGGGTCTAGAGATGGTCAATAAAGGTGGCATCCCAGCCCCTGAACGAATTCTCTATGAATTTCTCTCTCTTTCACTGTCTTTGTTTCACGGGTTTTTAAAAGTAATTGATTTTTATAATGGGGTTTAGCTGCTTTTCACTGCTGTGTTTATGCCGCTTTACACCCACTTGACTCACTTACAGAGAGATATCAATACATTGGTTTTAAGAGTCTTACTAGTCAGATATATTCTTGGGCGGTGAACAGGGGGTGTTGAATCCAGTTCACTGAGCAAGGAGTAGGTCTTGTCTGTTACATATTGGGTTTATGGAACAGTATCTGAGCTAATTTGGAAGCCTTGTTTTATGCATCACCCCTCCTCACCTTTCCCGTTAAGCAGCCATAATGTGTTTTCTAAACGTGTGACGCTGTTCTGTTTTGTAATTCATTTCAAGTGTAGCGGTTTTTACATTCCCTCTATAAGTGATATGTTACGATAAGTGTCTTTCTGTGTGACTTATTTCACTTAGAATCGTCGTACATAAATCCACTCATCATGCTGCTACTAGCCTTATGACGTTGATTTCATGCCTGAGTGATATTCCATTGTACATAAGGACCACAACTTCTTTATCCATTTTTCTCTTTCCTGGGATATTTAAGGTGTAATGAAGTGGAGGTTCTTGTCAACAGAGCAGCCCTAAACTTTGGGGTGCCTGTGTCTTGCTGATTTTTAGTTTTCCCAATTTATACGCCCATGAGTGGAAGTGCCCTATGCTCTCTAAGCTGAGTTTTTTAGATGTTTCAGGACACCCCGTACTCTTCTTCAGAGGGGCTGTTGGCAATTTACATCCCGCCCATCAGCGTAGCAAGGCTCCCGTTTCTCCATGGCCTGTCCTGCATTTCTGGTTTTGACACTTTATTCAGCATGGCCCTTTTGACCGATGGGAAGCGAGACTTCTTTGTAGCGCTGATTTGCCTTTCCAGGTTGCTTGGTTGGCCAAAAAGGGCGTATGCGTTTTTTCCTGAATATATTCAGGAAAAAACGCATACGCCCTTTTTGGCCAAGTGCATCATGGTCGAGGTTTTGCCGCTTTTCCTGTGCTTTAAAGGCGATTCGACTCTACCTCCTGAAATCTGTTTCCTGCAATTCTGCGTTGCTTTCAAATCCTCTTCGTTGCCTTCCCTCAATATATTTGTGGACGAGAGTTATCATTTATAACTCTGCAGGTTCGTGAATTGCAGTGCCCCTGAGCTCGATTTTTCAACTCGCTTTTTTGGGAGCTGGCGGCAAAAGCACAGGATTGCTTCAGGCCCTGTTCTGCTTCCGGGCGGCAGGGTGAACCTGTGGTTATTTCTTCTTCCTGATGGGAAAATAGAGTGACCTGTGCCTGTCCCAACACCTAGAGCTAGTCTCTCACTGGTTCCACCTCTTCCCGTTCATCCTCAGGACAAATTGCAACCTGTACGGAACAGGAGGTTAAAGGTGCTGATTCTCGAAGGAGGGAGATTGCTAGTAAAGCGGCTGTAATGGCCAACTCGAGCACAAGGAGATGAGAAATGAGGTGCGATTTAGAAATCTGTCCCGATCACACGGTGTACCATCTTCTGGGTTTCTCATGCATGTTTTCGATGTAGGAAGATGCCCTTGAACCTGGAGATTTTGGACCCATGGGATGGGTACCACGCAGTATTACTTTAAAGGGTCTGCATTTGCTCACCCAACCTCACCAAACCTCTCAGCCCGAAGAGTGTCCACCCTTTTGTCTCAATCAGCTGTGTGTCTAGAGATGGTCAATAAAGGTGGCATCCCAGCCCCTGAACGAATTTTGTAAGAATTTCTCTCTCTTTCACTCTCTTTGTTTCACGGGTTTTTAAAAGTAATTGATTTTTATAATGGGGTTTAGCTGCCTTTCACTGCTGTGTTTATGCCGCTTTACACCCACTTGACTCACTTACAGAGGGATATCAATACATTGGTTTTAAGATTCTTACTAGTCAGATATATTCTTGGGCGGTGAACAGGGGGTGTTGAGTCCAGTTCACTGAGCAAGGAGTAGGTCTTGTCTATTACATATTGGGTTTATGGAACGATATCTGAGCTAATTTGAAACCCTTGTTTTATGCATCACCCCACCTCACCTTTCCCTTTAAGCAGCCATAGTGTGTCTTCTAAACGTGTGACGCTGTTCTGTTTTGTAATTCAGTTCAAGTGTAGCGGTTTTTACATTCCCTCTCTAAGTGATATCTTATGATAAGTGTCTTTTTCTGTGTGACTTATTTCACTTAGAATCGTCATACCTAAATCTTCTCATCATGCTGCTACTAGCCTTATGACGTTAATTTCATGGCTGAGTGATATGCCATTGTACATAAGGACCACAACTTCCTTATCCATTTTTCTCTTTCCTGGGATATTTAAGGTGTAACGAAGTGGAGGTTCTTGTCAACAGAGCAGCCCTAAACTTTGGGGTGCCTGTGTCTTGCTGATTTTTAGTTTTCCCAATTTATACGCCCATGAGTGGAAGTGCCCTATGCTCTCTAAGCTGAGTTTTTTAGGTGTTTCAGGACACACCGTACACTTCTCCAGAGTGGCTGTTGGCAATTTACATCCCGCCCATCAGCGTAGCAAGGCTCCCGTTTCTCCATGGCCTGTCCTGCATTTCTGGTTTTGACACTTTATTCAGCATGGCCCTTTTGACCGATGGGAAGCGAGACTTCTTTGTAGCACTGATTTGCCTTTCCAGGTTGCTTGGTTGGCCAAAAAGGGCGTATGCGTTTTTTCCTGAATATATTCAGGAAAAAACGCATACGCCCTTTTTGGCCAAGGGCATCATGGTAGAGGTTTTGCCGCTTTTCCTGTGCTTTAAACGCGATTCGACTCTACCTCCTGAAATCAGTTTCCTGCAATTCTGCTATGCTTTCAAATCCTCTTCGTTGCCTTCCCTCAATATATTTGTGGACGAGAGTTATCATTTATAACTCTGCAGGTTTGTGAATTGCAGTGACCCTGAGCTCGATTTTTCAACTCGCTTTTTTGGGAGCTGGCCGCAAAAGCACAGGATTGCTTCAGGCCCTGTTCTGCTTCCGGGCGGCAGGCTGAGCCTGTCGTTAATCCGTCTTCCTGATGGGAAAATAGAGTGACATGTGGCTGTCCCAACACCTAGAGCTAGTCTCTCATTGGTTCCCCCTCTTCCCGTTTATCCTCAGGACAAATTGCAACCTGTTCGGAACAGAAGGTTAAAGGGGCTGATTCTCCAAGGAGGGAGATTTCTAGTAAAGCGGCTGTAATGGCCAACCCGAGCACAAGGAGATGAGAAATGAGGTGCGTTTTAGAAACCTTTCCCGATCACACGGTGTACCATCTTCTGGGTTTCTCATGCATGTTTTCGATGTAGGAAGATGCCCTTGAACCTGGAGATTTTGGACCCATGGGATGGGTACCACGCAATATTACGTTAAAGGGTCTGCGTTTTCTCACCCAACCTCAGCAAACCTCTCAGCCCCAAGAGTGTCCACCCTTATGACTCAATCAGCTGTGGGTCTAGAGATGGTCAATAAAGGTGGCATCCCAGCCCCTGAACGAATTCTGTATGAATTTCTCTCTCTTTCACTGTCTTTGTTTCACGGGTTTTTAAAAGTAATTGATTTTTATAATGGGGTTTAGCTGCTTTTCACTGCTGTGTTTATGCCGCTTTACACCCACTTGACTCACTTACAGAGAGATATCAATACATTGGTTTTAAGAGTCTTACTAGTCAGATATATTCTTGGGCGGTGAACAGGGGGTGTTGAATCCAGTTCACTGAGCAAGGAGTAGGTCTTGTCTATTACATATTGGGTTTATGGAACAGTATCTGAGCTAATTTGGAAGCCTTGTTTTATGCATCACCCCTCCTCACCTTTCCCGTTAAGCAGCCATAATGTGTTTTCTAAACGTGTGACGCTGTTCTGTTTTGTAATTCAGTTCAAGTGTAGCGGTTTTTACTTTCCCTGTATTAGTGATATCTTATGATAAGTGCCTTTTTCTGTGTGACTTATTTCACTTAGAATCGTCGTACCTAAATCTTCTCATCATGCTGCTACTAGCCTTATGATGTTGATTTCATTGCTGAGTGATATGCCATTATACATATGGACCACAACTTCTTTATCCATTTTTCTATTGCCTGGGATATTTAAGGTGTAACGAAGTGGAGGTTCTTGTCAACAGAGCAGCCCTAAACTTTGGGGTGCCTGTGTCTTGCTGATTTTTAATTTTCCCAATTTATACGCCCATGAGTGGAAGTGCCCTATGCTCTCTAAGCTGAGTTTTTTAGATGTTTCAGGACACACCGTACACTTCTCCAGAGTGGCTGTTGGCAATTTACCTCCCGCCCATCAGCGTAGCAAGGCTCCCGTTTCTCCATGGCCTGTCCTGCATTTCTGGTTTTGACACTTTATTCAGCATGGCCCTTTTGACCGATGGGAAGCGAGACTTCTTTGTAGCGCTGATTTGCCTTTCCAGGTTGCTTGGTTGGCCAAAAAGGGCGTATGCGTTTTTTCCTGAATATATTCAGGAAAAAACGCATACGCCCTTTTTGGCCAAGGGCATCATGGTCGAGGTTTTGCCGCTTTTCCTGTGCTTTAAAGGCGATTCGAACCTACCTCCTGAAATCTGTTTCCTGCAATTCTGCCTTGCTTTCAAATCCTCTTCATTGCCTTCCCTCAATATATTTGTGGACGAGAGTTATCATTTATAACTCTGCAGGTTTGTGAATTGCAGTGCCCCTGAGCTCCATTTTTCAACTCGCTTTCTTGGGAGCTGGCCCCAAAAGCGCAGGATTGCTTCAGGCCCTATTGTGGTTCCGGGCGGCAGGCTGAGCCTGTGGTTAATTCTTCTTCCTGATGGGAAAATAGAGTGACCTGGTCCTGTCCCCACACCTAGACCTAGTCTCTCATTGGTTCCCCCTCTTCACGTTCATCCTCAGGACAAATTGCAACCTGTACGGAACAGGAGGTTAAAGGTGCTCATTCTACAAGGAGGGAGATTGCTAGTAAAGTCGCTGGAATGGCGAGCCCGAGCACAAGGAGATGAGAAATGAGGTGCGTTTTAGAAACCTTTCCCGATCACATGGTGTACCATCTTCTGGGTTTCTCATGCATGTTTTCGATGTAGGAAGATGCCCTTGAAGCTGGAGATTTGGGACCTATGGGATGGGTACCACGCAGTATTACTTTAAGGGGTCTGCGTTTGCTCACCCAACCTCACCAAACCTCTCAGCCCCAAGAGTGTCCACCCTTATGTCTCAATCTGCTGTGGGTCTAGAGATGGTCAATAAAGGTGGCATCCCAGCCCCTGAACGAATTCTGTATGAATTTCTCTCTGTTTCACTGTCTTTGTTTCACGGGTTTTTAAAAGTAATTGACTTTTATAATGGGGTTTAGCTGCTTTTCACTGCTGCGTTTATGCCAATTTACACCCACTTGACTCACTTACAGAGAGATATCAATACATTGATTTTAAGAGCCTTACTAGTCAGATATATTCTTGGGCGGTGAACAGGGGGTATTGAGTCCAGTTCACTGAGCAAGGAGTAGGTCTTGTCTGTTACATATTGGGTTTATGGAACAGTATCTGAGCTAATTTGATACCCTTGTTTTATGCATCACCCCACCTCACCTTTCCCGTTAAGCAGCCATAGTGTGTTTTCTAAACGTGTGACGCTGTTCTGTTTTGTAATTCAGTTCAAGTGTAGCGGATTTTACATTCCCTCTATAAATGATATCTTACGATAAGTGTCTTTTTCTGTGACTTATTTCACTTAGAATCGTCGTACCTAAATCCACTCATCATGCTGCTACTAGCCTTATGACGTTGATTTCATGCCTGAGTGATATTCCATTGTACATAAGGACCACAACTTCTTTATCCATTTTTCTCTTTCCTGGGATATTTAAGGTGTAATGAAGTGGAGGTTCTTGTCAACAGAGCAGCCCTAAACTTTGGGGTGCCTGTGTCTTGCTGATTTTTAGTTTTCCCAATTTATACGCCCATGAGTGGTAGTGCCCTATGCTCTCTAATCTGAGTTTTTTAGATGTTTCAGGACACACCGTACACTTCTCCAGAGTGGCTGTTGGCAACTTACATCCCGCCCATCAGTGTAGCAAGGCTCCCGTTTCTCCATGGCCTGTCCTGCATTTCTGGTTTTGACACTTTATTCAGCATGGCCCTTTTGACCGATGGGAAGCGAGACTTCTTTGTAGCGCTGATTTGCCTTTCCAGGTTGCTTGGTTGGCCAAAAAGGGCGTATGCGTTTTTTCCTGAATATATTCAGGAAAAAACGCATACGCCCTTTTTGGCCAAGGGCATCATGGTCGAGGTTTTGCCGCTTTTCCTGTGCTTTAAAGGCGATTCGAATCTACCTCCTGAAATCTGTTTCCTGCTATTCTGCCTTGCTTTCAAATCCTCTTCGTTGCCTTCCCTCAATATATTTGTGGACGAGAGTTATCATTTCTAACTCTGCAGGTTTGTGAATTGCAGTGCCCCTGAGCTCCATTTTTCAACTCGCTTTCTTGGGAGCTGGCCGCAAAAGCACAGGATTGCTTCAGGCGCTGTTCTGCTTCCGGGCGGCAGGCTGAGCCTGTGGTTAATCCTTCTTCCTGATGGGAAAATAGAGTGACATGTGGCTGTCCCAACACCTAGAGCTAGTCTCTCATTGGTTCCCCCTCTTCCCGTTCATCCTCAGGACAAATTGCAACCTGTACGGAACAGAAGGTTAAAGGGGCTGATTCTCCAAGGAGGGAGATTGCTAGTAAAGCGGCTGTAATGGCCAACCCCAGCACAAGGAGATGAGAAATGAGGTGCGTTTTAGAAACCTTTCCCGATCACACGGTGTACCATCTTCTGGGTTTCTCATGCATGTTTTCGATGTAGGAAGATGCCCTTGAACCTGGAGATTTTGGACCCATGGGATGGATACCACGCAGTATTACTTTAAAGGGTCTGCGTTTGCTCACCCAACCTCACCAAACCTCTCAGCCCCAAGAGTGTCCACCCTTATGACTCAATCAGCTGTGGGTCTAGAGATGGTCAATAAAGGTGGCATCCCAGCCCCTGAACGAATTCTGTATGAATTTCTCTCTCTTTCACTGTCTTTGTTTCACGGGTTTTTAAAAGTAATTGATTTTTATAATGGGGTTTAGCTGCTTTTCACTGCTGTGTTTATGCCGCTTTACACCCACTTGACTCACTTACAGAGGGATATCAATACATTGGTTTTAAGAGTCTTACTAGTCAGATATATTCTTGGGCGGTGAACAGGGGGTGTTGAGTCCAGTTCACTGAGCAAGGAGTAGGTCTTGTCTATTACATATTGGGTTTATGGAACGGTATCTGAGCTAATTTGAAACCCTTGTTTTATGCATCACACCACCTCACCTTTCCCGTTAAGCAGCCATAGTGTGTCTTCTAAACGTGTGACGCTGTTCTGTTTTGTAATTCAGTTCAAGTGTAGCGGTTTTTACATTCCCTCTCTAAGTGATATCTTATGATAAGTGTCTTTTTCTGTGTGACTTATTTCACTTAGAATCGTCGTACCTAAATCCTCTCATCATGCTGCTACTAGCCTTATGACGTTGATTTCATGCCTGAGTGATATTCCATTGTACATAAGGACCACAACTTCTTTATCCATTTTTCTCTTTCCTGGGATATTTAAGGTGTAATGAAGTGGAGGTTCTTGTCATCAGAGCAGCCCTAAACTTTGGGGTGCCTGTGTCTTGCTGATTTTTAGTTTTCCCAATTTATACGCCCATGAGTGGAAGTGCCCTATGCTCTCTAAGCTGAGTGTTTTAGATGTTTCAGGACACACCGTACACTTCTCCAGAGTGGCTGTTGGCAATTTAAATCCCGCCCATCAGCGTAGCAAGGCTCCCGTTTCTCCATGGCCTGTCCTGCATTTCTGGTTTTGACACTTTATTCAGCATGGCCCTTTTGACCGATGGGAAGCGAGACTTCTTTGTAGCGCTGATTTGCCTTTCCAGGTTGCTTGGTTGGCCAAAAAGGGCGTATGCGTTTTTTCCTGAATATATTCAGGAAAAAACGCATACGCCCTTTTTGGCCAAGGGCATCATGGTCGAGGTTTTGCCGCTTTTCCTGTGCTTTAAAGGCGATTCGAATCTACCTCCTGAAATCTGTTTCCTGCAATTCTGCCTTGCTTTCAAATCCTCTTCGTTGCCTTCCCTCAATATATTTGTGGACGAGAGTTATCATTTCTAACTCTGCAGGTTTGTGAATTGCAGTGCCCCTGAGCTCCATTTTTCAACTCGCTTTCTTGGGAGCTGGCCGCAAAAGCGCAGGATTGCTTCAGGCCCTATTGTGGTTCTGGGCGGCAGGCTGAGCCTGTGGTTAATTCTTCTTCCTGATGGGAAAATAGAGTGACCTGTGCCTGTCCCCACACCTAGACCTAGTCTCTCATTGGTTCCCCCTCTTCCCGTTCATCCTCAGGACAAATTTGCAACCTGTACAGAACAGGAGGTTAAAGGTGCTCATTCTCCAAGGAGGGAGATTGCTAGTAAAGCGGCTGGAATGGCGAGCCTGAGCACAAGGAGATGAGAAATGAGGTGCGTTTTAGAAACCTTTCCCGATCACACGGTGTACCGTCTTCTGGGTTTCTCATGCATGTTTTCGATGTAGGAAGATGCCCTTGAACCTGGAGATTTTGGACCCATGGGATGGGTACCACGCAGTATTACTTTAAAGGGCCTGCGTTTGCTCACCCAACCTCACCAAACCTCTCAGCCCGAAGAGTGTCCACCCTTATGTCTCAATCAGCTGTGGGTCTAGAGATGGTCAATCCAGGTGGCATCACAGCCCCTGAACGAATTTTGTAAGAATTTCTCTCTCTTTCACTGTCTTTGTTTCACGGGTTTTTAAAAGTAATTGATTTTTATAATGGGGTTTAGCTGCTTTTCACTGCTGTGTTTATGCCGGTTTACACCCACTTGACTCACTTACAGAGGGATATCAATACATTGGTTTTAAGATTCTTACTAGTCAGATATATTCTTGGGCGGTTAACAGAGGGTGTTGAGTCCAGTTCACTGAGCAAGGAGTAGGTCTTGTCTATTACATATTGGGTTTATGGAACGGTATCTGAGCTCATTTGAAACCCTTGTTTTATGCATCACACCACCTCACCTTTCCCGTTAAGCAGCCATAGTGTGTCTTCTAAACGTGTGACGCTGTTCTGTTTTGTAATTCAGTTCAAGTGTAGCGGTTTTTACATTCCCTCTCTAAGTGATATCTTATGATAAGTGTCTTTTTCTGTGTGACTTATTTCACTTAGAATCGTCGTACCTAAATCCTCTCATCATGCTGCTACTAGCCTTATGACGTTAATTTCATGGCTGAGTGATATGCCATTGTACATAAGGACCACAACTTCCTTATCCATTTTTCTCTTTCCTGGGATATTTAAGGTGTAACGAAGTGGAGGTTCTTGTCAACAGAGCAGCCCTAAACTTTGGGGTGCCTGTGTCTTGCTGATTTTTAGTTTTCCCAATTTATTCGCCCATGAGTGGAAGTGCCCTATGCTCTCTAAGCTGAGTTTTTTAGATGTTTCAGGACACACCGTACACTTCTCCAGAGTGGCTGTTGGCAATTTCCATCCCGCCCATCAGCGTAGCAAGGCTCCCGTTTCTCCATGGCCTGTCCTGCATTTCTGGTTTTGACACTTTATTCAGCATGGCCCTTTTGACCGATGGGAAGCGAGACTTCTTTGTAGCGCTGATTTGCCTTTCCAGGTTGCTTGGTTGGCCAAAAAGGGCGTATGCGTTTTTTCCTGAATATATTCAGGAAAAAACGCATACGCCCTTTTTGGCCAAGGGCATCATTGTCGAGGTTTTGCCGCCTTTCCTGTGCTTTAAAGGCGATTCGACTCTACCTCCTGAAATCTGTTTCCTGGAATTCTGCTATGCTTTCAAATCCTCTTCGTTGCCTTCCCTCAATATATTTGTGGACGAGAGTTATCATTTCTAACTCTGCAGGTTTGTGAATTGCAGTGCCCCTGAGCTCGATTTTTCAACTCGCTTTTTTGGGAGCTGGCCGCAAAAGCACAGGATTGCTTCAGGCCCTCTTCTGCTTCCGGGCGGCAGGCTGAGCCTGTGGTTAATCCTTCTTCCTGATGGGAAAATAGAGTGACCTGTGCCTGTCCCCACACCTAGACCTAGTCTCTCATTGGTTCCCCCTCTTCCCGTTCATCCTCAGGACAAATTGCAACCTGTTCGGAACAGGGGGTTAAAGGTGCTGATTCTCCAAGGAGGGAGATTGCTGGTAAAGTGGCTGTAATGGCGAGCCCGAGCACAAGGAGATGAGAAATGAGGTGCGTTTTAGAAACCTTTCCCGATCACACGGTGTACCGTCTTCTGGGTTTCTCATGCATGTGTTCGATGTAGGAAGATGCCCTTGAACCTGGAGATTTTGGACCCATGGGATGGGTACCACGCAGTATTACTTTAAAGGGTCTGCGTTTGCTCACCCAACCTCACCAAACCTCTCAGCCCGAAGAGTGTCCACCCTTATGTCTCAATCAGCTGTGGGTCTAGAGATGGTCAATAAAGGTGGCATCCCAGCCCCTGAACGAATTCTGTATGAATTTCTCTCTGTTTCACTGTCTTTGTTTCACGGGTTTTTAAAAGTAATTGACTTTTATAATGGGGTTTAGCTGCTTTTCACTGCTGTTTATGCCGATTTACACCCACTTGACTCACTTACAGAGAGATATCAATACATTGGTTTTAAGAGTCTTACTAGTCAGATATATTCTTGGGCGGTGAACAGGGGGTATTGAGTCCAGTTCACTGAGCAAGGAGTAGGTCTTGTCTGTTACATATTGGGTTTATGGAACAGTATCTGAGCTAATTTGATACCCTTGTTTTATGCATCACCCCACCTCACCTTTCCCGTTAAGCAGCCATAGTGTGTCTTCTAAACGTGTGACGCTGTTCTGTTTTGTAATTCAGTTCAAGTGTAGCGGATTTTACATTCCCTCTATAAGTGATATCTTACGATAAGTGTCTTTCTCTGTGACTTATTTCACTTAGAATCGTCGTACCTAAATCCACTCATCATGCTGCTACTAGCCTTATGACGTTGATTTCATGCCTGAGTGATATTCCATTGTACATAAGGACCACAACTTCTTTATCCATTTTTCTCTTTCCTGGGATATTTAAGGTGTAATGAAGTGGAGGTTCTTGTCAACAGAGCAGCCCTAAACTTTGGGGTGCCTGTGTCTTGCTGATTTTTAGTTTTCCCAATTTATACGCCCATGAGTGGAAGTGCCCTATGCTCTCTAAGCTGAGTTTTTTAGGTGTTTCAGGACACACCGTACACTTCTCCAGAGTGGCTGTTGGCAATTTACATCCCGCCCATCAGCGTAGCAAGGCTCCCGTTTCTCCATGGCCTGTCCTGCATTTCTGGTTTTGACACTTTATTCAGCATGGCCCTTTTGACCGATGGGAAGCGAGACTTCTTTGTAGCGCTGATTTGCCTTTCCAGGTTGCTTGCTTGGCCAAAAAGGGCGTATGCGTTTTTTCCTGAATATATTCAGGAAAAAACGCATACGCCCTTTTTGGCCAAGGGCATCATTGTCGAGGTTTTGCCGCTTTTCCTGTGCTTTAAAGGCGATTCGACTCTACCTCCTGAAATCAGTTTCCTGCAATTCTGCTATGCTTTCAAATCCTCTTCGTTGCCTTCCCTCAATATATTTGTGGACGAGAGTTACCATTTATAACTCTGCAGGTTTGTGAATTGCAGTGCCCCTGAGCTTCATTTTTCAACTCGCTTTTTTGGGAGCTGGCCGCAAAAGCACAGGATTGCTTCAGGCGCTGTTCTGCTTCCGGGCGGCAGGCTGAGCCTGTGGTTAATCCTTCTTCCTGATGGGAAAATAGAGTGACCTGTGCCTGTCCCAACACCTAGAGCTAGTCTCTCATTGGTTCCCCCTCTTCCCGTTCATCCTCAGGACAAATTTGCAACCTGTACAGAACAGGAGGTTAAAGGGGCTGATTCTCCAAGGAGGGAGATTGCTAGTAAAGCGGCTGTAATGGCCAACCCCAGCACAAGGAGATGAGAAATGAGGTGCGTTTTAGAAACCTTTCCCGATCACACGGTGTACCATCTTCTGGGTTTCTCATGCATGTTTTCGATGTAGGAAGATGCCCTTGAACCTGGAGATTTTGGACCCATGGGATGGATACCACGCAGTATTACTTTAAAGGGTCTGCGTTTGCTCACCCAACCTCACCAAACCTCTCAGCCCCAAGAGTGTCCACCCTTATGACTCAATCAGCTGTGGGTCTAGAGATGGTCAATAAAGGTGGCATCCCAGCCCCTGAACGAATTCTGTATGAATTTCTCTCTCTTTCACTGTCTTTGTTTCACGGGTTTTTAAAAGTAATTGATTTTTATAATGGGGTTTAGCTGCTTTTCACTGCTGTGTTTATGCCGCTTTACACCCACTTGACTCACTTACAGAGGGATATCAATACATTGGTTTTAAGAGTCTTACTAGTCAGATATATTCTTGGGCGGTGAACAGGGGGTGTTGAGTCCAGTTCACTGAGCAAGGAGTAGGTCTTGTCTATTACATATTGGGTTTATGGAACGGTATCTGAGCTAATTTGAAACCCTTGTTTTATGCATCACACCACCTCACCTTTCCCGTTAAGCAGCCATAGTGTGTCTTCTAAACGTGTGACGCTGTTCTGTTTTGTAATTCAGTTCAAGTGTAGCGGTTTTTACATTCCCTCTCTAAGTGATATCTTATGATAAGTGTCTTTTTCTGTGTGACTTATTTCACTTAGAATCGTCGTACCTAAATCCTCTCATCATGCTGCTACTAGCCTTATGACGTTGATTTCATGCCTGAGTGATATTCCATTGTACATAAGGACCACAACTTCTTTATCCATTTTTCTCTTTCCTGGGATATTTAAGGTGTAACGAAGTGGAGGTTCTTGTCAACAGAGCAGCCCTAAACTTTGGGGTGCCTGTGTCTTGCTGATTTTTAGTTTTCCCAATTTATACGCCCATGAGTGGAAGTGCCCTATGCTCTCTAAGCTGAGTTTTTTAGGTGTTTCAGGACACACCGTACACTTCTCCAGAGTGGCTGTTGGCAATTTACATCCCGCCCATCAGCGTAGCAAGGCTCCCGTTTCTCCATGGCCTGTCCTGCATTTCTGGTTTTGACACTTTATTCAGCATGGCCCTTTTGACCGATGGGAAGCGAGACTTCTTTGTAGCGCTGATTTGCCTTTCCAGGTTGCTTGGTTGGCCAAAAAGGGCGTATGCGTTTTTTCCTGAATATATTCAGGAAAAAACGCATACGCCCTTTTTGGCCAAGGGCATCATGGTCGAGGTTTTGCCGCCTTTCCTGTGCTTTAAAGGCGATTCGACTCTACCTCCTGAAATCTGTTTCCTGCAATTCTGCTATGCTTTCAAATCCTCTTCGTTGCCTTCCCTCAATATATTTGTGGACGAGAGTTATCATTTCTAACTCTGCAGGTTTGTGAATTGCAGTGCCCCTGAGCTCGATTTTTCAACTCGCCTTTTTGAGAGCTGGCCGCAAAAGCACAGGATTGCTTCAGGCCCTCTTCTGCTTCCGGGCGGCAGGCTGAGCCTGTGGTTAATCCTTCTTCCTGATGGGAAAATAGAGTGACCTGTGCCTGTCCCCACACCTAGACCTAGTCTCTCATTGGTTCCCCCTCTTCCCGTTCATCCTCAGGACAAATTGCAACCTGTTCGGAACAGGAGGTTAAAGGTGCTGATTCTCCAAGGAGGGAGATTGCTAGTAAAGTGGCTGTAATGGCGAGCCCGAGCACAAGGAGATGAGAAATGAGGTGCGTTTTAGAAACCTTTCCCGATCACACGGTGTACCGTCTTCTGGGTTTCTCATGCATGTTTTCGATGTAGGAAGATGCCCTTGAACCTGGAGATTTTGGACCCATGGGATGGGTACCACGCAGTATTACTTTAAAGGGTCTGCGTTTGCTCACCCAACCTCACCAAACCTCTCAGCCCGAAGAGTGTCCACCCTTATGTCTCAATCAGCTGTGGGTCTAGAGATGGTCAATAAAGGTGGCATCCCAGCCCCTGAACGAATTCTGTATGAATTTCTCTCTGTTTCACTGTCTTTGTTTCACGGGTTTTTAAAAGTAATTGACTTTTATAATGGGGTTTAGCTGCTTTTCACTGCTGTGTTTATGCCGATTTACACCCACTTGACTCACTTACAGAGAGATATCAATACATTGGTTTTAAGAGTCTTACTAGTCAGATATATTCTTGGGCGGTGAACAGGGGGTATTGAGTCCAGTTCACTGAGCAAGGAGTAGGTCTTGTCTGTTACATATTGGGTTTATGGAACAGTATCTGAGCTAATTTGATACCCTTGTTTTATGCATCACCCCACCTCACCTTTCCCGTTAAGCAGCCATAGTGTGTCTTCTAAACGTGTGACGCTGTTCTGTTTTGTAATTCAGTTCAAGTGTAGCGGTTTTTACATTCCCTCTCTAAGTGATATCTTATGATAAGTGTCTTTTTCTGTGTGACTTATTTCACTTAGAATCGTCGTACCTAAATCCTCTCATCATGCTGCTACTAGCCTTATGACGTTAATTTCATGGCTGAGTGATATGCCATTGTACATAAGGACCACAACTTCCTTATCCATTTTTCTCTTTCCTGGGATATTTAAGGTGTAACGAAGTGGAGGTTCTTGTCAACAGAGCAGCCCTAAACTTTGGGGTTCCTGTGTCTTGCTGATTTTTAGTTTTCCCAATTTATACGCCCATGAGTGGAAGTGCCCTATGCTCTCTAAGCTGAGTTTTTTAGATGTTTCAGGACACACCGTACACTTCTCCAGAGTGGCTGTTGGCAATTTCCATCCCGCCCATCAGCGTAGCAAGGCTCCCGTTTCTCCATGGCCTGTCCTGCATTTCTGGTTTTGACACTTTATTCAGCATGGCCCTTTTGACTGATGGGAAGCGAGACTTCTTTGTAGCGCTGATTTGCCTTTCCAGGTTGCTTGGTTGGCCAAAAAGGGCGTATGCGTTTTTTCCTGAATATATTCAGGAAAAAACGCATACGCCCTTTTTGGCCAAGGGCATCATTGTCGAGGTTTTGTCACCTTTCCTGTGCTTTAAAGGCGATTCGACTCTACCTCCTGAAATCTGTTTCCTGCAATTCTGCTATGCTTTCAAATCCTCTTCGTTGCCTTCCCTCAATATATTTGTGGACGAGAGTTATCATTTCTAACTCTGCAGGTTTGTGAATTGCAGTGCCCCTGAGCTCCATTTTTCAACTCGCTTTCTTGGGAGCTGGCCGCAAAAGCGCAGGATTGCTTCAGGCCCTATTGTGGTTCTGGGCGGCAGGCTGAGCCTGTGGTTAATTCTTCTTCCTGATGGGAAAATAGAGTGACCTGTGCCTGTCCCCACACCTAGACCTAGTCTCTCATTGGTTCCCCCTCTTCCCGTTCATCCTCAGGACAAATTTGCAACCTGTACAGAACAGGAGGTTAAAGGTGCTCATTCTCCAAGGAGGGAGATTGCTAGTAAAGCGGCTGGAATGGCGAGCCCGAGCACAAGGAGATGAGAAATGAGGTGCGTTTTAGAAACCTTTCCCGATCACACGGTGTACCGTCTTCTGGGTTTCTCATGCATGTTTTCGATGTAGGAAGATGCCCTTGAACCTGGAGATTTTGGACCCATGGGATGGGTACCACGCAGTATTACTTTAAAGGGCCTGCGTTTGCTCACCCAACCTCACCAAACCTCTCAGCCCGAAGAGTGTCCACCCTTATGTCTCAATCAGCTGTGGGTCTAGAGATGGTCAATCCAGGTGGCATCACAGCCCCTGAACGAATTTTGTAAGAATTTCTCTCTCTTTCACTGTCTTTGTTTCACGGGTTTTTAAAAGTAATTGATTTTTATAATGGGGTTTAGCTGCTTTTCACTGCTGTGTTTATGCCGGTTTACACCCACTTGACTCACTTACAGAGGGATATCAATACATTGGTTTTAAGATTCTTACTAGTCAGATATATTCTTGGGCGGTTAACAGAGGGTGTTGAGTCCAGTTCACTGAGCAAGGAGTAGGTCTTGTCTATTACATATTGGGTTTATGGAACGGTATCTGAGCTCATTTGAAACCCTTGTTTTATGCATCACACCACCTCACCTTTCCCGTTAAGCAGCCATAGTGTGTCTTCTAAACGTGTGACGCTGTTCTGTTTTGTAATTCAGTTCAAGTGTAGCGGTTTTTACATTCCCTCTCTAAGTGATATCTTATGATAAGTGTCTTTTTCTGTGTGACTTATTTCACTTAGAATCGTCGTACCTAAATCCTCTCATCATGCTGCTACTAGCCTTATGACGTTAATTTCATGGCTGAGTGATATGCCATTGTACATAAGGACCACAACTTCCTTATCCATTTTTCTCTTTCCTGGGATATTTAAGGTGTAACGAAGTGGAGGTTCTTGTCAACAGAGCAGCCCTAAACTTTGGGGTGCCTGTGTCTTGCTGATTTTTAGTTTTCCCAATTTATACGCCCATGAGTGGAAGTGCCCTATGCTCTCTAAGCTGAGTTTTTTAGATGTTTCAGGACACACCGTACACTTCTCCAGAGTGGCTGTTGGCAATTTCCATCCCGCCCATCAGCGTAGCAAGGCTCCCGTTTCTCCATGGCCTGTCCTGCATTTCTGGTTTTGACACTTTATTCAGCATGGCCCTTTTGACCGATGGGAAGCGAGACTTCTTTGTAGCGCTGATTTGCCTTTCCAGGTTGCTTGGTTGGCCAAAAAGGGCGTATGCGTTTTTTCCTGAATATATTCAGGAAAAAACGCATACGCCCTTTTTGGCCAAGGGCATCATTGTCGAGGTTTTGCCGCCTTTCCTGTGCTTTAAAGGCGATTCGACTCTACCTCCTGAAATCTGTTTCCTGCAATTCTGCTATGCTTTCAAATCCTCTTCGTTGCCTTCCCTCAATATATTTGTGGACGAGAGTTATCATTTCTAACTCTGCAGGTTTGTGAATTGCAGTGCCCCTGAGCTCGATTTTTCAACTCGCTTTTTTGGGAGCTGGCCGCAAAAGCACAGGATTGCTTCAGGCCCTCTTCTGCTTCCGGGCGGCAGGCTGAGCCTGTGGTTAATCCTTCTTCCTGATGGGAAAATAGAGTGACCTGTGCCTGTCCCCACACCTAGACCTAGTCTCTCATTGGTTCCCCCTCTTCCCGTTCATCCTCAGGACAAATTGCAACCTGTTCGGAACAGGGGGTTAAAGGTGCTGATTCTCCAAGGAGGGAGATTGCTAGTAAAGTGGCTGTAATGGCGAGCCCGAGCACAAGGAGATGAGAAATGAGGTGCGTTTTAGAAACCTTTCCCGATCACACGGTGTACCGTCTTCTGGGTTTCTCATGCATGTTTTCGATGTAGGAAGATGCCCTTGAACCTGGAGATTTTGGACCCATGGGATGGGTACCACGCAGTATTACTTTAAAGGGTCTGCGTTTGCTCACCCAACCTCACCAAACCTCTCAGCCCGAAGAGTGTCCACCCTTATGTCTCAATCAGCTGTGGGTCTAGAGATGGTCAATAAAGGTGGCATCCCAGCCCCTGAACGAATTCTGTATGAATTTCTCTCTGTTTCACTGTCTTTGTTTCACGGGTTTTTAAAAGTAATTGACTTTTATAATGGGGTTTAGCTGCTTTTCACTGCTGTGTTTATGCCGCTTTACACCCACTTGACTCACTTACAGAGGGATATCAATACATTGGTTTTAAGAGTCTTACTAGTCAGATATATTCTTGGGCGGTGAACAGGGGGTGTTGAGTCCAGTTCACTGAGCAAGGAGTAGGTCTTGTCTATTACATATTGGGTTTATGGAACGGTATCTGAGCTAATTTGAAACCCTTGTTTTATGCATCACACCACCTCACCTTTCCCGTTAAGCAGCCATAGTGTGTCTTCTAAACGTGTGACGGTGTTCTGTTTTGTAATTCAGTTCAAGTGTAGCGATTTTTACATTCCCTCTCTAAGTGATATCTTATGATAAGTGTCTTTTTCTGTGTGACTTATTTCACTTAGAATCGTCGTACCTAAATCCTCTCATCATGCTGCTACTAGCCTTATGACGTTGATTTCATGCCTGAGTGATATTCCATTGTACATAAGGACCACAACTTCTTTATCCATTTTTCTCTTTCCTGGGATATTTAAGGTGTAACGAAGTGGAGGTTCTTGTCAACAGAGCAGCCCTAAACTTTGGGGTGCCTGTGTCTTGCTGATTTTTAGTTTTCCCAATTTATACGCCCATGAGTGGAAGTGCCCTATGCTCTCTAAGCTGAGTTTTTTAGGTGTTTCAGGACACACCGTACACTTCTCCAGAGTGGCTGTTGGCAATTTACATCCCGCCCATCAGCGTAGCAAGGCTCCCGTTTCTCCATGGCCTGTCCTGCATTTCTGGTTTTGACACTTTATTCAGCATGGCCCTTTTGACCGATGGGAAGCGAGACTTCTTTGTAGCGCTGATTTGCCTTTCCAGGTTGCTTGGTTGGCCAAAAAGGGCGTATGCGTTTTTTCCTGAATATATTCAGGAAAAAACGCATACGCCCTTTTTGGCCAAGGGCATCATGGTCGAGGTTTTGCCGCCTTTCCTGTGCTTTAAAGGCGATTCGACTCTACCTCCTGAAATCTGTTTCCTGCAATTCTGCTATGCTTTCAAATCCTCTTCGTTGCCTTCCCTCAATATATTTGTGGACGAGAGTTATCATTTCTAACTCTGCAGGTTTGTGAATTGCAGTGCCCCTGAGCTCGATTTTTCAACTCGCCTTTTTGAGAGCTGGCCGCAAAAGCACAGGATTGCTTCAGGCCCTCTTCTGCTTCCAGGCGGCAGGCTGAGCCTGTGGTTAATCCTTCTTCCTGATGGGAAAATAGAGTGACCTGTGCCTGTCCCCACACCTAGACCTAGTCTCTCATTGGTTCCCCCTCTTCCCGTTCATCCTCAGGACAAATTGCAACCTGTTCGGAACAGGAGGTTAAAGGTGCTGATTCTCCAAGGAGGGAGATTGCTAGTAAAGTGGCTGTAATGGCGAGCCCGAGCACAAGGAGATGAGAAATGAGGTGCGTTTTAGAAACCTTTCCCGATCACACGGTGTACCGTCTTCTGGGTTTCTCATGCATGTTTTCGATGTAGGAAGATGCCCTTGAACCTGGAGATTTTGGACCCATGGGATGGGTACCACGCAGTATTACTTTAAAGGGTCTGCGTTTGCTCACCCAACCTCACCAAACCTCTCAGCCCGAAGAGTGTCCACCCTTATGTCTCAATCAGCTGTGGGTCTAGAGATGGTCAATAAAGGTGGCATCCCAGCCCCTGAACGAATTCTGTATGAATTTCTCTCTGTTTCACTGTCTTTGTTTCACGGGTTTTTAAAAGTAATTGACTTTTATAATGGGGTTTAGCTGCTTTTCACTGCTGTGTTTATGCCGATTTACACCCACTTGACTCACTTACAGAGAGATATCAATACATTGGTTTTAAGAGTCTTACTAGTCAGATATATTCTTGGGCGGTGAACAGGGGGTATTGAGTCCAGTTCACTGAGCAAGGAGTAGGTCTTGTCTGTTACATATTGGGTTTATGGAACAGTATCTGAGCTAATTTGATACCCTTGTTTTATGCATCACCCCACCTCACCTTTCCCGTTAAGCAGCCATAGTGTGTCTTCTAAACGTGTGACGCTGTTCTGTTTTGTAATTCAGTTCAAGTGTAGCGGTTTTTACATTCCCTCTCTAAGTGATATCTTATGATAAGTGTCTTTTTCTGTGTGACTTATTTCACTTAGAATCGTCGTACCTAAATCCTCTCATCATGCTGCTACTAGCCTTATGACGTTAATTTCATGGCTGAGTGATATGCCATTGTACATAAGGACCACAACTTCCTTATCCATTTTTCTCTTTCCTGGGATATTTAAGGTGTAACGAAGTGGAGGTTCTTGTCAACAGAGCAGCCCTAAACTTTGGGGTTCCTGTGTCTTGCTGATTTTTAGTTTTCCCAATTTATACGCCCATGAGTGGAAGTGCCCTATGCTCTCTAAGCTGAGTTTTTTAGATGTTTCAGGACACACCGTACACTTCTCCAGAGTGGCTGTTGGCAATTTCCATCCCGCCCATCAGCGTAGCAAGGCTCCCGTTTCTCCATGGCCTGTCCTGCATTTCTGGTTTTGACACTTTATTCAGCATGGCCCTTTTGACTGATGGGAAGCGAGACTTCTTTGTAGCGCTGATTTGCCTTTCCAGGTTGCTTGGTTGGCCAAAAAGGGCGTATGCGTTTTTTCCTGAATATATTCAGGAAAAAACGCATACGCCCTTTTTGGCCAAGGGCATCATTGTCGAGGTTTTGTCACCTTTCCTGTGCTTTAAAGGCGATTCGACTCTACCTCCTGAAATCTGTTTCCTGCAATTCTGCTATGCTTTCAAATCCTCTTCGTTGCCTTCCCTCAATATATTTGTGGACGAGAGTTATCATTTCTAACTCTGCAGGTTTGTGAATTGCAGTGCCCCTGAGCTCCATTTTTCAACTCGCTTTCTTGGGAGCTGGCCGCAAAAGCGCAGGATTGCTTCAGGCCCTATTGTGGTTCTGGGCGGCAGGCTGAGCCTGTGGTTAATTCTTCTTCCTGATGGGAAAATAGAGTGACCTGTGCCTGTCCCCACACCTAGACCTAGTCTCTCATTGGTTCCCCCTCTTCCCGTTCATCCTCAGGACAAATTTGCAACCTGTACAGAACAGGAGGTTAAAGGTGCTCATTCTCCAAGGAGGGAGATTGCTAGTAAAGCGGCTGGAATGGCGAGCCCGAGCACAAGGAGATGAGAAATGAGGTGCGTTTTAGAAACCTTTCCCAATCACACGGTGTACCGTCTTCTGGGTTTCTCATGCATGTTTTCGATGTAGGAAGATGCCCTTGAACCTGGAGATTTTGGACCCATGGGATGGGTACCACGCAGTATTACTTTAAAGGGCCTGCGTTTGCTCACCCAACCTCACCAAACCTCTCAGCCCGAAGAGTGTCCACCCTTATGTCTCAATCAGCTGTGGGTCTAGAGATGGTCAATCCAGGTGGCATCACAGCCCCTGAACGAATTTTGTAAGAATTTCTCTCTCTTTCACTGTCTTTGTTTCACGGGTTTTTAAAAGTAATTGATTTTTATAATGGGGTTTAGCTGCTTTTCACTGCTGTGTTTATGCCGGTTTACACCCACTTGACTCACTTACAGAGGGATATCAATACATTGGTTTTAAGATTCTTACTAGTCAGATATATTCTTGGGCGGTTAACAGAGGGTGTTGAGTCCAGTTCACTGAGCAAGGAGTAGGTCTTGTCTATTACATATTGGGTTTATGGAACGGTATCTGAGCTCATTTGAAACCCTTGTTTTATGCATCACACCACCTCACCTTTCCCGTTAAGCAGCCATAGTGTGTCTTCTAAACGTGTGACGCTGTTCTGTTTTGTAATTCAGTTCAAGTGTAGCGGTTTTTACATTCCCTCTCTAAGTGATATCTTATGATAAGTGTCTTTTTCTGTGTGACTTATTTCACTTAGAATCGTCGTACCTAAATCCTCTCATCATGCTGCTACTAGCCTTATGACGTTAATTTCATGGCTGAGTGATATGCCATTGTACATAAGGACCACAACTTCCTTATCCATTTTTCTCTTTCCTGGGATATTTAAGGTGTAACGAAGTGGAGGTTCTTGTCAACAGAGCAGCCCTAAACTTTGGGGTGCCTGTGTCTTGCTGATTTTTAGTTTTCCCAATTTATACGCCCATGAGTGGAAGTGCCCTATGCTCTCTAAGCTGAGTTTTTTAGATGTTTCAGGACACACCGTACACTTCTCCAGAGTGGCTGTTGGCAATTTCCATCCCGCCCATCAGCGTAGCAAGGCTCCCGTTTCTCCATGGCCTGTCCTGCATTTCTGGTTTTGACACTTTATTCAGCATGGCCCTTTTGACCGATGGGAAGCGAGACTTCTTTGTAGCGCTGATTTGCCTTTCCAGGTTGCTTGGTTGGCCAAAAAGGGCGTATGCGTTTTTTCCTGAATATATTCAGGAAAAAACGCATACGCCCTTTTTGGCCAAGGGCATCATTGTCGAGGTTTTGCCGCCTTTCCTGTGCTTTAAAGGCGATTCGACTCTACCTCCTGAAATCTGTTTCCTGCAATTCTGCTATGCTTTCAAATCCTCTTCGTTGCCTTCCCTCAATATATTTGTGGACGAGAGTTATCATTTCTAACTCTGCAGGTTTGTGAATTGCAGTGCCCCTGAGCTCGATTTTTCAACTCGCTTTTTTGGGAGCTGGCCGCAAAAGCACAGGATTGCTTCAGGCCCTCTTCTGCTTCCGGGCGGCAGGCTGAGCCTGTGGTTAATCCTTCTTCCTGATGGGAAAATAGAGTGACCTGTGCCTGTCCCCACACCTAGACCTAGTCTCTCATTGGTTCCCCCTCTTCCCGTTCATCCTCAGGACAAATTGCAACCTGTTCGGAACAGGGGGTTAAAGGTGCTGATTCTCCAAGGAGGGAGATTGCTAGTAAAGTGGCTGTAATGGCGAGCCCGAGCACAAGGAGATGAGAAATGAGGTGCGTTTTAGAAACCTTTCCCGATCACACGGTGTACCGTCTTCTGGGTTTCTCATGCATGTTTTCGATGTAGGAAGATGCCCTTGAACCTGGAGATTTTGGACCCATGGGATGGGTACCACGCAGTATTACTTTAAAGGGTCTGCGTTTGCTCACCCAACCTCACCAAACCTCTCAGCCCGAAGAGTGTCCACCCTTATGTCTCAATCAGCTGTGGGTCTAGAGATGGTCAATAAAGGTGGCATCCCAGCCCCTGAACGAATTCTGTATGAATTTCTCTCTGTTTCACTGTCTTTGTTTCACGGGTTTTTAAAAGTAATTGACTTTTATAATGGGGTTTAGCTGCTTTTCACTGCTGTGTTTATGCCGCTTTACACCCACTTGACTCACTTACAGAGGGATATCAATACATTGGTTTTAAGAGTCTTACTAGTCAGATATATTCTTGGGCGGTGAACAGGGGGTGTTGAGTCCAGTTCACTGAGCAAGGAGTAGGTCTTGTCTATTACATATTGGGTTTATGGAACGGTATCTGAGCTAATTTGAAACCCTTGTTTTATGCATCACACCACCTCACCTTTCCCGTTAAGCAGCCATAGTGTGTCTTCTAAACGTGTGACGGTGTTCTGTTTTGTAATTCAGTTCAAGTGTAGCGGTTTTTACATTCCCTCTCTAAGTGATATCTTATGATAAGTGTCTTTTTCTGTGTGACTTATTTCACTTAGAATCGTCGTACCTAAATCCTCTCATCATGCTGCTACTAGCCTTATGACGTTGATTTCATGCCTGAGTGATATTCCATTGTACATAAGGACCACAACTTCTTTATCCATTTTTCTCTTTCCTGGGATATTTAAGGTGTAACGAAGTGGAGGTTCTTGTCAACAGAGCAGCCCTAAACTTTGGGGTGCCTGTGTCTTGCTGATTTTTAGTTTTCCCAATTTATACGCCCATGAGTGGAAGTGCCCTATGCTCTCTAAGCTGAGTTTTTTAGGTGTTTCAGGACACACCGTACACTTCTCCAGAGTGGCTGTTGGCAATTTACATCCCGCCCATCAGCGTAGCAAGGCTCCCGTTTCTCCATGGCCTGTCCTGCATTTCTGGTTTTGACACTTTATTCAGCATGGCCCTTTTGACCGATGGGAAGCGAGACTTCTTTGTAGCGCTGATTTGCCTTTCCAGGTTGCTTGGTTGGCCAAAAAGGGCGTATGCGTTTTTTCCTGAATATATTCAGGAAAAAACGCATACGCCCTTTTTGGCCAAGGGCATCATGGTCGAGGTTTTGCCGCCTTTCCTGTGCTTTAAAGGCGATTCGACTCTACCTCCTGAAATCTGTTTCCTGCAATTCTGCTATGCTTTCAAATCCTCTTCGTTGCCTTCCCTCAATATATTTGTGGACGAGAGTTATCATTTCTAACTCTGCAGGTTTGTGAATTGCAGTGCCCCTGAGCTCGATTTTTCAACTCGCCTTTTTGAGAGCTGGCCGCAAAAGCACAGGATTGCTTCAGGCCCTCTTCTGCTTCCGGGCGGCAGGCTGAGCCTGTGGTTAATCCTTCTTCCTGATGGGAAAATAGAGTGACCTGTGCCTGTCCCCACACCTAGACCTAGTCTCTCATTGGTTCCCCCTCTTCCCGTTCATCCTCAGGACAAATTGCAACCTGTTCGGAACAGGAGGTTAAAGGTGCTGATTCTCCAAGGAGGGAGATTGCTAGTAAAGTGGCTGTAATGGCGAGCCCGAGCACAAGGAGATGAGAAATGAGGTGCGTTTTAGAAACCTTTCCCGATCACACGGTGTACCGTCTTCTGGGTTTCTCATGCATGTTTTCGATGTAGGAAGATGCCCTTGAACCTGGAGATTTTGGACCCATGGGATGGGTACCACGCAGTATTACTTTAAAGGGTCTGCGTTTGCTCACCCAACCTCACCAAACCTCTCAGCCCGAAGAGTGTCCACCCTTATGTCTCAATCAGCTGTGGGTCTAGAGATGGTCAATAAAGGTGGCATCCCAGCCCCTGAACGAATTCTGTATGAATTTCTCTCTGTTTCACTGTCTTTGTTTCACGGGTTTTTAAAAGTAATTGACTTTTATAATGGGGTTTAGCTGCTTTTCACTGCTGTGTTTATGCCGATTTACACCCACTTGACTCACTTACAGAGAGATATCAATACATTGGTTTTAAGAGTCTTACTAGTCAGATATATTCTTGGGCGGTGAACAGGGGGTATTGAGTCCAGTTCACTGAGCAAGGAGTAGGTCTTGTCTGTTACATATTGGGTTTATGGAACAGTATCTGAGCTAATTTGATACCCTTGTTTTATGCATCACCCCACCTCACCTTTCCCGTTAAGCAGCCATAGTGTGTCTTCTAAACGTGTGACGCTGTTCTGTTTTGTAATTCAGTTCAAGTGTAGCGGTTTTTACATTCCCTCTCTAAGTGATATCTTATGATAAGTGTCTTTTTCTGTGTGACTTATTTCACTTAGAATCGTCGTACCTAAATCCTCTCATCATGCTGCTACTAGCCTTATGACGTTAATTTCATGGCTGAGTGATATGCCATTGTACATAAGGACCACAACTTCCTTATCCATTTTTCTCTTTCCTGGGATATTTAAGGTGTAACGAAGTGGAGGTTCTTGTCAACAGAGCAGCCCTAAACTTTGGGGTTCCTGTGTCTTGCTGATTTTTAGTTTTCCCAATTTATACGCCCATGAGTGGAAGTGCCCTATGCTCTCTAAGCTGAGTTTTTTAGATGTTTCAGGACACACCGTACACTTCTCCAGAGTGGCTGTTGGCAATTTCCATCCCGCCCATCAGCGTAGCAAGGCTCCCGTTTCTCCATGGCCTGTCCTGCATTTCTGGTTTTGACACTTTATTCAGCATGGCCCTTTTGACTGATGGGAAGCGAGACTTCTTTGTAGCGCTGATTTGCCTTTCCAGGTTGCTTGGTTGGCCAAAAAGGGCGTATGCGTTTTTTCCTGAATATATTCAGGAAAAAACGCATACGCCCTTTTTGGCCAAGGGCATCATTGTCGAGGTTTTGTCACCTTTCCTGTGCTTTAAAGGCGATTCGACTCTACCTCCTGAAATCTGTTTCCTGCAATTCTGCTATGCTTTCAAATCCTCTTCGTTGCCTTCCCTCAATATATTTGTGGACGAGAGTTATCATTTCTAACTCTGCAGGTTTGTGAATTGCAGTGCCCCTGAGCTCCATTTTTCAACTCGCTTTCTTGGGAGCTGGCCGCAAAAGCGCAGGATTGCTTCAGGCCCTATTGTGGTTCTGGGCGGCAGGCTGAGCCTGTGGTTAATTCTTCTTCCTGATGGGAAAATAGAGTGACCTGTGCCTGTCCCCACACCTAGACCTAGTCTCTCATTGGTTCCCCCTCTTCCCGTTCATCCTCAGGACAAATTTGCAACCTGTACAGAACAGGAGGTTAAAGGTGCTCATTCTCCAAGGAGGGAGATTGCTAGTAAAGCGGCTGGAATGGCGAGCCCGAGCACAAGGAGATGAGAAATGAGGTGCGTTTTAGAAACCTTTCCCGATCACACGGTGTACCGTCTTCTGGGTTTCTCATGCATGTTTTCGATGTAGGAAGATGCCCTTGAACCTGGAGATTTTGGACCCATGGGATGGGTACCACGCAGTATTACTTTAAAGGGCCTGCGTTTGCTCACCCAACCTCACCAAACCTCTCAGCCCGAAGAGTGTCCACCCTTATGTCTCAATCAGCTGTGGGTCTAGAGATGGTCAATCCAGGTGGCATCACAGCCCCTGAACGAATTTTGTAAGAATTTCTCTCTCTTTCACTGTCTTTGTTTCACGGGTTTTTAAAAGTAATTGATTTTTATAATGGGGTTTAGCTGCTTTTCACTGCTGTGTTTATGCCGGTTTACACCCACTTGACTCACTTACAGAGGGATATCAATACATTGGTTTTAAGATTCTTACTAGTCAGATATATTCTTGGGCGGTTAACAGAGGGTGTTGAGTCCAGTTCACTGAGCAAGGAGTAGGTCTTGTCTATTACATATTGGGTTTATGGAACGGTATCTGAGCTCATTTGAAACCCTTGTTTTATGCATCACACCACCTCACCTTTCCCGTTAAGCAGCCATAGTGTGTCTTCTAAACGTGTGACGCTGTTCTGTTTTGTAATTCAGTTCAAGTGTAGCGGTTTTTACATTCCCTCTCTAAGTGATATCTTATGATAAGTGTCTTTTTCTGTGTGACTTATTTCACTTAGAATCGTCGTACCTAAATCCTCTCATCATGCTGCTACTAGCCTTATGACGTTAATTTCATGGCTGAGTGATATGCCATTGTACATAAGGACCACAACTTCCTTATCCATTTTTCTCTTTCCTGGGATATTTAAGGTGTAACGAAGTGGAGGTTCTTGTCAACAGAGCAGCCCTAAACTTTGGGGTGCCTGTGTCTTGCTGATTTTTAGTTTTCCCAATTTATACGCCCATGAGTGGAAGTGCCCTATGCTCTCTAAGCTGAGTTTTTTAGATGTTTCAGGACACACCGTACACTTCTCCAGAGTGGCTGTTGGCAATTTCCATCCCGCCCATCAGCGTAGCAAGGCTCCCGTTTCTCCATGGCCTGTCCTGCATTTCTGGTTTTGACACTTTATTCAGCATGGCCCTTTTGACCGATGGGAAGCGAGACTTCTTTGTAGCGCTGATTTGCCTTTCCAGGTTGCTTGGTTGGCCAAAAAGGGCGTATGCGTTTTTTCCTGAATATATTCAGGAAAAAACGCATACGCCCTTTTTGGCCAAGGGCATCATTGTCGAGGTTTTGCCGCCTTTCCTGTGCTTTAAAGGCGATTCGACTCTACCTCCTGAAATCTGTTTCCTGCAATTCTGCTATGCTTTCAAATCCTCTTCGTTGCCTTCCCTCAATATATTTGTGGACGAGAGTTATCATTTCTAACTCTGCAGGTTTGTGAATTGCAGTGCCCCTGAGCTCGATTTTTCAACTCGCTTTTTTGGGAGCTGGCCGCAAAAGCACAGGATTGCTTCAGGCCCTCTTCTGCTTCCGGGCGGCAGGCTGAGCCTGTGGTTAATCCTTCTTCCTGATGGGAAAATAGAGTGACCTGTGCCTGTCCCCACACCTAGACCTAGTCTCTCATTGGTTCCCCCTCTTCCCGTTCATCCTCAGGACAAATTGCAACCTGTTCGGAACAGGGGGTTAAAGGTGCTGATTCTCCAAGGAGGGAGATTGCTAGTAAAGTGGCTGTAATGGCGAGCCCGAGCACAAGGAGATGAGAAATGAGGTGCGTTTTAGAAACCTTTCCCGATCACACGGTGTACCGTCTTCTGGGTTTCTCATGCATGTTTTCGATGTAGGAAGATGCCCTTGAACCTGGAGATTTTGGACCCATGGGATGGGTACCACGCAGTATTACTTTAAAGGGTCTGCGTTTGCTCACCCAACCTCACCAAACCTCTCAGCCCGAAGAGTGTCCACCCTTATGTCTCAATCAGCTGTGGGTCTAGAGATGGTCAATAAAGGTGGCATCCCAGCCCCTGAACGAATTCTGTATGAATTTCTCTCTGTTTCACTGTCTTTGTTTCACGGGTTTTTAAAAGTAATTGACTTTTATAATGGGGTTTAGCTGCTTTTCACTGCTGTTTATGCCGATTTACACCCACTTGACTCACTTACAGAGAGATATCAATACATTGGTTTTAAGAGTCTTACTAGTCAGATATATTCTTGGGCGGTGAACAGGGGGTATTGAGTCCAGTTCACTGAGCAAGGAGTAGGTCTTGTCTGTTACATATTGGGTTTATGGAACAGTATCTGAGCTAATTTGATACCCTTGTTTTATGCATCACCCCACCTCACCTTTCCCGTTAAGCAGCCATAGTGTGTTTTCTAAACGTGTGACGCTGTTCTGTTTTGTAATTCAGTTCAAGTGTAGCGGATTTTACATTCCCTCTATAAGTGATATCTTACGATAAGTGTCTTTCTCTGTGACTTATTTCACTTAGAATCGTCGTACCTAAATCCACTCATCATGCTGCTACTAGCCTTATGACGTTGATTTCATGCCTGAGTGATATTCCATTGTACATAAGGACCACAACTTCTTTATCCATTTTTCTCTTTCCTGGGATATTTAAGGTGTAATGAAGTGGAGGTTCTTGTCAACAGAGCAGCCCTAAACTTTGGGGTGCCTGTGTCTTGCTGATTTTTAGTTTTCCCAATTTATACGCCCATGAGTGGAAGTGCCCTATGCTCTCTAAGCTGAGTTTTTTAGGTGTTTCAGGACACACCGTACACTTCTCCAGAGTGGCTGTTGGCAATTTACATCCCGCCCATCAGCGTAGCAAGGCTCCCGTTTCTCCATGGCCTGTCCTGCATTTCTGGTTTTGACACTTTATTCAGCATGGCCCTTTTGACCGATGGGAAGCGAGACTTCTTTGTAGCGCTGATTTGCCTTTCCAGGTTGCTTGCTTGGCCAAAAAGGGCGTATGCGTTTTTTCCTGAATATATTCAGGAAAAAACGCATACGCCCTTTTTGGCCAAGGGCATCATTGTCGAGGTTTTGCCGCTTTTCCTGTGCTTTAAAGGCGATTCGACTCTACCTCCTGAAATCAGTTTCCTGCAATTCTGCTATGCTTTCAAATCCTCTTCGTTGCCTTCCCTCAATATATTTGTGGACGAGAGTTACCATTTATAACTCTGCAGGTTTGTGAATTGCAGTGCCCCTGAGCTTCATTTTTCAAATCGCTTTTTTGGGAGCTGGCCGCAAAAGCACAGGATTGCTTCAGGCGCTGTTCTGCTTCCGGGCGGCAGGCTGAGCCTGTGGTTAATCCTTCTTCCTGATGGGAAAATAGAGTGACCTGTGCCTGTCCCAACACCTAGACCTAGTCTCTCATTGGTTCCCCCTCTTCCCGTTCATCCTCAGGACAAATTTGCAACCTGTACAGAACAGGAGGTTAAAGGGGCTGATTCTCCAAGGAGGGAGATTGCTAGTAAAGCGGCTGTAATGGCCAACCCGAGCACAAGGAGATGAGAAATGAGGTGCGTTTTAGAAACCTTTCCCGATCACACGGTGTACCATCTTCTGGGTTTCTCATGCATGTTTTCGATGTAGGAAGATGCCCTTGAACCTGGAGATTTTGGACCCATGGGATGGATACCACGCAGTATTACTTTAAAGGGTCTGCGTTTGCTCACCCAACCTCACCAAACCTCTCAGCCCCAAGAGTGTCCACCCTTATGACTCAATCAGCTGTGGGTCTAGAGATGGTCAATAAAGGTGGCATCCCAGCCCCTGAACGAATTCTGTATGAATTTCTCTCTCTTTCACTGTCTTTGTTTCACGGGTTTTTAAAAGTAATTGATTTTTATAATGGGGTTTAGCTGCTTTTCACTGCTGTGTTTATGCCGCTTTACACCCACTTGACTCACTTACAGAGGGATATCAATACATTGGTTTTAAGAGTCTTACTAGTCAGATATATTCTTGGGCGGTGAACAGGGGGTGTTGAGTCCAGTTCACTGAGCAAGGAGTAGGTCTTGTCTATTACATATTGGGTTTATGGAACGGTATCTGAGCTAATTTGAAACCCTTGTTTTATGCATCACACCACCTCACCTTTCCCGTTAAGCAGCCATAGTGTGTCTTCTAAACGTGTGACGCTGTTCTGTTTTGTAATTCAGTTCAAGTGTAGCGGTTTTTACATTCCCTCTCTAAGTGATATCTTATGATAAGTGTCTTTTTCTGTGTGACTTATTTCACTTAGAATCGTCGTACCTAAATCCTCTCATCATGCTGCTACTAGCCTTATGACGTTGATTTCATGCCTGAGTGATATTCCATTGTACATAAGGACCACAACTTCTTTATCCATTTTTCTCTTTCCTGGGATATTTAAGGTGTAACGAAGTGGAGGTTCTTGTCAACAGAGCAGCCCTAAACTTTGGGGTGCCTGTGTCTTGCTGATTTTTAGTTTTCCCAATTTATACGCCCATGAGTGGAAGTGCCCTATGCTCTCTAAGCTGAGTTTTTTAGGTGTTTCAGGACACACCGTACACTTCTCCAGAGTGGCTGTTGGCAATTTACATCCCGCCCATCAGCGTAGCAAGGCTCCCGTTTCTCCATGGCCTGTCCTGCATTTCTGGTTTTGACACTTTATTCAGCATGGCCCTTTTGACCGATGGGAAGCGAGACTTCTTTGTAGCGCTGATTTGCCTTTCCAGGTTGCTTGGTTGGCCAAAAAGGGCGTATGCGTTTTTTCCTGAATATATTCAGGAAAAAACGCATACGCCCTTTTTGGCCAAGGGCATCATGGTCGAGGTTTTGCCGCCTTTCCTGTGCTTTAAAGGCGATTCGACTCTACCTCCTGAAATCTGTTTCCTGCAATTCTGCTATGCTTTCAAATCCTCTTCGTTGCCTTCCCTCAATATATTTGTGGACGAGAGTTATCATTTCTAACTCTGCAGGTTTGTGAATTGCAGTGCCCCTGAGCTCGATTTTTCAACTCGCCTTTTTGAGAGCTGGCCGCAAAAGCACAGGATTGCTTCAGGCCCTCTTCTGCTTCCGGGCGGCAGGCTGAGCCTGTGGTTAATCCTTCTTCCTGATGGGAAAATAGAGTGACCTGTGCCTGTCCCCACACCTAGACCTAGTCTCTCATTGGTTCCCCCTCTTCCCGTTCATCCTCAGGACAAATTGCAACCTGTTCGGAACAGGAGGTTAAAGGTGCTGATTCTCCAAGGAGGGAGATTGCTAGTAAAGTGGCTGTAATGGCGAGCCCGAGCACAAGGAGATGAGAAATGAGGTGCGTTTTAGAAACCTTTCCCGATCACACGGTGTACCGTCTTCTGGGTTTCTCATGCATGTTTTCGATGTAGGAAGATGCCCTTGAACCTGGAGATTTTGGACCCATGGGATGGGTACCACGCAGTATTACTTTAAAGGGTCTGCGTTTGCTCACCCAACCTCACCAAACCTCTCAGCCCGAAGAGTGTCCACCCTTATGTCTCAATCAGCTGTGGGTCTAGAGATGGTCAATAAAGGTGGCATCCCAGCCCCTGAACGAATTCTGTATGAATTTCTCTCTGTTTCACTGTCTTTGTTTCACGGGTTTTTAAAAGTAATTGACTTTTATAATGGGGTTTAGCTGCTTTTCACTGCTGTGTTTATGCCGATTTACACCCACTTGACTCACTTACAGAGAGATATCAATACATTGGTTTTAAGAGTCTTACTAGTCAGATATATTCTTGGGCGGTGAACAGGGGGTATTGAGTCCAGTTCACTGAGCAAGGAGTAGGTCTTGTCTGTTACATATTGGGTTTATGGAACAGTATCTGAGCTAATTTGATACCCTTGTTTTATGCATCACCCCACCTCACCTTTCCCGTTAAGCAGCCATAGTGTGTCTTCTAAACGTGTGACGCTGTTCTGTTTTGTAATTCAGTTCAAGTGTAGCGGTTTTTACATTCCCTCTCTAAGTGATATCTTATGATAAGTGTCTTTTTCTGTGTGACTTATTTCACTTAGAATCGTCGTACCTAAATCCTCTCATCATGCTGCTACTAGCCTTATGACGTTAATTTCATGGCTGAGTGATATGCCATTGTACATAAGGACCACAACTTCCTTATCCATTTTTCTCTTTCCTGGGATATTTAAGGTGTAACGAAGTGGAGGTTCTTGTCAACAGAGCAGCCCTAAACTTTGGGGTTCCTGTGTCTTGCTGATTTTTAGTTTTCCCAATTTATACGCCCATGAGTGGAAGTGCCCTATGCTCTCTAAGCTGAGTTTTTTAGATGTTTCAGGACACACCGTACACTTCTCCAGAGTGGCTGTTGGCAATTTCCATCCCGCCCATCAGCGTAGCAAGGCTCCCGTTTCTCCATGGCCTGTCCTGCATTTCTGGTTTTGACACTTTATTCAGCATGGCCCTTTTGACTGATGGGAAGCGAGACTTCTTTGTAGCGCTGATTTGCTTTTCCAGGTTGCTTGGTTGGCCAAAAAGGGCGTATGCGTTTTTTCCTGAATATATTCAGGAAAAAACGCATACGCCCTTTTTGGCCAAGGGCATCATTGTCGAGGTTTTGTCACCTTTCCTGTGCTTTAAAGGCGATTCGACTCTACCTCCTGAAATCTGTTTCCTGCAATTCTGCTATGCTTTCAAATCCTCTTCGTTGCCTTCCCTCAATATATTTGTGGACGAGAGTTATCATTTCTAACTCTGCAGGTTTGTGAATTGCAGTGCCCCTGAGCTCGATTTTTCAACTCGCTTTTTTGGGAGCTGGCCGCAAAAGCACAGGATTGCTTCAGGCCCTCTTCTGCTTCCGGGCGGCAGGCTGAGCCTGTGGTTAATCCTTCTTCCTGATGGGAAAATAGAGTGACCTGTGCCTGTCCCCACACCTAGACCTAGTCTCTCATTGGTTCCCCCTCTTCCCGTTCATCCTCAGGACAAATTGCAACCTGTTCGGAACAGGAGGTTAAAGGTGCTGATTCTCCAAGGAGGGAGATTGCTAGTAAAATGGCTGTAATGGCGAGCCCGAGCACAAGGAGATGAGAAATGAGGAGCGTTTTAGAAACCTTTCCCGATCACACGGTGTACCGTCTTCTGGGTTTCTCATGCATGTTTTCGATGTAGGAAGATGCCCTTGAACCTGGAGATTTTGGACCCATGGGATGGGTACCACGCAGTATTACTTTAAAGGGTCTGCGTTTGCTCACCCAACCTCACCAAACCTCTCAGCCCGAAGAGTGTCCACCCTTATGTCTCAATCAGCTGTGGGTCTAGAGATGGTCAATAAAGGTGGCATCCCAGCCCCTGAACGAATTCTGTATGAATTTCTCTCTGTTTCACTGTCTTTGTTTCACGGGTTTTTAAAAGTAATTGACTTTTATAATGGGGTTTAGCTGCTTTTCACTGCTGTGTTTATGCCGATTTACACCCACTTGACTCACTTACAGAGAGATATCAATACATTGGTTTTAAGAGTCTTACTAGTCAGATATATTCTTGGGCGGTGAACAGGGGGTATTGAGTCCAGTTCACTGAGCAAGGAGTAGGTCTTGTCTGTTACATATTGGGTTTATGGAACAGTATCTGAGCTAATTTGATACCCTTGTTTTATGCATCACCCCACCTCACCTTTCCCGTTAAGCAGCCATAGTGTGTTTTCTAAACGTGTGACGCTGTTCTGTTTTGTAATTCAGTTCAAGTGTAGCGGATTTTACATTCCCTCTATAAGTGATATCTTACGATAAGTGTCTTTCTCTGTGACTTATTTCACTTAGAATCGTCGTACCTAAATCCACTCATCATGCTGCTACTAGCCTTATGACGTTGATTTCATGCCTGAGTGATATTCCATTGTACATAAGGACCACAACTTCTTTATCCATTTTTCTCTTTCCTGGGATATTTAAGGTGTAATGAAGTGGAGGTTCTTGTCAACAGAGCAGCCCTAAACTTTGGGGTGCCTGTGTCTTGCTGATTTTTAGTTTTCCCAATTTATACGCCCATGAGTGGAAGTGCCCTATGCTCTCTAAGCTGAGTTTTTTAGGTGTTTCAGGACACACCGTACACTTCTCCAGAGTGGCTGTTGGCAATTTACATCCCGCCCATCAGCGTAGCAAGGCTCCCGTTTCTCCATGGCCTGTCCTGCATTTCTGGTTTTGACACTTTATTCAGCATGGCCCTTTTGACCGATGGGAAGCGAGACTTCTTTGTAGCGCTGATTTGCCTTTCCAGGTTGCTTGCTTGGCCAAAAAGGGCGTATGCGTTTTTTCCTGAATATATTCAGGAAAAAACGCATACGCCCTTTTTGGCCAAGGGCATCATTGTCGAGGTTTTGCCGCTTTTCCTGTGCTTTAAAGGCGATTCGACTCTACCTCCTGAAATCAGTTTCCTGCAATTCTGCTATGCTTTCAAATCCTCTTCGTTGCCTTCCCTCAATATATTTGTGGACGAGAGTTACCATTTATAACTCTGCAGGTTTGTGAATTGCAGTGCCCCTGAGCTCCATTTTTCAACTCGCTTTTTTGGGAGCTGGCCGCAAAAGCACAGGATTGCTTCAGGCGCTGTTCTGCTTCCGGGCGGCAGGCTGAGCCTGTGGTTAATCCTTCTTCCTGATGGGAAAATAGAGTGACATGTGGCTGTCCCAACACCTAGAGCAAGTCTCTCATTGGTTCCCCCTCTTCCCGTTTATCCTCAGGACAAATTGCAACCTGTACGGAACAGAAGGTTAAAGGGGCTGATTCTCCAAGGAGGGAGATTGCTAGTAAAGCGGCTGCAATGGCCAACCCCAGCACAAGGAGATGAGAAATGAGGTGCGTTTTAGAAACCTTTCCCGATCACACGGTGTACCATCTTCTGGGTTTCTCATGCATGTTTTCGATGTAGGAAGATGCCCTTGAACCTGGAGATTTTGGACCCATGGGATGGATACCACGCAGTATTACTTTAAAGGGTCTGCGTTTGCTCACCCAACCTCACCAAACCTCTCAGCCCCAAGAGTGTCCACCCTTATGACTCAATCAGCTGTGGGTCTAGAGATGGTCAATAAAGGTGGCATCCCTACCCCTGAACGAATTCTGTATGAATTTCTCTCTCTTTCACTGTCTTTGTTTCACGGGTTTTTAAAAGTAATTGATTTTTATAATGGGGTTTAGCTGCTTTTCACTGCTGTGTTTATGCCGCTTTACACCCACTTGACTCACTTACAGAGGGATATCAATACATTGGTTTTAAGAGTCTTACTAGTCAGAAATATTCTTGGGCGGTGAACAGGGGGTGTTGAGTCCAGTTCACTGAGCAAGGAGTAGGTCTTGTCTATTACATATTGGGTTTATGGAACGGTATCTGAGCTAATTTGAAACCCTTGTTTTATGCATCACACCACCTCACCTTTCCCGTTAAGCAGCCATAGTGTGTCTTCTAAACGTGTGACGCTGTTCTGTTTTGTAATTCAGTTCAAGTGTAGCGGTTTTTACATTCCCTCTCTAAGTGATATCTTATGATAAGTGTCTTTTTCTGTGTGACTTATTTCACTTAGAATCGTCGTACCTAAATCCTCTCATCATGCTGCTACTAGCCTTATGACGTTGATTTCATGCCTGAGTGATATTCCATTGTACATAAGGACCACAACTTCTTTATCCATTTTTCTCTTTCCTGGGATATTTAAGGTGTAATGAAGTGGAGGTTCTTGTCAACAGAGCAGCCCTAAACTTTGGGGTGCCTGTGTCTTGCTGATTTTTAGTTTTCCCAATTTATACGCCCATGAGTGGAAGTGCCCTATGCTCTCTAAGCTGAGTGTTTTAGATGTTTCAGGACACACCGTACACTTCTCCAGAGTGGCTGTTGGCAATTTACATCCCGCCCATCAGCGTAGCAAGCCTCCCATTTCTCCATGGCCTGTCCTGCATTTCTGGTTTTGACACTTTATTCAGCATGGCCCTTTGGACCGATGGGAAGCGAGACTTCTTTGTAGCGCTGATTTGCCTTTCCAGGTTGCTTGGTTGGCCAAAAAGGGCGTATGCGTTTTTTCCTGAATATATTCAGGAAAAAACGCATACGCCCTTTTTGGCCAAGGGCATCATGGTCGAGGTTTTGCCGCTTTTCCTGTGCTTTAAAGGCGATTCGAATCTACCTCCTGAAATCTGTTTCCTGCAATTCTGCCTTGCTTTCTAATCCTCTTTGTTGCCTTCCCTCAATATATTTGTGGACGAGAGTTATCATTTCTAACTCTGCAGGTTTGTGAATTGCAGTGCCCCTGAGCTCCATTTTTCAACTCGCTTTCTTGGGAGCTGGCCGCAAAAGCACAGGATTGCTTCAGGCCCTATTGTGGTTCTGGGCGGCAGGCTGAGCCTGTGGTTAATTCTTCTTCCTGATGGGAAAATAGAGTGACCTGTGCCTGTCCCCACACCTAGACCTAGTCTCTCATTGGTTCCCCCTCTTCCCGTTCATCCTCAGGACAAATTTGCAACCTGTACAGAACAGGAGGTTAAAGGTGCTCATTCTCCAAGGAGGGAGATTGCTAGTAAAGCGGCTGGAATGGCGAGCCCGAGCACAAGGAGATGAGAAATGAGGTGCGTTTTAGAAACCTTTCCCGATCACACGGTGTACCATCTTCTGGGTTTCTCATGCATGTTTTCGATGTAGGAAGATGCCCTTGAACCTGGAGATTTTGGACCCATGGGATGGATACCACGCAGTATTACTTTAAAGGGTCTGCGTTTGCTCACCCAACCTCACCAAACCTCTCAGCCCCAAGAGTGTCCACCCTTATGACTCAATCAGCTGTGGGTCTAGAGAGAGTCAATAAAGGTGGCATCCCAGCCCCTGAACGAATTCTGTATGAATTTCTCTCTCTTTCACTGTCTTTGTTTCACGGGTTTTTAAAAGTAATTGATTTTTATAATGGGGTTTAGCTGCTTTTCACTGCTGTGTTTATGCCGCTTTACACCCACTTGACTCACTTACAGAGGGATATCAATACATTGGTTTTAAGAGTCTTACTAGTCAGAAATATTCTTGGGTGGTGAACAGGGGGTGTTGAGTCCAGTTCACTGAGCAAGGAGTAGGTCTTGTCTATTACATATTGGGTTTATGGAACGGTATCTGAGCTAATTTGAAACCCTTGTTTTATGCATCACACCACCTCACCTTTCCCGTTAAGCAGCCATAGTGTGTCTTCTAAACGTGTGACGCTGTTCTGTTTTGTAATTCAGTTCAAGTGTAGCGGTTTTTACATTCCCTCTCTAAGTGATATCTTATGATAAGTGTCTTTTTCTGTGTGACTTATTTCACTTAGAATCGTCGTACCTAAATCCTCTCATCATGCTGCTACTAGCCTTATGACGTTGATTTCATGCCTGAGTGATATTCCATTGTACATAAGGACCACAACTTCTTTATCCATTTTTCTCTTTCCTGGGATATTTAAGGTGTAATGAAGTGGAGGTTCTTGTCAACAGAGCAGTCCTAAACTTTGGGGTGCCTGTGTCTTGCTGATTTTTAGTTTTCCCAATTTATACGCCCATGAGTGGAAGTGCCCTATGCTCTCTAAGCTGAGTTTTTTAGATGTTTCAGGACACCCCGTACCCTTCTCCAGAGTGGCTGTTGGCAATTTACATCCCGCCCATCAGCGTAGCAAGGCTCCCGTTTCTCCATGGCCTGTCCTGCATTTCTGGTTTTGACACTTTATTCAGCATGGCCCTTTTGACCGATGGGAAGCGAGACTTCTTTGTAGCGCTGATTTGCCTTTCCAGGTTGCTTGGTTGGCCAAAAAGGGCGTATGCGTTTTTTCCTGAATATATTCAGGAAAAAACGCATACGCCCTTTTTGGCCAAGGGCATCATGGTCGAGGATTTGCTGCTTTTCCTGTGCTTTAAAGGCGATTCGAATCTACCTCCTGAAATCTGTTTCCTGCAATTCTGCCTTGCTTTCTAATCCTCTTTGTTGCCTTCCCTCAATATATTTGTGGACGAGAGTTATCATTTCTAACTCTGCAGGTTTGTGAATTGCAGTGCCCCTGAGCTCCATTTTTCAACTCGCTTTCTTGGGAGCTGGCCGCAAAAGCGCAGGATTGCTTCAGGCCCTATTGTGGTTCCGGGCGGCAGGCTGAGCCTGTGGTTAATTCTTCTTCCTGATGGGAAAATAGAGTGACCTGTGCCTGTCCCCACACCTAGACCTAGTCTCTCATTGGTTCCCCCTCTTCCCGTTCATCCTCAGGACAAATTTGCAACCTGTACAGAACAGGAGGTTAAAGGTGCTCATTCTCCAAGGAGGGAGATTGCTAGTAAAGCGGCTGGAATGGCGAGCCCGAGCACAAGGAGATGAGAAATGAGGTGCGTTTTAGAAACCTTTCCCGATCACACGGTGTACCATCTTCTGGGTTTCTCATGCATGTTTTCGATGTAGGAAGATGCCCTTGAACCTGGAGATTTTGGACCCATGGGATGGGTACCACGCAGTATTACTTTAAAGGGTCTGCGTTTGCTCACCCAACCTCACCAAACCTCTCAGCCCGAAGAGTGTCCACCCTTATGTCTCAATCAGCTGTGGGTCTAGAGATGGTCAATAAATGTGGCATCCCAGCCCCTGAACGAATTCTGTATGAATTTCTCTCTCTTTCACTGTCTTTGTTTCACGGGTTTTTAAAAGTAATTGATTTTTATAATGGGGTTTAGCTGCTTTTCACTGCTGTGTTTATGCCGCTTTACACCCACTTGACTCACTTACAGAGAGATATCAATACATTGGTTTTAAGAGTCTTACTAGTCAGATATATTCTTGGGCGGTGAACAGGGGGTGTTGAATCCAGTTCACTGAGCAAGGAGTAGGTCTTGTCTGTTACATATTGGGTTTATGGAACAGTATCTGAGCTAATTTGAAACCCTTGTGTTATGCATCACCCCACCTCACCTTTCCCGTTAAGCAGCCATAGTGTGTCTTCTAAACGTGTGACGCTGTTCTGTTTTGTAATTCAGTTCAAGTGTAGCGGTTTTTACATTCCCTCTCTAAGTGATATCTTATGATAAGTGTCTTTTTCTGTGTGACTTATTTCACTTAGAATCGTCGTACCTAAATCCTCTCATCATGCTGCTACTAGCCTTATGACGTTAATTTCATGGCTGAGTGATATGCCATTGTACATAAGGACCACAACTTCCTTATCCATTTTTCTCTTTCCTGGGATATTTAAGGTGTAACGAAGTGGAGGTTCTTGTCAACAGAGCAGCCCTAAACTTTGGGGTTCCTGTGTCTTGCTGATTTTTAGTTTTCCCAATTTATACGCCCATGAGTGGAAGTGCCCTATGCTCTCTAAGCTGAGTTTTTTAGATGTTTCAGGACACACCGTACACTTCTCCAGAGTGGCTGTTGGCAATTTCCATCCCGCCCATCAGCGTAGCAAGGCTCCCGTTTCTCCATGGCCTGTCCTGCATTTCTGGTTTTGACACTTTATTCAGCATGGCCCTTTTGACCGATGGGAAGCGAGACTTCTTTGTAGCGCTGATTTGCCTTTCCAGGTTGCTTGCTTGGCCAAAAAGGGCGTATGCGTTTTTTCCTGAATATATTCAGGAAAAAACGCATACGCCCTTTTTGGCCAAGGGCATCATTGTCGAGGTTTTGCCACCTTTCATGTGCTTTAAAGGCGATTCGACTCTACCTCCTGAAATCTGTTTCCTGCAATTCTGCTATGCTTTCAAATCCTCTTCATTGCCTTCCCTCAATATATTTGTGGACGAGAGTTATCATTTCTAACTCTGCAGGTTTGTGAATTGCAGTGCCCCTGAGCTCGATTTTTCAACTCGCTTTTTTGGGAGCTGGCCGCAAAAGCACAGGATTGCTTCAGGCCCTCTTCTGCTTCCGGGCGGCAGGCTGAGCCTGTGGTTAATCCTTCTTCCTGATGGGAAAATAGAGTGACCTGTGCCTGTCCCCACACCTAGACCTAGTCTCTCATTGGTTCCCCCTCTTCCCGTTCATCCTCAGGACAAATTGCAACCTGTTCGGAACAGGAGGTTAAAGGTGCTGATTCTCCAAGGAGGGAGATTGCTAGTAAAGTGGCTGTAATGGCGAGCCCGAGCACAAGGAGATGAGAAATGAGGAGCGTTTTAGAAACCTTTCCCGATCACACGGTGTACCGTCTTCTGGGTTTCTCATGCATGTTTTCGATGTAGGAAGATGCCCTTGAACCTGGAGATTTTGGACCCATGGGATGGGTACCACGCAGTATTACTTTAAAGGGTCTGCGTTTGCTCACCCAACCTCACCAAACCTCTCAGCCCGAAGAGTGTCCACCCTTATGTCTCAATCAGCTGTGGGTCTAGAGATGGTCAATAAAGGTGGCATCCCAGCCCCTGAACGAATTCTGTATGAATTTCTCTCTGTTTCACTGTCTTTGTTTCACGGGTTTTTAAAAGTAATTGACTTTTATAATGGGGTTTAGCTGCTTTTCACTGCTGTGTTTATGCCGATTTACACCCACTTGACTCACTTACAGAGAGATATCAATACATTGGTTTTAAGAGTCTTACTAGTCAGATATATTCTTGGGCGGTGAACAGGGGGTATTGAGTCCAGTTCACTGAGCAAGGAGTAGGTCTTGTCTGTTACATATTGGGTTTATGGAACAGTATCTGAGCTAATTTGATACCCTTGTTTTATGCATCACCCCACCTCACCTTTCCCGTTAAGCAGCCATAGTGTGTTTTCTAAACGTGTGACGCTGTTCTGTTTTGTAATTCAGTTCAAGTGTAGCGGATTTTACATTCCCTCTATAAGTGATATCTTACGATAAGTGTCTTTCTCTGTGACTTATTTCACTTAGAATCGTCGTACCTAAATCCACTCATCATGCTGCTACTAGCCTTATGACGTTGATTTCATGCCTGAGTGATATTCCATTGTACATAAGGACCACAACTTCTTTATCCATTTTTCTCTTTCCTGGGATATTTAAGGTGTAATGAAGTGGAGGTTCTTGTCAACAGAGCAGCCCTAAACTTTGGGGTGCCTGTGTCTTGCTGATTTTTAGTTTTCCCAATTTATACGCCCATGAGTGGAAGTGCCCTATGCTCTCTAAGCTGAGTTTTTTAGGTGTTTCAGGACACACCGTACACTTCTCCAGAGTGGCTGTTGGCAATTTACATCCCGCCCATCAGCGTAGCAAGGCTCCCGTTTCTCCATGGCCTGTCCTGCATTTCTGGTTTTGACACTTTATTCAGCATGGCCCTTTTGACCGATGGGAAGCGAGACTTCTTTGTAGCGCTGATTTGCCTTTCCAGGTTGCTTGCTTGGCCAAAAAGGGCGTATGCGTTTTTTCCTGAATATATTCAGGAAAAAACGCATACGCCCTTTTTGGCCAAGGGCATCATTGTCGAGGTTTTGCCGCTTTTCCTGTGCTTTAAAGGCGATTCGACTCTACCTCCTGAAATCAGTTTCCTGCAATTCTGCTATGCTTTCAAATCCTCTTCGTTGCCTTCCCTCAATATATTTGTGGACGAGAGTTACCATTTATAACTCTGCAGGTTTGTGAATTGCAGTGCCCCTGAGCTCCATTTTTCAACTCGCTTTTTTGGGAGCTGGCCGCAAAAGCACAGGATTGCTTCAGGCGCTGTTCTGCTTCCGGGCGGCAGGCTGAGCCTGTGGTTAATCCTTCTTCCTGATGGGAAAATAGAGTGACCTGTGCCTGTCCCAACACCTAGAGCTAGTCTCTCACTGGTTCCCCCTCTTCCCGTTCATCCTGAGGACAAATTGCAACCTGTACGGAACAGGAGGTTAAAGGTGCTGATTCTCGAAGGAGGGAGATTGCTAGTAAAGTGGCTGTAATGGCCAACCCGAGCACAAGGAGATGAGAAATGAGGTGCGTTTTTGAAACCTTTCCCGATCACACGGTGTACCATCTTCTGGGTTTCTCATGCATGTTTTCGATGTAGGAAGATGCCCTTGAACCTGGAGATTTTGGACCCATGGGATGGGTACCACGCAGTATTACTTTAAAGGGTCTGCCTTTTCTCACCGAACCTAACCAAACCTCTCAGCCCCAAGAGTGTCCACCCTTATGTCTCAATCAGCTGTGGGTCTAGAGATGGTCAATCCAGGTGGCATCACAGCCCCTGAACGAATTTTGTAAGAATTTCTCTCTCTTTCACTGTCTTTGTTTCACGGGTTTTTAAAAGTAATTGATTTTTATAATGGGGTTTAGCTGCTTTTCACTGCTGTGTTTATGCCGCTTTACACCCACTTGACTCACTTACAGAGGGATATCAATACTTTGGTTTTAAGATTCTTACTAGTCAGATATATTATTGGGCGGTGAACAGGGGGTGTTGAGTCCAGTTCACTGAGCAAGGAGTAGGTCTTGTCTATTACATATTGGGTTCATGGAACGGTATCTGAGCTAATTTGAAACCCTTGTTTTATGCATCACCCCACCTCACCTTTCCCGTTAAGCAGCCATAGTGTGTCTTCTAAACGTGTGACGCTGTTCTGTTTTGTAATTCAGTTCAAGTGTAGCGGTTTTTACATTCCCTCTCTAAGTGATATCTTATGATAAGTGTCTTTTTCTGTGTGACTTATTTCACTTAGAATCGTCGTACCTAAATCCTCTCATCATGCTGCTACTAGCCTTATGACGTTAATTTCATGGCTGAGTGATATGCCATTGTACATATGGACAACAACTTCCTTATCCATTTTTCTCTTTCCTGCGATATTTAAGGTGTAACGAAGTGGAGGTTTTGTCAACAGAGCAACCCTAAACTTTGGGGTGCCTGTGTCCTACTGATTTTTAGTTTTCCCAATTTATACGCCCATGAGTGGAAGTGCCCTATGCTCTCTAAGCTGAGTTTTTTAGATGTTTCAGGACACCCCGTACCCTTCTCCAGAGTGGCTGTTGGCAATTTCCATCCCGCCCATCAGCGTAGCAAGGCTCCCGTTTCTCCATGGCCTGTCCTGCATTTCTGGTTTTGACACTTTATTCAGCATGGCCCTTTTGACCGATGGGAAGCGAGACTTCTTTGTAGCGCTGATTTGCCTTTCCAGGTTGCTTGCTTGGCCAAAAAGGGCGTATGCGTTTTTTCCTGAATATATTCAGGAAAAAACGCATACGCCCTTTTTGGCCAAGGGCATCATTGTCGAGGTTTTGCCGCTTTTCCTGAGCTTTAAAGGCGATTCGACTCTACCTCCTGAAATCTGTTTCCTGCAATTCTGCCTTGCTTTCAAATCCTCTTCGTTGCCTTCCCTCAATATATTTGTGGACGAGAGTTATCATTTATAACTCTGCAGGTTTGTGAATTGCAGTGCCCCTGAGCTCGATTTTTCAACTCGCTTTTTTGGGAGCTGGCGGCAAAAGCACAGGATTGCTTCAGGCCCTGTTCTGCTTCCGGGCGGCAGGCTGAGCCTGTGGTTAATTCTTCTTCCTGATGGGAAAATAGAGTGACCTGTGCCTGTCCCAACACCTAGAGCTAGTCTCTCACTGGTTCCACCTCTTCCCGTTCATCCTCAGGACAAATTGCAACCTGTACGGAACAGGAGGTTAAAGGTGCTGATTCTCGAAGGAGGGAGATTGCTAGTAAAGCGGCTGTAATGGCCAACCCGAGCACAAGGAGATGAGAAATGAGGTGCGTTTTAGAAACCTTTCCCGATCACACCGTGTACCATCTTCCGAGTTTCTCATGCATGTTTTCGATGTAGGGAGATGCCCTTGAACCTGGAGATTTTGGACCCATGGGATGGGTACCACGCAGTATTACTTTAAAGGGTCTGCGTTTGCTCACCCAACCTCACCAAACCTCTCAGCCCCAAGAGTGTCCACCCTTATGTCTCAATCTGCTGTGGGTCTAGAGATGGTCTATCCAGGTGGCATCACAGCCCCTGAACGAATTTTGTAAGAATTTCTCTCTCTTTCACTGTCTTTGTTTCACGGGTTTTTAAAAGTCATTGATTTTTATAATGGGGTTTAGCTGCTTTTCACTGGTGTGTTTATGCCACTTTACACCCACTTGACTCACTTACAGAGGGATATCAATACATTGGTTTTAAGATTCTTACTAGTCAGATATATTCTTGGGCGGTGAACAGGGGGTGTTTAGTCCACTTCACTGAGCAAGGAGTAGGTCTTGTCTATTACATATTGGGTTTATGGAACGGTATCTGAGCTAATTTGAAACCCTTGTTTTATGCATCACCCCACCTCACCTTTCCCGTTAAGCAGCCATAGTGTGTCTTCTAAACGTGTGACGCTGTTCTGTTTTGTAATTCAGTTCAAGTGTAGCGGTTTTTACATTCCCTCTCTAAGTGATATCTTATGATAAGTGTCTTTTTCTGTGTGACTTATTTCACTTAGAATCGTCATACCTAAATCCTCTCATCATGCTGCTACTAGCCTTATGACGTTAATTTCATGGCTGAGTGATATGCCATTGTACAGAAGGACCACAACTTCCTTATCCATTTTTCTCTTTACTGGGATATTTAAGGTGTAACGAAGTGGAGGTTCTTGTCAACAGAGCAGCCCTAAACTTTGGGGTGCCTGTGTCTTGCTGATTTTTAGTTTTCCCAATTTATACGCCCATGAGTGGAAGTGCCCTATGCTCTCTAAGCTGAGTTTTTTAGATGTTTCAGGACACACCGTACACTTCTCCAGAGTGGCTGTTTGCAATTTACATCGCGCCCATCAGCGAAGCAAGGCTCCCGTTTCTCCATGGCCTGTCCTGCATTTCTGGTTTTGACACTTTATTCAGCATGGCCCTTTTGACCGATGGGAAGCGAGACTTCTTTGTAGCGCTGTTTTGCCTTTCCAGGTTGCTTGGTTGGCCAAAAAGGGCGTATGCGTTTTTTCCTGAATATATTCAGGAAAAAACGCATACGCCCTATTTGGCCAAGGGCATCATGGTCGAGGTTTTGCCGCTTTTCCTGTGCTTTAAAGGCGATTCGACTCTACCTCCTGAAATCTGTTTCCAGCAATTCTGCCTTGCTTTCAAATCCTCCTCGTTGCCTTCCCTCAATATATTTGTGGACGAGAGTTATCATTTATAACTCTGCAGGTTTGTGAATTGCAGTGCCCCTGAGCTCGATTTTTCAACTCGCTTTTTTGGGAGCTGGCGGCAAAAGCACAGGATTGCTTCAGGCCCTGTTCTGCTTCCGGGCGGCAGGCTGAACCTGTGGTTAATTCTTCTTCCTGATGGGAAAATAGAGTGACCTGTGCCTGTCCCAACACCTAGAGCTAGTCTCTCACTGGTTCCCCCTCTTCCCGTTCATCCTGAGGACAAATTGCAACCTGTACGGAACAGGAGGTTAAAGGTGCTGATTCTCGAAGGAGGGAGATTGCTAGTAAAGTGGCTGTAATGGCCAACCCGAGCACAAGGAGATGAGAAATGAGGTGCGTTTTAGAAACCTTTCCCGATCACACGGTGTACCATCTTCTGGGTTTCTCATGCATGTTTTCGATGTAGGAAGATGCCCTTGAACCTGGAGATTTTGGACCCATGGGATGGGTACCACGCAGTATTACTTTAAAGGGTCTGCCTTTTCTCACCGAACCTAACCAAACCTCTCAGCCCCAAGAGTGTCCACCCTTATGTCTCAATCAGCTGTGGGTCTAGAGATGGTCAATCCAGGTGGCATCACAGCCCCTGAACGAATTTTGTAAGAATTTCTCTCTCTTTCACTGTCTTTGTTTCACGGGTTTTTAAAAGTAATTGATTTTTATAATGGGGTTTAGCTGCTTTTCACTGCTGTGTTTATGCCGCTTTACACCCACTTGACTCACTTACAGAGGGATATCAATACTTTGGTTTTAAGATTCTTACTAGTCAGATATATTCTTGGGCGGTGAACAGGGGGTGTTGAGTCCAGTTCACTGAGCAAGGAGTAGGTCTTGTCTATTACATATTGGGTTCATGGAACGGTATCTGAGCTAATTTGAAACCCTTGTTTTATGCATCACCCCACCTCACCTTTCCCGTTAAGCAGCCATAGTGTGTCTTCTAAACGTGTGACGCTGTTCTGTTTTGTAATTCAGTTCAAGTGTAGCGGTTTTTACATTCCCTCTCTAAGTGATATCTTATGATAAGTGATTTTTTCTGTGTGACTTATTTCACTTAGAATCGTCGTACCTAAATCCTCTAATCATGCTGCTACTAGCCTTATGACGTTAATTTCATGGCTGAGTGATATGCCATTGTACATGTGGACAACAACTTCCTTATCCATTTTTCTCTTTCCTGCGATATTTAAGGTGTAACGAAGTGGAGGTTTTGTCAACAGAGCAACCCTAAACTTTGGGGTGCCTGTGTCCTACTGATTTTTAGTTTTCCCAATTTATACGCCCATGAGTGGAAGTGCCCTATGCTCTCTAAGCTGAGTTTTTTAGATGTTTCAGGACACCCCGTACCCTTCTCCAGAGTGGCTGTTGGCAATTTACATCCCGCCCATCAGCGTAGCAAGGCTCCCGTTTCTCCATGGCCTGTCCTGCATTTCTGGTTTTGACACTTTATTCAGCATGGCCCTTTTGACCGATGGGAAGCGAGACTTCTTTGTAGCGCTGATTTGCCTTTCCAGGTTGCTTGCTTGGCCAAAAAGGGCGTATGCGTTTTTTCCTGAATATATTCAGGAAAAAACGCATACGCCCTTTTTGGCCAAGGGCATCATGGTCGAGGTTTTGCCGCTTTTCCTGAGCTTTAAAGGCGATTCGACTCTACCTCCTGAAATCTGTTTCCTGCTATTCTGCCTTGCTTTCAAATCCTCTTCGTTGCCTTCCCTCAATATATTTGTGGACGAGAGTTATCATTTATAACTCTGCAGGTTTGTGAATTGCAGTGCCCCTGAGCTCGATTTTTCAACTCGCTTTTTTGGGAGCTGGCGGCAAAAGCACAGGATTGCTTCAGGCCCTGTTCTGCTTCCGGGCGGCAGGCTGAACCTGTGGTTAATTCTTCTTCCTGATGGGAAAATAGAGTGACCTGTGCCTGTCCCAACACCTAGAGCTAGTCTCTCACTGGTTCCCCCTCTTCCCGTTCATCCTGAGGACAAATTGCAACCTGTACGGAACAGGAGGTTAAAGGTGCTGATTCTCGAAGGAGGGAGATTGCTAGTAAAGTGGCTGTAATGGCCAACCCGAGCACAAGGAGATGAGAAATGAGGTGCGTTTTAGAAACCTTTCCCGATCACACGGTGTACCATCTTCTGGGTTTCTCATGCATGTTTTCGATGTAGGAAGATGCCCTTGAACCTGGAGATTTTGGACCCATGGGATGGGTACCACGCAGTATTACTTTAAAGGGTCTGCCTTTTCTCACCGAACCTAACCAAACCTCTCAGCCCCAAGAGTGTCCACCCTTATGTCTCAATCAGCTGTGGGTCTAGAGATGGTCAATCCAGGTGGCATCACAGCCCCTGAACGAATTTTGTAAGAATTTCTCTCTCTTTCACTGTCTTTGTTTCACGGGTTTTTAAAAGTAATTGATTTTTATAATGGGGTTTAGCTGCTTTTCACTGCTGTGTTTATGCCGCTTTACACCCACTTGACTCACTTACAGAGGGATATCAATACTTTGGTTTTAAGATTCTTACTAGTCAGATATATTCTTGGGCGGTGAACAGGGGGTGTTGAGTCCAGTTCACTGAGCAAGGAGTAGGTCTTGTCTATTACATATTGGGTTCATGGAACGGTATCTGAGCTAATTTGAAACCCTTGTTTTATGCATCACCCCACCTCACCTTTCCCGTTAAGCAGCCATAGTGTGTCTTCTAAACGTGTGACGCTGTTCTGTTTTGTAATTCAGTTCAAGTGTAGCGGTTTTTACATTCCCTCTCTAAGTGATATCTTATGATAAGTGATTTTTTCTGTGTGACTTATTTCACTTAGAATCGTCGTACCTAAATCCTCTAATCATGCTGCTACTAGCCTTATGACGTTAATTTCATGGCTGAGTGATATGCCATTGTACATGTGGACAACAACTTCCTTATCCATTTTTCTCTTTCCTGCGATATTTAAGGTGTAACGAAGTGGAGGTTTTGTCAACAGAGCAACCCTAAACTTTGGGGTGCCTGTGTCCTACTGATTTTTAGTTTTCCCAATTTATACGCCCATGAGTGGAAGTGCCCTATGCTCTCTAAGCTGAGTTTTTTAGATGTTTCAGGACACCCCGTACCCTTCTCCAGAGTGGCTGTTGGCAATTTACATCCCGCCCATCAGCGTAGCAAGGCTCCCGTTTCTCCATGGCCTGTCCTGCATTTCTGGTTTTGACACTTTATTCAGCATGGCCCTTTTGACCGATGGGAAGCGAGACTTCTTTGTAGCGCTGATTTGCCTTTCCAGGTTGCTTGCTTGGCCAAAAAGGGCGTATGCGTTTTTTCCTGAATATATTCAGGAAAAAACGCATACGCCCTTTTTGGCCAAGGGCATCATGGTCGAGGTTTTGCCGCTTTTCCTGAGCTTTAAAGGCGATTCGACTCTACCTCCTGAAATCTGTTTCCTGCTATTCTGCCTTGCTTTCAAATCCTCTTCGTTGCCTTCCCTCAATATATTTGTGGACGAGAGTTATCATTTCTAACTCTGCAGGTTTGTGAATTGCAGTGCCCCTGAGCTCCATTTTTCAACTCGCTTTCTTCGGAGCTGGCCGCAAAAGCGCAGGATTGCTTCAGGCCCTATTCTGGTTCCGGGCGGCAGGCTGAGCCTGTGGTTAATTCTTCTTCCTGATGGGAAAATAGAGTGACCTGTGCCTGTCCCAACACCTAGAGCTAGTCTCTCACTGGTTCCCCCTCTTCCCGTTCATCCTCAGGACAAATTGCAACCTGTACGGAACAGGAGGTTAAAGGTGCTGATTCTCGAAGGAGGGAGATTGCTAGTAAAGCGACTGTAATGGCCAACCCGAGCACAAGGAGATGAGAAATGAGGTGCGTTTTAGAAACCTTTCCCGATCACACCGTGTACCATCTTCCGAGTTTCTCATGCATGTTTTCGATGTAGGAAGATGCCCTTGAACCTGGAGATTTTGGACCCATGGGATGGGTACCACGCAGTATTACTTTAAAGGGTCTGCGTTTGCTCACCCAACCTCACCAAACCTCTCAGCCCCAAGAGTGTCCACCCTTATGTCTCAATCTGCTGTGGGTCTAGAGATGGTCTATCCAGGTGGCATCACAGCCCCTGAACGAATTTTGTAAGAATTTCTCTCTCTTTCACTGTCTTTGTTTCACGGGTTTTTAAAAGTCATTGATTTTTATAATGGGGTTTAGCTGCTTTTCACTGGTGTGTTTATGCCGCTTTACACCCACTTGACTCACTTACAGAGGGATATCAATACATTGGTTTTAAGATTCTTACTAGTCAGATATATTCTTGGGCGGTGAACAGGGGGTGTTTAGTCCACTTCACTGAGCAAGGAGTAGGTTTTGTCTATTACATATTGGGTTTATGGAACGGTATCTGAGCTAATTTGAAACCCTTGTTTTATGCATCACCCCACCTCACCTTTCCCGTTAAGCAGCCATAGTGTGTCTTCTAAACGTGTGACGCTGTTCTGTTTTGTAATTCAGTTCAAGTGTAGCGGTTTTTACATTCCCTCTCTAAGTGATATCTTATGATAAGTGTCTTTTTCTGTGTGACTTATTTCACTTAGAATCGTCGTACCTAAATCCTCTCATCATGCTGCTACTAGCCTTATGACGTTAATTTCATGGCTGAGTGATATGCCATTGTACATAAGGACCACAACTTCCTTATCCATTTTTCTCTTTCCTTTGAGATTTAAGGTGTAACGAAGTGGAGGTTCTTGTCAACAGAGCAGCCCTAAACTTTGGGGTGCCTGTGTCTTGCTGATTTTTAGTTTTCCCAATTTATACGCCCATGAGTGGAAGTGCCCTATGCTCTCTAAGCTGAGTTTTTTAGATGTTTCAGGACACCCCGTACTCTTCTCCAGAGTGGCTGTTGGCAATTTACATCCCGCCCATCAGCGTAGCAAGGCTCCCGTTTCTCCATGGCCTGTCCTGCATTTCTGGTTTTGACACTTTATTCAGCATGGCCCTTTTGACCGATGGGAAGCGAGACTTCTTTGTAGCGCTGATTTGCCTTTCCAGGTTGCTTGGTTGGCCAAAAAGGGCGTATGCGTTTTTTCCTGAATATATTCAGGAAAAAACGCATACGCCCTTTTTGGCCAAGGGCATCATGGTCGAGGTTTTGCCGCTTTTCCTGTGCTTTAAAGGCGATTCGAATCTACCTCCTGAAATCTGTTTCCTGCAATTCTGCCTTGCTTTCAAATCCTCTTCGTTGCCTTCCCTCAATATATTTGTGGACGAGAGTTATCATTTCTAACTCTGCAGGTTCGTGAATTGCAGTGCCCCTGAGCTCGATTTTTCAACTCGCTTTTTTGGGAGCTGGCGGCAAAAGCACAGGATTGCTTCAGGCCCTGTTCTGCTTCCGGGCGGCAGGCTGAACCTGTGGTTATTTCTTCTTCCTGATGGGAAAATAGAGTGACCTGTGCCTGTCCCCACACCTACACCTAGTCTCTCATTGGTACCCCCTCTTCCCGTTCATCCTCAGGACAAATTTGCAACCTGTACAGAACAGGAGGTTAAAGGTGCTCATTCTCCAAGGAGGGAGATTGCTAGTAAAGCTGCTGTAATGGCGAGCCCGAGCACAAGGAGATGAGAAATGAGGTGCGATTTAGAAATCTGTCCCGATCACACGGTGTACCATCTTCTGGGTTTCTCATGCATGTTTTCGATGTAGGAAGATGCCCTTGAACCTGGAGATTTTGGACCCATGGGATGGGTACCACGCAGTATTACTTTAAAGGGTCTGCATTTGCTCACCCAACCTCACCAAACCTCTCAGCCCGAAGAGTGTCCACCCTTTTGTCTCAATCAGCTGTGGGTCTAGAGATGGTCAATAAAGGTGGCATCCCAGCCCCTGAACGAATTTTGTAAGAATTTCTCTCTCTTTCACTGTCTTTGTTTCACGGGTTTTTAAAAGTAATTGATTTTTATAATGGGGTTTAGCTGCCTTTCACTGCTGTGTTTATGCCGCTTTACACCCACTTGACTCACTTACAGAGGGATATCAATACATTGGTTTTAAGATTCTTACTAGTCAGATATATTCTTGGGCGGTGAACAGGGGGTGTTGAGTCCAGTTCACTGAGCAAGGAGTAGGTCTTGTCTATTACATATTGGGTTTATGGAACGATATCTGAGCTAATTTGAAACCCTTGTTTTATGCATCACCCCACCTCACCTTTCCCTTTAAGCAGCCATAGTGTGTCTTCTAAACGTGTGACGCTGTTCTGTTTTGTAATTCAGTTCAAGTGTAGCGGTTTTTACATTCCCTCTCTAAGTGATATCTTATGATAAGTGTCTTTTTCTGTGTGACTTATTTCACTTAGAATCGTCGTACCTAAATCCTCTCATCATGCTGCTACTAGCCTTATGACGTTAATTTCATGGCTGAGTGATATGCCATTGTACATAAGGACCACAACTTCCTTATCCATTTTTCTCTTTCCTGGGATATTTAAGGTGTAACGAAGTGGAGGTTCTTGTCAACAGAGCAGCCCTAAACTTTGGGGTGCCTGTGTCTTGCTGATTTTTAGTTTTCCCAATTTATACGCCCATGAGTGGAAGTGCCCTATGCTCTCTAAGCTGAGTTTTTTAGGTGTTTCAGGACACACCGTACACTTCTCCAGAGTGGCTGTTGGCAATTTACATCCCGCCCATCAGCGTAGCAAGGCTCCCGTTTCTCCATGGCCTGTCCTGCATTTCTGGTTTTGACAGTTTATTCAGCATGGCCCTTTTGACCGATGGGAAGCGAGACTTCTTTGTAGCACTGATTTGCCTTTCCAGGTTGCTTGGTTGGCCAAAAAGGGCGTATGCGTTTTTTCCTGAATATATTCAGGAAAAAACGCATACGCCCTTTTTGGCCAAGGGCATCATGGTCGAGGTTTTGCCGCTTTTCCTGTGCTTTAAAGGCGATTCGACTCTACCTCCTGAAATCAGTTTCCTGCAATTCTGCTATGCTTTCAAATCCTCTTCGTTGCCTTCCCTCAATATATTTGTGGACGAGAGTTATCATTTATAACTCTGCAGGTTTGTGAATTGCAGTGCCCCTGAGCTCGATTTTTCAACTCGCTTTTTTGGGAGCTGGCCGCAAAAGCACAGGATTGCTTCAGGCCCTGTTCTGCTTCCGGGCGGCAGGCTGAGCCTGTCGTTAATCCTTCTTCCTGATGGGAAAATAGAGTGACATGTGGCTGTCCCAACACCTAGAGCTAGTCTCTCATTGGTTCCCCCTCTTCCCGTTTATCCTCAGGACAAATTGCAACCTGTTCGGAACAGAAGGTTAAAGGGGCTGATTCTCCAAGGAGGGAGATTGCTAGTAAAGCGGCTGTAATGGCCAACCCCAGCACAAGGAGATGAGAAATGAGGTGCGATTTAGAAACTTTTCCCGATCACACGGTGTACCATCTTCTGGGTTTCTCATGCATGTTTTCGATGTAGGAAGATGCCCTTGAACCTGGAGATTTTGGACCCATGGGATGGGTACCACGCAATATTACGTTACAGGGTCTGCGTTTTCTCACCCAACCTCAGCAAACCTCTCAGCCCCAAGAGTGTCCACCCTTATGACTCAATCAGCTGTGGGTCTAGAGATGGTCAATAAAGGTGGCATCCCAGCCCCTGAACGAATTCTGTATGAATTTCTCTCTCTTTCACTGTCTTTGTTTCACGGGTTTATAAAAGTAATTGATTTTTATAATGGGGTTTAGCTGCCTTTCACTGCTGTGTTTATGCCGCTTTACACCCACTTGACTCACTTACAGAGAGATATCAATACATTGGTTTTAAGAGTCTTACTAGTCAGATATATTCTTGGGCGGTGAACAGGGGGTGTTGAATCCAGTTCACTGAGCAAGGAGTAGGTCTTGTCTGTTACATATTGGGTTTATGGAACAGTATCTGAGCTAATTTGATACCCTTGTTTTATGCATCACCCCACCTCACCTTTCCCGTTAAGCAGCCATAGTGTGTTTTCTAAACGTGTGACGCTGTTCTGTTTTGTAATTCAGTTCAAGTGTAGCGGTTTTTACATTCCCTCTATAAGTGATATCTTATGATAAGTGCCTTTTTCTGTGTGACTTATTTCACTTAGAATCGTCGTACCTAAATCTTCTCATCATGCTGCTACTAGCCTTATGATGTTGATTTCATTGCTGAGTGATATGCCATTATACATATGGACCACAACTTCTTTATCCATTTTTCTATTGCCTGGGATATTTAAGGTGTAACGAAGTGGAGGTTCTTGTCAACAGAGCAGCCCTAAACTTTGGGGTGCCTGTGTCTTGCTGATTTTTAGTTTTCCCAATTTATACGCCCATGAGTGGAAGTGCCCTATGCTCTCTAAGCTGAGTTTTTTAGATGTTTCAGGACACACCGTACACTTCTCCAGAGTGGCTGTTGGCAATTTACCTCCCACCCATCAGCGTAGCAAGGCTCCCGTTTCTCCATGGCCTGTCCTGCATTTCTGGTTTTGACACTTTATTCAGCATGGCCCTTTTGACCGATGGGAAGCGAGACTTCTTTGTAGCGCTGATTTGCCTTTCCAGGTTGCTTGGTTGGCCAAAAAGGGCGTATGCGTTTTTTCCTGAATATATTCAGGAAAAAACGCATACGCCCTTTTTGGCCAAGGGCATCATGGTCGAGGTTTTGCCGCCTTTCCTGTGCTTTAAAGGCGATTCGAACCTACCTCCTGAAATCTGTTTCCTGCAATTCTGCCTTGCTTTCAAATCCTCTTCATTGCCTTCCCTCAATATATTTGTGGACGAGAGTTATCATTTATAACTCTGCAGGTTTGTGAATTGCAGTGCCCCTGAGCTCCATTTTTCAACTCGCTTTCTTGGGAGCTGGCCCCAAAAGCGCAGGATTGCTTCAGGCCCTATTGTGGTTCCGGGCGGCAGGCTGAGCCTGTGGTTAATTCTTCTTCCTGATGGGAAAATAGAGTGACCTGTGCCTGTCCCCACACCTAGACCTAGTCTCTCATTGGTTCCCCCTCTTCACGTTCATCCTCAGGACAAATTGCAACCTGTACAGAACAGGAGGTTAAAGGTGCTCATTCTACAAGGAGGGAGATTGCTAGTAAAGTCGCTGGAATGGCGAGCCCGAGCACAAGGAGATGAGAAATGAGGTGCGTTTTAGAAACCTTTCCCGATCACATGGTGTACCATCTTCTGGGTTTCTCATGCATGTTTTCGATGTAGGAAGATGCCCTTGAAGCTGGAGATTTGGGACCTATGGGATGGGTACCACGCAGTATTACTTTAAGGGGTCTGCGTTTGCTCACCCAACCTCACCAAACCTCTCAGCCCCAAGAGTGTCCACCCTTATGTCTCAATCAGCTGTGGGTCTAGATATGGTCAATAAAGGTGGCATCACAGCCCCTGAACGAATTTTGTAAGAATTTCTCTCTCTTTCACTGTCTTTGTTTCACGGGTTTTTAAAAGTAATTGATTTTTATAATGGGGTTTAGCTGCTTTTCACTGCTGTGTTTATGCTGCTTTACACCCACTTGACTCACTTACAGAGGGATATCAATACATAGCTTTGAAGATTCTTCCTAGTCAGATATATTCTTGGGCGGTGAATAGGGGGTTTTTGCGTCCAGTTCACTGAGCAAGGAGTAGGTCTTGTCTATTACATATTGGGTTTATGGAACGCTATCTGAGCTAATTGGAAACCCTTGTTTTATGCGTCACCCCACCTCACCGTTCCCGTTAAGCAGCCATAGTGTGTCTTCTAAACGTGTGACGCTGTTCTGTTTTGTAATTCATTTCAAGTGTAGCGGTTTTTACATTCCCTCTATAAGTGATATGTTACGATAAGTGTCTTTCTGTGTGACTTATTTCACTTAGAATCGTCGTACATAAATCCACTCATCATGCTGCTACTAGCCTTATGACGTTGATTTCATGCCTGAGTGATATTCCATTGTACATAAGGACCACAACTTCTTTATCCATTTTTCTCTTTCCTGGGATATTTAAGGTGTAATGAAGTGGAGGTTCTTGTCATCAGAGCAGCCCTAAACTTTGGGGTGCCTGTGTCTTGCTGATTTTTAGTTTTCCCAATTTATACGCCCATGAGTGGAAGTGCCCTATGCTCTCTAAGCTGAGTGTTTTAGATGTTTCAGGACACACCGTACACTTCTCCAGAGTGGCTGTTGGCAATTTACATCCCGCCCATCAGCGTAGCAAGGCTCCCGTTTCTCCATGGCCTGTCCTGCATTTCTGGTTTTGACACTTTATTCAGCATGGCCCTTTTGACCGATGGGAAGCGAGACTTCTTTGTAGCGCTGATTTGCCTTTCCAGGTTGCTTGGTTGGCCAAAAAGGGCGTATGCGTTTTTTCCTGAATATATTCAGGAAAAAACGCATACGCCCTTTTTGGCCAAGGGCATCATGGTCGAGGTTTTGCCGCTTTTCCTGTGCTTTAAAGGCGATTCGAATCTACCTCCTGAAATCTGTTTCCTGCAATTCTGCCTTGCTTTCAAATCCTCTTCGTTGCCTTCCCTCAATATATTTGTGGACGAGAGTTATCATTTCTAACTCTGCAGGTTTGTGAATTGCAGTGCCCCTGAGCTCCATTTTTCAACTCGCTTTCTTGGGAGCTGGCCGCAAAAGCGCAGGATTGCTTCAGGCCCTATTGTGGTTCTGGGCGGCAGGCTGAGCCTGTGGTTAATTCTTCTTCCTGATGGGAAAATAGAGTGACCTGTGCCTGTCCCCACACCTAGACCTAGTCTCTCATTGGTTCCCCCTCTTCCCGTTCATCCTCAGGACAAATTTGCAACCTGTACAGAACAGGAGGTTAAAGGTGCTCATTCTCCAAGGAGGGAGATTGCTAGTAAAGCGGCTGGAATGGCGAGCCCGAGCACAAGGAGATGAGAAATGAGGTGCGTTTTAGAAACCTTTCCCGATCACACGGTGTACCGTCTTCTGGGTTTCTCATGCATGTTTTCGATGTAGGAAGATGCCCTTGAACCTGGAGATTTTGGACCCATGGGATGGGTACCACGCAGTATTACTTTAAAGGGCCTGCGTTTACTCACCCAACCTCACCAAACCTCTCAGCCCGAAGAGTGTCCACCCTTATGTCTCAATCAGCTGTGGGTCTAGAGATGGTCAATCCAGGTGGCATCACAGCCCCTGAACGAATTTTGTAAGAATTTCTCTCTCTTTCACTGTCTTTGTTTCACGGGTTTTTAAAAGTAATTGATTTTTATAATGGGGTTTAGCTGCTTTTCACTGCTGTGTTTATGCCGGTTTACACCCACTTGACTCACTTACAGAGGGATATCAATACATTGGTTTTAAGATTCTTACTAGTCAGATATATTCTTGGGCGGTGAACAGAGGGTGTTGAGTCCAGTTCACTGAGCAAGGAGTAGGTCTTGTCTATTACATATTGGGTTTATGGAACGGTATCTGAGCTCATTTGAAACCCTTGTTTTATGCATCACACCACCTCACCTTTCCCGTTAAGCAGCCATAGTGTGTCTTCTAAACGTGTGACGCTGTTCTGTTTTGTAATTCAGTTCAAGTGTAGCGGTTTTTACATTCCCTCTCTAAGTGATATCTTATGATAAGTGTCTTTTTCTGTGTGACTTATTTCACTTAGAATCGTCGTACCTAAATCCTCTCATCATGCTGCTACTAGCCTTATGACGTTAATTTCATGGCTGAGTGATATGCCATTGTACATAAGGACCACAACTTCCTTATCCATTTTTCTCTTTCCTGGGATATTTAAGGTGTAACGAAGTGGAGGTTCTTGTCAACAGAGCAGCCCTAAACTTTGGGGTGCCTGTGTCTTGCTGATTTTTAGTTTTCCCAATTTATACGCCCATGAGTGGAAGTGCCCTATGCTCTCTAAGCTGAGTTTTTTAGATGTTTCAGGACACACCGTACACTTCTCCAGAGTGGCTGTTGGCAATTTCCATCCCGCCCATCAGCGTAGCAAGGCTCCCATTTCTCCATGGCCTGTCCTGCATTTCTGGTTTTGACACTTTATTCAGCATGGCCCTTTTGACCGATGGGAAGCGAGACTTCTTTGTAGCGCTGATTTGCCTTTCCAGGTTGCTTGGTTGGCCAAAAAGGGCGTATGCGTTTTTTCCTGAATATATTCAGGAAAAAACGCATACGTCCTTTTTGGCCAAGGGCATCATTGTCGAGGTTTTGCCGCCTTTCCTGTGCTTTAAAGGCGATTCGACTCTACCTCCTGAAATCTGTTTCCTGCAATTCTGCTATGCTTTCAAATCCTCTTCGTTGCCTTCCCTCAATATATTTGTGGACGAGAGTTATCATTTCTAACTCTGCAGGTTTGTGAATTGCAGTGCCCCTGAGCTCGATTTTTCAACTCGCTTTTTTGGGAGCTGGCCGCAAAAGCACAGTATTGCTTCAGGCCCTCTTCTGCTTCCGGGCGGCAGGCTGAGCCTGTGGTTAATCCTTCTTCCTGATGGGAAAATAGAGTGACCTGTGCCTGTCCCCACACCTAGACCTAGTCTCTCATTGGTTCCCCCTCTTCCCGTTCATCCTCAGGACAAATTGCAACCTGTTCGGAACAGGGGGTTAAAGGTGCTGATTCTCCAAGGAGGGAGATTGCTAGTAAAGTGGCTGTAATGGCGAGCCCGAGCACAAGGAGATGAGAAATGAGGTGCGTTTTAGAAACCTTTCCCGATCACACGGTGTACCGTCTTCTGGGTTTCTCATGCATGTTTTCGATGTAGGAAGATGCCCTTGAACCTGGAGATTTTGGACCCATGGGATGGGTACCACGCAGTATTACTTTAAAGGGTCTGCGTTTGCTCACCCAACCTCACCAAACCTCTCAGCCCGAAGAGTGTCCACCCTTATGTCTCAATCAGCTGTGGGTCTAGAGATGGTCAATAAAGGTGGCATCCCAGCCCCTGAACGAATTCTGTATGAATTTCTCTCTGTTTCACTGTCTTTGTTTCACGGGTTTTTAAAAGTAATTGACTTTTATAATGGGGTTTAGCTGCTTTTCACTGCTGTGTTTATGCCGATTTACACCCACTTGACTCACTTACAGAGAGATATCAATACATTGGTTTTAAGTGTCTTACTAGTCAGATATATTCTTGGGCGGTGAACAGGGGGTATTGAGTCCAGTTCACTGAGCAAGGAGTAGGTCTTGTCTGTTACATATTGGGTTTATGGAACAGTATCTGAGCTAATTTGATACCCTTGTTTTATGCATCACCCCACCTCACCTTTCCCGTTAAGCAGCCATAGTGTGTTTTCTAAACGTGTGACGCTGTTCTGTTTTGTAATTCAGTTCAAGTGTAGCGGATTTTACATTCCCTCTATAAGTGATATCTTACGATAAGTGTCTTTCTCTGTGACTTATTTCACTTAGAATCGTCGTACCTAAATCCACTCATCATGCTGCTACTAGCCTTATGACGTTGATTTCATGCCTGAGTGATATTCCATTGTACATAAGGACCACAACTTCTTTATCCATTTTTCTCTTTCCTGGGATATTTAAGGTGTAATGAAGTGGAGGTTCTTGTCAACAGAGCAGCCCTAAACTTTGGGGTGCCTGTGTCTTGCTGATTTTTAGTTTTCCCAATTTATACGCCCATGAGTGGAAGTGCCCTATGCTCTCTAAGCTGAGTTTTTTAGGTGTTTCAGGACACACCGTACACTTCTCCAGAGTGGCTGTTGGCAATTTACATCCCGCCCATCAGCGTAGCAAGGCTCCCGTTTCTCCATGGCCTGTCCTGCATTTCTGGTTTTGACACTTTATTCAGCATGGCCCTTTTGACCGATGGGAAGCGAGACTTCTTTGTAGCGCTGATTTGCCTTTCCAGGTTGCTTGGTTGGCCAAAAAGGGCGTATGCGTTTTTTCCTGAATATATTCAGGAAAAAACGCATACGCCCTTTTTGGCCAAGGGCATCATGGTCGAGGTTTTGCCGCTTTTCCTGTGCTTTAAAGGCGATTCGACTCTACCTCCTGAAATCAGTTTCCTGCAATTCTGCTATGCTTTCAAATCCTCTTCGTTGCCTTCCCTCAATATATTTGTGGACGAGAGTTACCATTTATAACTCTGCAGGTTTGTGAATTGCAGTGCCCCTGAGCTTCATTTTTCAACTCGCTTTTTTGGGAGCTGGCCGCAAAAGCACAGGATTGCTTCAGGCGCTGTTCTGCTTCCGGGCGGCAGGCTGAGCCTGTGGTTAATCCTTCTTCCTGATGGGAAAATAGAGTGACCTGTGCCTGTCCCAACACCTAGAGCTAGTCTCTCATTGGTTCCCCCTCTTCCCGTTCATCCTCAGGACAAATTTGCAACCTGTACAGAACAGGAGGTTAAAGGGGCTGATTCTCCAAGGAGGGAGATTGCTAGTAAAGCGGCTGTAATGGCCAACCCCAGCACAAGGAGATGAGAAATGAGGTGCGTTTTAGAAACCTTTCCCGATCACACGGTGTACCATCTTCTGGGTTTCTCATGCATGTTTTCGATGTAGGAAGATGCCCTTGAACCTGGAGATTTTGGACCCATGGGATGGATACCACGCAGTATTACTTTAAAGGGTCTGCGTTTGCTCACCCAACCTCACCAAACCTCTCAGCCCCAAGAGTGTCCACCCTTATGACTCAATCAGCTGTGGGTCTAGAGATGGTCAATAAAGGTGGCATCCCAGCCCCTGAACGAATTCTGTATGAATTTCTCTCTCTTTCACTGTCTTTGTTTCACGGGTTTTTAAAAGTAATTGATTTTTATAATGGGGTTTAGCTGCTTTTCACTGCTGTGTTTATGCCGCTTTACACCCACTTGACTCACTTACAGAGGGATATCAATACATTGGTTTTAAGAGTCTTACTAGTCAGATATATTCTTGGACGGTGAACAGGGGGTGTTGAGTCCAGTTCACTGAGCAAGGAGTAGGTCTTGTCTATTACATATTGGGTTTATGGAACGGTATCTGAGCTAATTTGAAACCCTTGTTTTATGCATCACACCACCTCACCTTTCCCGTTAAGCAGCCATAGTGTGTCTTCTAAACGTGTGACGCTGTTCTGTTTTGTAATTCAGTTCAAGTGTAGCGGTTTTTACATTCCCTCTCTAAGTGATATCTTATGATAAGTGTCTTTTTCTGTGTGACTTATTTCACTTAGAATCGTCGTACCTAAATCCTCTCATCATGCTGCTACTAGCCTTATGACGTTGATTTCATGCCTGAGTGATATTCCATTGTACATAAGGACCACAACTTCTTTATCCATTTTTCTCTTTCCTGGGATATTTAAGGTGTAATGAAGTGGAGGTTCTTGTCATCAGAGCAGCCCTAAACTTTGGGGTGCCTGTGTCTTGCTGATTTTTAGTTTTCCCAATTTATACGCCCATGAGTGGAAGTGCCCTATGCTCTCTAAGCTGAGTGTTTTAGATGTTTCAGGACACACCGTACACTTCTCCAGAGTGGCTGTTGGCAATTTACATCCCGCCCATCAGCGTAGCAAGGCTCCCGTTTCTCCATGGCCTGTCCTGCATTTCTGGTTTTGACACTTTATTCAGCATGGCCCTTTTGACCGATGGGAAGCGAGACTTCTTTGTAGCGCTGATTTGCCTTTCCAGGTTGCTTGGTTGGCCAAAAAGGGCGTATGCGTTTTTTCCTGAATATATTCAGGAAAAAACGCATACGCCCTTTTTGGCCAAGGGCATCATGGTCGAGGTTTTGCCGCTTTTCCTGTGCTTTAAAGGCGATTCGAATCTACCTCCTGAAATCTGTTTCCTGCAATTCTGCCTTGCTTTCAAATCCTCTTCGTTGCCTTCCCTCAATATATTTGTGGACGAGAGTTATCATTTCTAACTCTGCAGGTTTGTGAATTGCAGTGCCCCTGAGCTCCATTTTTCAACTCGCTTTCTTGGGAGCTGGCCGCAAAAGCGCAGGATTGCTTCAGGCCCTATTGTGGTTCTGGGCGGCAGGCTGAGCCTGTGGTTAATTCTTCTTCCTGATGGGAAAATAGAGTGACCTGTGCCTGTCCCCACACCTAGACCTAGTCTCTCATTGGTTCCCCCTCTTCCCGTTCATCCTCAGGACAAATTTGCAACCTGTACAGAACAGGAGGTTAAAGGTGCTCATTCTCCAAGGAGGGAGATTGCTAGTAAAGCGGCTGGAATGGCGAGCCCGAGCACAAGGAGATGAGAAATGAGGTGCGTTTTAGAAACCTTTCCCGATCACACGGTGTACCGTCTTCTGGGTTTCTCATGCATGTTTTCGATGTAGGAAGATGCCCTTGAACCTGGAGATTTTGGACCCATGGGATGGGTACCACGCAGTATTACTTTAAAGGGCCTGCGTTTGCTCACCCAACCTCACCAAACCTCTCAGCCCGAAGAGTGTCCACCCTTATGTCTCAATCAGCTGTGGGTCTAGAGATGGTCAATCCAGGTGGCATCACAGCCCCTGAACGAATTTTGTAAGAATTTCTCTCTCTTTCACTGTCTTTGTTTCACGGGTTTTTAAAAGTAATTGATTTTTATAATGGGGTTTAGCTGCTTTTCACTGCTGTGTTTATGCCGGTTTACACCCACTTGACTCACTTACAGAGGGATATCAGTACATTGGTTTTAAGATTCTTACTAGTCAGATATATTCTTGGGCGGTGAACAGAGGGTGTTGAGTCCAGTTCACTGAGCAAGGAGTAGGTCTTGTCTATTACATATTGGGTTTATGGAACGGTATCTGAGCTCATTTGAAACCCTTGTTTTATGCATCACACCACCTCACCTTTCCCGTTAAGCAGCCATAGTGTGTCTTCTAAACGTGTGACGCTGTTCTGTTTTGTAATTCAGTTCAAGTGTAGCGGTTTTTACATTCCCTCTCTAAGTGATATCTTATGATAAGTGTCTTTTTCTGTGTGACTTATTTCACTTAGAATCGTCGTACCTAAATCCTCTCATCATGCTGCTACTAGCCTTATGACGTTGATTTCATGCCTGAGTGATATTCCATTGTACATAAGGACCACAACTTCTTTATCCATTTTTCTCTTTCCTGGGATATTTAAGGTGTAACGAAGTGGAGGTTCTTGTCAACAGAGCAGCCCTAAACTTTGGGGTGCCTGTGTCTTGCTGATTTTTAGTTTTCCCAATTTATACGCCCATGAGTGGAAGTGCCCTATGCTCTCTAAGCTGAGTTTTTTAGGTGTTTCAGGACACACCGTACACTTCTCCAGAGTGGCTGTTGGCAATTTACATCCCGCCCATCAGCGTAGCAAGGCTCCCGTTTCTCCATGGCCTGTCCTGCATTTCTGGTTTTGACACTTTATTCAGCATGGCCCTTTTGACCGATGGGAAGCGAGACTTCTTTGTAGCGCTGATTTGCCTTTCCAGGTTGCTTGGTTGGCCAAAAAGGGCGTATGCGTTTTTTCCTGAATATATTCAGGAAAAAACGCATACGCCCTTTTTGGCCAAGGGCATCATGGTCGAGGTTTTGCCGCTTTTCCTGTGCTTTAAAGGCGATTCGAATCTACCTCCTGAAATCTGTTTCCTGCAATTCTGCCTTGCTTTCAAATCCTCTTCGTTGCCTTCCCTCAATATATTTGTGGACGAGAGTTACCATTTATAACTCTGCAGGTTTGTGAATTGCAGTGCCCCTGAGCTTCATTTTTCAACTCGCTTTTTTGGGAGCTGGCCGCAAAAGCGCAGGATTGCTTCAGGCCCTATTGTGGTTCTGGGCGGCAGGCTGAGCCTGTGGTTAATTCTTCTTCCTGATGGGAAAATAGAGTGACCTGTGCCTGTCCCCACACCTAGACCTAGTCTCTCATTGGTTCCCCCTCTTCCCGTTCATCCTCAGGACAAATTTGCAACCTGTACAGAACAGGAGGTTAAAGGTGCTCATTCTCCAACGAGGGAGATTGCTAGTAAAGCGGCTGGAATGGCGAGCCCGAGCACAAGGAGATGAGAAATGAGGAGCGTTTTAGAAACCTTTCCCGATCACACGGTGTACCGTCTTCTGGGTTTCTCATGCATGTTTTCGATGTAGGAAGATGCCCTTGAACCTGGAGATTTTGGACCCATGGGATGGGTAACACGCAGTATTACTTTAAAGGGCCTGCGTTTGCTCACCCAACCTCACCAAACCTCTCAGCCCGAAGAGTGTCCACCCTTATGTCTCAATCAGCTGTGGGTCTAGAGATGGTCAATCCAGGTGGCATCCCAGCCCCTGAACGAATTTTGTAAGAATTTCTCTCTCTTTCACTGTCTTTGTTTCACGGGTTTTTAAAAGTAATTGATTTTTATAATGGGGTTTAGCTGCTTTTCACTGCTGTGTTTATGCCGGTTTACACCCACTTGACTCACTTACAGAGGGATATCAATACATTGGTTTTAAGATTCTTACTAGTCAGATATATTCTTGGGCGGTGAACAGAGGGTGTTGAGTCCAGTTCACTGAGCAAGGAGTAGGTCTTGTCTATTACATATTGGGTTTATGGAACGGTATCTGAGCTCATTTGAAACCCTTGTTTTATGCATCACACCACCTCACCTTTCCCGTTAAGCAGCCATAGTGTGTCTTCTAAACGTGTGACGCTGTTCTGTTTTGTAATTCAGTTCAAGTGTAGCGGTTTTTACATTCCCTCTCTAAGTGATATCTTATGATAAGTGTCTTTTTCTGTGTGACTTATTTCACTTAGAATCGTCGTACCTAAATCCTCTCATCATGCTGCTACTAGCCTTATGACGTTAATTTCATGGCTGAGTGATATGCCATTGTACATAAGGACCACAACTTCCTTATCCATTTTTCTCTTTCCTGGGATATTTAAGGTGTAAAGAAGTGGAGGTTCTTGTCAACAGAGCAGCCCTAAACTTTGGGGTGCCTGTGTCTTGCTGATTTTTAGTTTTCCCAATTTATACGCCCATGAGTGGAAGTGCCCTATGCTCTCTAAGCTGAGTTTTTTAGGTGTTTCAGGACACACCGTACACTTCTCCAGAGTGGCTGTTGGCAATTTCCATCCCGCCCATCAGCGTAGCAAGGCTCCCGTTTCTCCATGGCCTGTCCTGCATTTCTGGTTTTGACACTTTATTCAGCATGGCCCTTTTGACCGATGGGAAGCGAGACTTCTTTGTAGCGCTGATTTGCCTTTCCAGGTTGCTTGGTTGGCCAAAAAGGGCGTATGCGTTTTTTCCTGAATATATTCAGGAAAAAACGCATACGCCCTTTTTGGCCAAGGGCATCATTGTCGAGGTTTTGCCGCTTTTCCTGTGCTTTAAAGGCTATTCGACTCTACCTCCTGAAATCAGTTTCCTGCAATTCTGCTATGCTTTCAAATCCTCTTCGTTGCCTTCCCTCAATATATTTGTGGACGAGAGTTACCATTTATAACTCTGCAGGTTTGTGAATTGCAGTGCCCCTGAGCTTCATTTTTCAACTCGCTTTTTTGGGAGCTGGCCGCAAAAGCACAGGATTGCTTCAGGCGCTGTTCTGCTTCCGGGCGGCAGGCTGAGCCTGTGGTTAATCCTTCTTCCTGATGGGAAAATAGAGTGACCTGTGCCTGTCCCAACACCTAGAGCTAGTCTCTCATTGGTTCCCCCTCTTCCCGTTCATCCTCAGGACAAATTTGCAACCTGTACAGAACAGGAGGTTAAAGGGGCTGATTCTCCAAGGAGGGAGATTGCTAGTAAAGCGGCTGTAATGGCCAACCCCAGCACAAGGAGATGAGAAATGAGGTGCGTTTTAGAAACCTTTCCCGATCACACGGTGTACCATCTTCTGGGTTTCTCATGCATGTTTTCGATGTAGGAAGATGCCCTTGAACCTGGAGATTTTGGACCCATGGGATGGATACCACGCAGTATTACTTTAAAGGGTCTGCGTTTGCTCACCCAACCTCACCAAACCTCTCAGCCCCAAGAGTGTCCACCCTTATGACTCAATCAGCTGTGGGTCTAGAGATGGTCAATAAAGGTGGCATCCCAGCCCCTGAACGAATTCTGTATGAATTTCTCTCTCTTTCACTGTCTTTGTTTCACGGGTTTTTAAAAGTAATTGATTTTTATAATGGGGTTTAGCTGCTTTTCACTGCTGTGTTTATGCCGCTTTACACCCACTTGACTCACTTACAGAGGGATATCAATACATTGGTTTTAAGAGTCTTACTAGTCAGATATATTCTTGGGCGGTGAACAGGGGGTGTTGAGTCCAGTTCACTGAGCAAGGAGTAGGTCTTGTCTATTACATATTGGGTTTATGGAACGGTATCTGAGCTAATTTGAAACCCTTGTTTTATGCATCACACCACCTCACCTTTCCCGTTAAGCAGCCATAGTGTGTCTTCTAAACGTGTGACGCTGTTCTGTTTTGTAATTCAGTTCAAGTGTAGCGGTTTTTACATTCCCTCTCTAAGTGATATCTTATGATAAGTGTCTTTTTCTGTGTGACTTATTTCACTTAGAATCGTCGTACCTAAATCCTCTCATCATGCTGCTACTAGCCTTATGACGTTGATTTCATGCCTGAGTGATATTCCATTGTACATAAGGACCACAACTTCTTTATCCATTTTTCTCTTTCCTGGGATATTTAAGGTGTAACGAAGTGGAGGTTCTTGTCAACAGAGCAGCCCTAAACTTTGGGGTGCCTGTGTCTTGCTGATTTTTAGTTTTCCCAATTTATACGCCCATGAGTGGAAGTGCCCTATGCTCTCTAAGCTGAGTTTTTTAGGTGTTTCAGGACACACCGTACACTTCTCCAGAGTGGCTGTTGGCAATTTACATCCCGCCCATCAGCGTAGCAAGGCTCCCGTTTCTCCATGGCCTGTCCTGCATTTCTGGTTTTGACACTTTATTCAGCATGGCCCTTTTGACCGATGGGAAGCGAGACTTCTTTGTAGCGCTGATTTGCCTTTCCAGGTTGCTTGGTTGGCCAAAAAGGGCGTATGCGTTTTTTCCTGAATATATTCAGGAAAAAACGCATACGCCCTTTTTGGCCAAGGGCATCATTGTCGAGGTTTTGCCGCCTTTCCTGTGCTTTAAAGGCGATTCGACTCTACCTCCTGAAATCTGTTTCCTGCAATTCTGCTATGCTTTCAAATCCTCTTCGTTGCCTTCCCTCAATATATTTGTGGACGAGAGTTATCATTTCTAACTCTGCAGGTTTGTGAATTGCAGTGCCCCTGAGCTCGATTTTTCAACTCGCTTTTTTGGGAGCTGGCCGCAAAAGCACAGGATTGCTTCAGGCCCTCTTCTGCTTCCGGGCGGCAGGCTGAGCCTGTGGTTAATCCTTCTTCCTGATGGGAAAATAGAGTGACCTGTGCCTGTCCCCACACCTAGACCTAGTCTCTCATTGGTTCCCCCTCTTCCCGTTCATCCTCAGGACAAATTGCAACCTGTTCGGAACAGGAGGTTAAAGGTGCTGATTCTCCAAGGACGGAGATTGCTAGTAAAGTGGCTGTAATGGCGAGCCCGAGCACAAGGAGATGAGAAATGAGGTGCGTTTTAGAAACCTTTCCCGATCACACGGTGTACCGTCTTCTGGGTTTCTCATGCATGTTTTCGATGTAGGAAGATGCCCTTGAACCTGGAGATTTTGGACCCATGGGATGGGTACCACGCAGTATTACTTTAAAGGGTCTGCGTTTGCTCACCCAACCTCACCAAACCTCTCAGCCCGAAGAGTGTCCACCCTTATGTCTCAATCAGCTGTGGGTCTAGAGATGGTCAATAAAGGTGGCATCCCAGCCCCTGAACGAATTCTGTATGAATTTCTCTCTCTTTCACTGTCTTTGTTTCACGGGTTTTTAAAAGTAATTGATTTTTATAATGGGGTTTAGCTGCTTTTCACTGCTGTGTTTATGCCGCTTTACACCCACTTGACTCACTTACAGAGGGATATCAATACATTGGTTTAAAGAGTCTTACTAGTCAGATATATTCTTGGGCGGTGAACAGGGGGTGTTGAGTCCAGTTCACTGAGCAAGGAGTAGGTCTTGTCTATTACATATTGGGTTTATGGAACGGTATCTGAGCTAATTTGAAACCCTTGTTTTATGCATCACCCCACCTCACCTTTCCCGTTAAGCAGCCATAGTGTGTCTTCTAAACGTGTGACGCTGTTCTGTTTTGTAATTCAGTTCAAGTGTAGCGGTTTTTACATTCCCTCTCTAAGTGATATCTTATGATAAGTGTCTTTTTCTGTGTGACTTATTTCACTTAGAATCGTCGTACCTAAATCCTCTCATCATGCTGCTACTAGCCTTATGACGTTGATTTCATGCCTGAGTGATATTCCATTGTACATAAGGACCACAACTTCTTTATCCATTTTTCTCTTTCCTGGGATATTTAAGGTGTAATGAAGTGGAGGTTCTTGTCAACAGAGCAGCCCTAAACTTTGGGGTGCCTGTGTCTTGCTGATTTTTAGTTTTCCCAATTTATACGCCCATGAGTGGAAGTGCCCTATGCTCTCTAAGCTGAGTGTTTTAGATGTTTCAGGACACACTGTACACTTCTCCAGAGTGGCTGTTGGCAATTTAAATCCCGCCCATCAGTGTAGCAAGGCTCCCGTTTCTCCATGGCCTGTCCTGCATTTCTGGTTTTGACACTTTATTCAGCATGGCCCTTTTGACCGATGGGAAGCGAGACTTCTTTGTAGCGCTGATTTGCCTTTCCAGGTTGCTTGGTTGGCCAAAAAGGGCGTATGCGTTTTTTCCTGAATATATTCAGGAAAAAACGCATACGCCCTTTTTGGCCAAGGGCATCATGGTCGAGGTTTTGCCGCCTTTCCTGTGCTTTAAAGGCGATTCGACTCTACCTCCTGAAATCTGTTTCCTGCAATTCTGCCTTGCTTTCAAATCCTCTTCGTTGCCTTCCCTCAATATATTTGTGGACGAGAGTTATCATTTCTAACTCTGCAGGTTTGTGAATTGCAGTGCCCCTGAGCGCGATTTTTCAACTCGCTTTTTTGGGAGCTGGCCGCAAAAGCACAGGATTGCTTCAGGCCCTGTTCTGCTTCCGGGCGGCAGGCTGAGCCTGTGGTTAATCCTTCTTCCTGATGGGAAAATAGAGTGACCTGTGGCTGTCCCAACACCTAGAGCTAGTCTCTCATTGGTTCCCCCTCTTCCCGTTTATCCTCAGGACAAATTGCAACCTGTACAGAACAGAAGGTTAAAGGGGCTGATTCTCCAAGGACGGAGATTGCTAGTAAAGCGGCTGTAATGGCCAACCCGAGCACAAGGAGATGAGAAATGAGGTGCGTTTTAGAAACCTTTCCCGATCACACGGTGTACCATCTTCTGGGTTTCTCATGCATGTTTTCGATGTAGGAAGATGCCCTTGAACCTGGAGATTTTGGACCCATGGGATGGGTACCACGCAATATTACTTTAAAGGGTCTCCGTTTTCTCACCCAACCTCAGCAAACCTCTCAGCCCCAAGAGTGTCCACCCTTATGACTCAATCAGCTGTGGGTCTAGAGATGGTCAATAAAGGTGGCATCCCAGCCCCTGAACGAATTCTGTATGAATTTCTCTCTCTTTCACTGTCTTTGTTTCACGGGTTTTTAAAAGTAATTGATTTTTATAATGGGGTTTAGCTGCTTTTCACTGCTGTGTTTATGCCTCTTTACACCCACTTGACTCACTTACAGAGAGATATCAATACATTGGTTTTAAGAGTCTTACTAGTCAGATATATTCTTGGGCGGTGAACAGGGGGTGTTGAATCCAGTTCACTGAGCAAGGAGTAGGTCTTGTCTGTTACATATTGGGTTTATGGAACAGTATCTGAGCTAATTTGATACCCTTGTTTTATGCAACACCCCACCTCACCTTTCCCGTTAAGCAGCCATAGTGTGTTTTCTAAACGTGTGACGCTGTTCTGTTTTGTAATTCAGTTCAAGTGTAGCGGTTTTTACATTCCCTCTATAAGTCATATCTTATGATAAGTGCCTTTTTCTGTGTGACTTATTTCACTTAGAATCGTCGTACCTAAATCTTCTCATCATGCTGCTACTAGCCTTATGATGTTGATTTCATTGCTGAGTGATATGCCATTATACATATGGACCACAACTTCTTTATCCATTTTTCTCTTTCATTGGATATTTAAGGTGTAACGAAGTGGAGGTTCTTGTCAACAGAGCAGCCCTAAACTTTGGGGTGCCTGTGTCTTGCTGATTTTTAGTTTTCCCAATTTATACGCCCATGAGTGGAAGTGCCCTATGCTCTCTAAGCTGAGTTTTTTAGATGTTTCAGGACACACCGTACACTTCTCCAGAGTGGCTGTTGGCAATTTACATCCCGCCCATCAGCGTAGCAAGGCTCCCGTTTCTCCATGGCCTGTCCTGCATTTCTGGTTTTGACACTTTATTCAGCATGGCCCTTTTGACCGATGGGAAGCGAGACTTCTTTTTAGCGCTAATTTGCCTTTCCAGGTTGCTTGCTTGGCCAAAAAGGGCGTATGCGTTTTTTCCTGAATATATTCAGGAAAAAACGCATACGCCCTTTTTGGCCAAGGGCATCATGGTCGAGGTTTTGCCGCTTTTCCTGTGCTTTAAAGGTGATTCGAATCTACCTCCTGAAATCTGTTTCCTGCAATTCTGCCTTGCTTTCAAATCCTCTTCGTTGCCTTCCCTCAATATTTTTGTGGACGAGAGTTATCATTTCTAACTCTGCAGGTTTGTGAATTGCAGTGCCCCTGAGCTCCATTTTTCAACTCGCTTTCTTGGGAGCTGGCCGCAAAAGCGCAGGATTGCTTCAGGCCCTATTGTGGTTCCGGGCGGCAGGCTGAGCCTGTGGTTAATTCTTCTTCCTGATGGGAAAATAGAGTGACCTGTGCCTGTCCCCACACCTAGACCTAGTCTCTCATTGGTTCCCCCTCTTCCCGTTCATCCTCAGGACAAATTTGCAACCTGTACAGAACAGGAGGTTAAAGGTGCTCATTCTCCAAGGAGGGAGATTGCTAGTAAAGCGGCTGGAATGGCGAGCCCGAGCACAAGGAGATGAGAAATGAGGTGCGTTTTAGAAACCTTTCCCGATCACACGGTGTACCGTCTTCTGGGTTTCTCATGCATGTTTTCGATGTAGGAAGATGCCCTTGAAACTGGAGATTTTGGACCCATGGGATGGGTACCACGCAGTATTACTTTAAAGGGTCTGCGTTTGCTCACCCAACCTCACCAAACCTCTCAGCCCGAAGAGTGTCCACCCTTATGTCTCAATCAGCTGTGGGTCTAGAGATGGTCAATCCAGGTGGCATCACAGCCCCTGAACGAATTTTGTAAGAATTTCTCTCTCTTTCACTGTCTTTGTTTCACGGATTTTTAAAAGTAATTGATTTCTATAATGGGGTTTAGCTGCTTTTCACTGCTGTGTTTATGCCGCTTTACACCCACTTGACTCACTTACAGAGGGATATCAATACATTGGTTTTAAGAGTCTTACTAGTCAGATATATTCTTGGGCGGTGAACAGGGGGTGTTGAGTCCAGTTCACTGAGCAAGGAGTAGGTCTTGTCTATTACATATTGGGTTTATGGAACGGTATCTGAGCTCATTTGAAACCCTTGTTTTATGCATCACCCCACCTCACCTTTCCCGTTAAGCAGCCATAGTGTGTCTTCTAAACGTGTGACGCTGTTCTGTTTTGTAATTCAGTTCAAGTGTAGCGGTTTTTACATTCCCTCTCTAAGTGATATCTTATGATAAGTGTCTTTTTCTGTGTGACTTATTTCACTTAGAATCGTCGTACCTAAATCTTCTCATCATGCTGCTACTAGCCTTATGATGTTGATTTCATTGCTGAGTGATATGCCATTATACATATGGACCACAACTTCTTTATCCATTTTTCTCTTTCCTGGGATATTTAAGGTGTAACGAAGTGGAGGTTCTTGTCAACAGAGCAGCCCTAAACTTTGGGGTTCCTGTGTCTTGCTGATTTTTAGTTTTCCCAATTTATACGCCCATGAGTGGAAGTGCCCTATGCTCTCTAAGCTGAGTTTTTTAGATGTTTCAGGACACACCGTACACTTCTCCAGAGTGGCTGTTGGCAATTTACATCACGCCAATCAGCGTAGCAAGGCTCCCGTTTCTCCATGGCCTGTCCTGCATTTCTGGTTTTGACACTTTATTCAGCATGGCCCTTTTGACCGATGGGAAGCGAGACTTCTTTGTAGCGCTGATTTGCCTTTCCAGGTTGCTTGGTTGGCCAAAAAGGGCGTATGCGTTTTTTCCTGAATATATTCAGGAAAAAACGCATACGCCCTTTTTGGCCAAGGGCATCATGGTCGAGGTTTTGCCGCTTTTCCTGTGCTTTAAAGGCGATTTGTATCTACCTCCTGAAATCTGTTTCCTGCAATTCTGCCTTGCTTTCAAATCCTCTTCGTTGCCTTCCCTCAATATATTTGTGGACGAGAGTTATCATTTCTAACTCTGCAGGTTTGTGAATTGCAGTGCCCCTGAGCTCCATTTTTCAACTCGCTTTCTTGGGAGCTGGCCGCAAAAGCGCAGGATTGCTTCAGGCCCTATTGTGGTTCCGGGCGGCAGGCTGAGCCTGTGGTTAATTCTTCTTCCTGATGGGAAAATAGAGTGACCTGTGCCTGTCCCCACACCTAGACCTAGTCTCTCATTGGTTCCCCCTCTTCCCGTTCATCCTCAGGACAAATTGCAACCTGTACGGAACAGGAGGTTAAAAGTGCTGATTCTCAAAGGAGGGAGATTGCTAGTAAAGCGGCTGTAATGGCCAACCCGAGCACAAGGAGATGAGAAATGAGGTGCGTTTTAGAAACCTTTCCCGATCACACGGTGTACCATCTTCTGGGTTTCTCATGCATGTTTTCGATGTAGGAAGATGCCCTTGAACCTGGAGATTTTGGACCCATGGGATGGATACCACGCAGTACTACTTTAAAGGGTCTGCGTTTGCTCACCCAACCTCACCAAACCTCTCAGCCCCAAGAGTGTCCACCCTTATGTCTCAATCAGCTGTGGGTCTAGAGATGGTCAATCCAGGTGGCATCACAGCCCCTGAACGAATTTTGTAAGAATTTCTCTCTATTTCACTGTCTTTGTTTCACGGGTTTTTAAAAGTAATTGATTTTTATAATGGGGTTTAGCTGCTTTTCACTGCTGTGTTTATGCCAGTTTACACCCACTTGACTCAGTTACAGAGGGATATCAATACATTGGTTTTAAGATTCTTACTAGTCAGATATATTCTTGGGCGGTGAACAGGGGGTGTTGAATCCAGTTCACTGAGCAAGGAGTAGGTCTTGTCTATTACATATTGGGTTTATGGAACGGTATCTGAGCTCATTTGAAACCCTTGTTTTATGCATCACCCCACCTCACCTTTCCCGTTAAGCAGCCATAGTGTGTCTTCTAAACGTGTGACGCTGTTCTGTTTTGTAATTCAGTTCAAGTGTAGCGGTTTTTACATTCCCTCTATAAGTGATATCTTATGATAAGTGTCTTTTTCTGTGTGACTTATTTCACTTAGAATCGTCGTACCTAAATCCTCTCATCATGCTGCTACTAGCCTTATGACGTTAATTTCATGGCTGAGTGATATGCCATTGTACATAAGGACCACAACTTCCTTATCCATTTTTCTCTTTCCTGGGATATTTAAGGTGTAACGAAGTTGAGGTTCTTGTCAACAGAGCAGCCCTAAACTTTGGGGTGCCTGTGTCTTGCTGATTTTTAGTTTTCCCAATTTATACGCCCATGAGTGGAAGTGCCCTATGCTCTCTAAGCTGAGTTTTTTAGATGTTTCAGGACACACCGTACACTTCTCCAGAGTGGCTGTTGGCAATTTACATCCCGCCCATCAGCGTAGCAAGGCTCCCGTTTCTCCATGGCCTGTCCTGCATTTCTGGTTTTGACACTTTATTCAGCATGGCCCTTTTGACCGATGGGAAGCGAGACTTCTTTGTAGCGCTGATTTGCCTTTCCAGGTTGCTTGGTTGGCCAAAAAGGGCGTATGCGTTTTTTCCTGAATATATTCAGGAAAAAACGCATACGCCCTTTTTGGCCAAGGGCATCATTGTCGAGGTTTTGCCGCCTTTCCTGTGCTTTAAAGGCGATTCGACTCTACCTCCTGAAATCTGTTTCCTGCAATTCTGCTATGCTTTCAAATCCTCTTCGTTGCCTTCCCTCAATATATTTGTGGACGAGAGTTCTCATTTCTAACTCTGCAGGTTTGTGAATTGCAGTGCCCCTGAGCTCCATTTTTCAACTCGCTTTTTTGGGAGCTGGCTGCAAAAGCACAGGATTGCTTCAGGCCCTCTTCTGCTTCCGGGCGGCAGGCTGAGCCTGTGGTTAATCCTTCTTCCTGATGGGAAAATAGAGTGACCTGTGGCTGTCCCCACACCTAGACCTAGTCTCTCATTGGTTCCCCCTCTTCCCGTTCATCCTCAGGACAAATTGCAACCTGTTCGGAACAGGAGGTTAAAGGTGCTGATTCTCCAAGGAGGGAGATTGCTAGTAAAGTGGCTGTAATGGCGAGCCCGAGCACAAGGAGATGAGAAATGAGGTGCGTTTTAGAAACCTTTCCCGATCACACGGTGTACCGTCTTCTGGGTTTCTCATGCATGTTTTCGATGTAGGAAGATGCCCTTGAACCTGGAGATTTTGGACCCATGGGATGGGTACCACGCAGTATTACTTTAAAGGGTCTGCGTTTGCTCACCCAACCTCACCAAACCTCTCAGCCCGAAGAGTGTCCACCCTTATATCTCAATCAGCTGTGGGTCTAGAGATGGTCAATAAAGGTGGCATACCAGCCCCTGAACGAATTCTGTATGAATTTCTCTCTGTTTCACTGTCTTTGTTTCACGGGTTTTTAAAAGTAATTGACTTTTATAATGGGGTTTAGCTGCTTTTCACTTCTGTGTTTATGCCGATTTACACCCACTTGACTCACTTACAGAGAGATAACAATACATTGGTTTTAAGAGTCTTACTAGTCAGATATATTCTTGGGCGGTGAACAGGGGGTGTTGAGTCCAGTTCACTGAGCAAGGAGTAGGTCTTGTCTGTTACATATTGGGTTTATGGAACAGTATCTGAGCTAATTTGATACCCTTGTTTTATGCATCACCCCACCTCACCTTTCCCGTTAAGCAGCCATAGTGTGTTTTCTAAACGTGTGACGCTGTTCTGTTTTGTAATTCAGTTCAAGTGTAGCGGATTTTACATTCCCTCTATAAGTGATATCTTACGATAAGTGTCTTTCTCTGTGACTTATTTCACTTAGAATCGTCGTACCTAAATCCACTCATCATGCTGCTTCCAGCCTTATGACGTTGATTTCATGCCTGAGTGATATTCCATTGTACATAAGGACCACAACTTCTTTATCCATTTTTCTCTTTCCTGGGATATTTAAGGTGTAATGAAGTGGAGGTTCTTGTCAACAGAGCAGCCCTAAACTTTGGGGTGCCTGTGTCTTGCTGATTTTTAGTTTTCCCAATTTATACGCCCATGAGTGGAAGTGCCCTATGCTCTCTAAGCTGAGTTTTTTAGATGTTTCAGGACACACCGTACACTTCTCCAGAGTGGCTGTTGGCAATTTACATCCCGCCCATCAGCGTAGCAAGGCTCCCGTTTCTCCATGGCCTGTCCTGCATTTCTGGTTTTGACACTTTATTCAGCATGGCCCTTTTGACCGATGGGAAGCGAGACTTCTTTGTAGCGCTGATTTGCCTTTCCAGGTTGCTTGGTTGGCCAAAAAGGGCGTATGCGTTTTTTCCTGAATATATTCAGGAAAAAACGCATACGCCCTTTTTGGCCAAGGGCATCATTGTCGAGGTATTGCCGCTTTTCCTGTGCTTTAAACGCGATTCGACTCTACCTCCTGAAATCAGTTTCCTGCAATTCTGCTATGCTTTCAAATCCTCTCCGTTGCCTTCCCTCAATATATTTGTGGACGAGAGTTACCATTTATAACTCTGCAGGTTTGTGAATTGCAGTGCCCCTGAGCTCCATTTTTCAACTCGCTTTTTTGGGAGCTGGCCGCAAAAGCACAGGATTGCTTCAGGCCCTGTTCTGCTTCCGGGCGGCAGGCTGAGCCTGTGGTTAATCCTTCTTCCTGATGGGAAATTAGAGTGACATGTGGCTGTCCCAATACCTAGAGCTAGTCTCTCATTGGTTCCCCCTCTTCCCGTTTATCCTCAGGACAAATTGCAACCTGTAGGGAACAGAAGGTTAAAGGGGCTGATTCTCCAAGGAGGGAGATTGCTAGTAAAGCGGCTGTAATGGCCAACCCCAGCACAAGGAGATGAGAAATGAGGTGCGTTTTAGAAACCTTTCCCGATCACACGGTGTACCATCTTCTGGGTTTCTCATGCATGTTTTCGATGTAGGAAGATGCCCTTGAACCTGGAGATTTTGGACCCATGGGATGGATACCACGCAGTATTACTTTAAAGGGTCTGTGTTTGCTCACCCAACCTCACCAAACCTCTCAGCCCCAAGAGTGTCCACCCTTATGTCTCAATCAGCTGTGGGTCTAGAGATGGTCAATCCAGGTGGCATCACAGCCACTGAACGAATTTTGTAATAATTTCTCTCTCTTCACTGTCTTTGTTTCACGGGTTTTTAAAAGTAATTGATTTTTATAACGGGGTTTAGTTGCTTTTCACTGCTGTGTTTATGCCGGTTTACACCCACTTGACTCACTTACAGAGGGATATCAATACATTGGTTTTAAGATTCTTACTAGTCAGATATATTCTTGGGCGGTGAACAGGGGGTGTTGAGTCCAGTTCACTGAGCAAGGAGTAGGTCTTGTCTATTACATATTGGGTTTATGGAACGGTATCTGAGCTAATTTGAAACCCTTGTTTTATGCATCACCCCACTTCACCTTTCCCGTTAAGCAGCCATAGTGTGTCTTCTAAACGTGTGACGCTGTTCTGTTTTGTAATTCAGTTCAAGTGTAGCGGTTTTTACATTCCCTCTCTAAGTGATATCTTATGATAAGTGTCTTTTTCTGTGTGACTTATTTCACTTAGAATCATCGTACCTGAAAACTCTCATCATGCTGCTACTAGCCTTATGACGTTAATTTCATGGCTGAGTGATATGCCATTGTACATAAGGACCACAACTTCCTTATCCATTTTTCTCTTTCCTCGGATATTTAAGGTGTAACGAAGTGGAGGTTCTTGTCAACAGAGCAGCCCTAAACTTTGGGGTGCCTGTGTCTTGCTGATTTTTAGTTTTCCCAATTTATACGCCCATGAGTGGAAGTGCCCTATGCTCTCTAAGCTGAGTTTTTTAGATGTTTCAGGACACACCGTACACTTCTCCAGAGTGGCTGTTGGCAATTTACATCCCGCCCATCAGCGTAGCAAGGCTCCCGTTTCTCCATGGCCTGTCCTGCATTTCTGGTTTTGACACTTTATTCAGCATGGCCCTTTTGACCGATGGGAAGCGAGACTTCTTGGTAGCGCTGATTTGCCTTTCCAGGTTTCTTGGTTGGCCAAAAAGGGCGTATGCTTTTTTTCCTGAATATATTCAGGAAAAAACGCATACGCCCTTTTTGGCCAAGGGCATCATGGTCGAGGTTTTGCCGCTTTTCCTGTGCTTTAAAGGCGATTCGAATCTACCTCCTGAAATCTGTTTCCTGCAATTCTGCCTTGCTTTCTAATCCTCTTTGTTGCCTTCCCTCAATATATTTGTGGACGAGAGTTATCATTTCTAACTCTGCAGGTTTGTGAATTGCAGTGCCCCTGAGCTCCATTTTTCAACTCGCTTTCTTGGGAGCTGGCCGCAAAAGCGCAGGATTGCTTCAGGCCCTATTGTGGTTCCGGGGGGCAGGCTGAGCCTGTGGTTAATTCTTCTTCCTGATGGGAAAATAGAGTGACCTGTGCCTGTCCCCACACCTAGACCTAGTCTCTCATTGGTTCCCCCTCTTCCCGTTCATCCTCAGGACAAATTTGCAACCTGTACAGAACAGGAGGTTAAAGGTGCTCATTCTCCAAGGAGGGAGATTGCTAGTAAAGCGGCTGGAATGGCGAGCCCGAGCACAAGGAGATGAGAAATGAGGTGCGTTTTAGAAACCTTTCCCGATCACACGGTGTACCATCTTCTGGGTTTCTCATGCATGTTTTCGATGTAGGAAGATGCCCTTGAACCTGGAGATTTTGGACCCATGGGATGGGTACCACGCAGTATTACTTTAAAGGGTCTGCGTTTGCTCACCCAACCTCACCAAACCTCTCAGCCCGAAGAGTGTCCACCCTTATGTCTTAATCAGCTGTGGGTCTAGAGATGGTCAATAAAGGTGGCATCCCAGCCCCTGAACGAATTCTGTATGAATTTCTCTCTCTTTCACTGTCTTTGTTTCATGGGTTTATAAAGTAATTGATTTTTATAATGGGGTTTAGCTGCTTTTCACTGCTGTGTTTATGCCGCTTTACACCCACTTGACTCACTTACAGAGAGATATCAATACATTGGTTTTAAGAGTCTTACTAGTCAGATATATTCTTGGGCGGTGAACAGGGGGTGTTGAATCCAGTTCACTGAGCAAGGAGTAGGTCTTGTCTGTTACATATTGGGTTTATGGAACGGTATCTGAGCTAATTTGAAACCCTTGTGTTATGCATCACCCCACCTCACCTTTCCCGTTAAGCAGCCATAGTGTGTTTTCTAAACGTGTGACGCTGTTCTGTTTTGTAATTCAGTTCAAGTGTAGCGGTTTTTACATTCCCTCTATAAGTGATATCTTATGATAAGTGCCTTTTTCTGTGTGACTTATTTCACTTAGAATCGTCGTACCTAAATCTTCTCATCATGCTGCTACTAGCCTTATGATGTTGATTTCATGCCTGAGTGATATTCCATTGTACATAAGGACCACAACTTCTTTATCCATTTTTCTCTTTCCTGGGATATTTAAGGTGTAATGAAGTGGAGGTTCTTGTCATCAGAGCAGCCCTAAACTTTGGGGTGCCTGTGTCTTGCTGATTTTTAGTTTTCCCAATTTATATGCCCATGAGTGGAAGTGCCCTATGCTCTCTAAGCTGAGTGTTTTAGATGTTTCAGGACACACCGTACACTTCTCCAGAGTGGCTGTTGGCAATTTAAATCCCGCCCATCAGCGTAGCAAGGCTCCCGTTTCTCCATGGCCTGTCCTGCATTTCTGGTTTTGACACTTTATTCAGCATGGCCCTTTTGACCGATGGGAAGCGAGACTTCTTTGTAGCGCTGATTTGCCTTTCCAGGTTGCTTGGTTGGCCAAAAAGGGCGTATGCGTTTTTTCCTGAATATATTCAGGAAAAAACGCATACGCCCTTTTTGGCCAAGGGCATCATGGTCGAGGTTTTGCCGCCTTTCCTGTGCTTTAAAGGCGATTCGAATCTACCTCTTGAAATCTGTTTCCTGCAATTCTGCCTTGCTTTCAAATCCTCTTTGTTGCCTTCCCTCAATATATTTGTGGACGAGAGTTATCATTTCTAACTCTGCAGGTTTGTGAATTGCAGTGCCCCTGAGCTCCATTTTTCAACTCGCTTTCTTGGGAGCTGGCCCCAAAAGCGCAGGATTGCTTCAGGCCCTATTGTGGTTCCGGGCGGCAGGCTGAGCCTGTGGTTAATTCTTCTTCCTGATGGGAAAATAGAGTGACCTGTGCCTGTCCCCACACCTAGACCTAGTCTCTCATTGGTTCCCCCTCTTCCCGTTCATCCTCAGGACAAATTTGCAACCTGTACAGAACAGGAGGTTAAAGGTGCTCATTCTCCAAGGAGGGAGATTGCTAGTAAAGCAGCTGGAATGGCGAGCCCGAGCACAAGGAGATGAGAAATGAGGTGCGTTTTAGCAACCTTTCCCGATCACACAGTGTACCATCTTCTGGGTTTCTCATGCATGTTTTCGATGTAGGAAGATGCCCTTGAACCTGGAGATTTTGGACCCATGGGATGGGTACCACGCAGTATTGCTTTAAAGGGTCTGCGTTTGCTCACCCAACCTCACCAAACCTCTCAGCCCGAAGAGTGTCCACCCTTATGTCTCAATCAGCTGTGGGTCTAGAGATGGTTAATAAAGGTGGCATCCCAGCCCCTGAACGAATTCTGTATGAATTTCTCTCTCTTTCACTGTCTTTGTTTCACGGGTTTTTAAAAGTAATTGATTTTTATAATGGGGTTTAGCTGCTTTTCACTGCTGTGTTTATGCCGCTTTACACCCACTTGACTCACTTACAGAGAGATATCAATACATTGGTTTTAAGAGTCTTACTAGTCAGATATATTCTTGGGTGGTGAACAGGGGGTGTTGAATCCAGTTCACTGAGCAAGGAGTAGGTCTTGTCTGTTACATATTGGGTTTATGGAAGAGTATCTGAGCTAATTTGCAACCCTTGTTTTATGCATCACCCCACCTCACCTTTCCCGTTAAGCAGCCATAGTGTGTCTTCTAAACGTGTGACGCTGTTCTGTTTTGTAATTCAGTTCAAGTGTAGCGGTTTTTACATTCCCTCTCTAAGTGATATCTTATGATAAGTGTCTTTTTCTGTGTGACTTATTTCACTTTGAATCATCGTACCTAAATCTTCTCATCATGCTGCTACTAGCCTTATGATGTTGATTTCATTGCTGAGTGATATGCCATTATACATATGGACCACAACTTCTTTATCCATTTTTCTCTTTCCTGGGATATTTAAGGTGTAACGAAGTGGAGGTTCTTGTCAACAGAGCAGCCCTAAACTTTGGGGTGCCTGTGTCTTGCTGATTTTTAGTTTTCCCAATTTATACGCCCATGAGTGGAAGTGCCCTATGCTCTCTAATCTGAGTTTTTTAGATGTTTCAGGACACACCGTACACTTCTCCAGAGTGGCTGTTGGCAATTTACATCCCGCCCATCAGCGTAGCAAGGCTCCCGTTTCTCCATGGCCTGTCCTGCATTTCTGGTTTTGACACTTTATTCAGCATGGCCCTTTTGACCGATGGGAAGCGAGACTTCTTTGTAGCGCTGATTTGCCTTTCCAGGTTGCTTGGTTGGCCAAAAAGGGCGTATGCGTTTTTTCCTGAATATATTCAGGAAAAAACGCATACGCCCTTTTTGGCCAAGGGCATCATTGTCGAGGTTTTGCCGCCTTTCCTGTGCTTTAAAGGCGATTCGACTCTACCTCCTGAAATCTGTTTCCTGCAATTCTGCTATGCTTTCAAATCCTCTTCGTTGCCTTCCCTCAATATATTTGTGGACGAGAGTTATCATTTCTAACTCTGCAGGTTTGTGAATTGCAGTGCCCCTGAGCTCGATTTTTCAACTCGCTTTTTTGGGAGCTGGCCGCAAAAGCACAGGATTGCTTCAGGCCCTCTTCTGCTTCCGGGCGGCAGGCTGAGCCTGTGGTTAATCCTTCTTCCTGATGGGAAAATAGAGTGACCTGTGCCTGTCCCCACACCTAGACCTAGTCTCTCATTGGTTCCCCCTCTTCCCGTTCATCCTCAGGACAAATTGCAACCTGTTCGGAACAGGAGGTTAAAGGTGCTGATTCTCCAAGGAGGGAGATTGCTAGTAAAGTGGCTGTAATGGCGAGCCCGAGCACAAGGAGATGAGAAATGAGGTGCGTTTTAGAAACCTTTCCCGATCACACGGTGTACTGTCTTCTGGGTTTCTCATGCATGTTTTCGATGTAGGAAGATGCCCTTGAACCTGGAGATTTTGGACCCATGGGATGGGTACCACGCAGTATTACTTTAAAGGGTCTGCGTTTGCTCACCCAACCTCACCAAAACTGTCAGCCCGAAGAGTGTCCACCCTTATATCTCAATCAGCTGTGGGTCTAGAGATGGTCAATAAAGGTGGCATCCCAGCCCCTGAACGAATTCTGTATGAATTTCTCTCTGTTTCACTGTCTTTGTTTCACGGGTTTTTAAAAGTAATTGACTTTTATAATGGGGTTTAGCTGCTTTTCACTTCTGTGTTTATGCCGATTTACACCCACTTGACTCACTTACAGAGAGATATCAATACATTGGTTTTAAGAGTCTTACTAGTCAGATATATTCTTGGGCGGTGAACAGGGGGTGTTGAGTCCAGTTCACTGAGCAAGGAGTAGGTCTTGTCTGTTACATATTGGGTTTATGGAACAGTATCTGAGCTAATTTGATACCCTTGTTTTATGCATCACCCCACCTCACCTTTCCCGTTAAGCAGCCATAGTGTGTTTTCTAAACCTGTGACGCTGTTCTGTTTTGTAATTCAGTTCAAGTGTAGCGGATTTTACATTCCCTCTATAAGTGATATCTTACGATAAGTGTCTTTCTCTGTGACTTATTTCACTTAGAATCGTCGTACCTAAATCCACTCATCATGCTGCTACCAGCCTTATGACGTTGATTTCATGCCTGAGTGATATTCCATTGTACATAAGGACCACAACTTCTTTATCCATTTTTCTCTTTCCTGGGATATTTAAGGTGTAATGAAGTGGAGGTTCTTGTCAACAGAGCAGCCCTAAACTTTGGGGTGCCTGTGTCTTGCTGATTTTTAGTTTTCCCAATTTATACGCCCATGAGTGGAAGTGCCCTATGCTCTCTAAGCTGAGTTTTTTAGGTGTTTCAGGACACACCGTACACTTCTCCAGAGTGGCTGTTGGCAATTTACATCCCGCCCATCAGCGTAGCAAGGCTCCCGTTTCTCCATGGCCTGTCCTGCATTTCTGGTTTTGACACTTTATTCAGCATGGCCCTTTTGACCGATGGGAAGCGAGACTTCTTTGTAGCGCTGATTTGCCTTTCCAGGTTGCTTGGTTGGCCAAAAAGGGCGCATGCGTTTTTTTCTGAATATATTCAGGAAAAAACGCATACGCCCTTTTTGGCCAAGGGCATCATTGTCGAGGTTTTGCCGCTTTTCCTGTGCTTTAAAGGCGATTCGACTCTACCTCCTGAAATCAGTTTCCTGCAATTCTGCTATGCTTTCAAATCCTCTTCGTTGCCTTCCCTCAATATATTTGTGGACGAGAGTTACCATTTATAACTCTGCAGGTTTGTGAATTGCAGTGCCCCTGAGCTCCATTTTTCAACTCGCTTTTTTGGGAGCTGGCCGCAAAAGCACAGGATTGCTTCAGACCCTGTTCTGCTTCCGGGCGGCAGGCTGAGCCTAGTGGTTAATCCTTCTTCCTGATGGGAAAATAGAGTGACATGTGGCTATCCCAACACCTAGAGCTAGTCTCTCATTGGTTCCCCCTCTTCCCGTTTATCCTCAGGACAAATTGCAACCTGTAGGGAACAGAAGGTTAAAGGGGCTGATTCTCCAAGGAGGGAGATTGCTAGTAAAGCGGCTGTAATGGCCAACCCCAGCACAAGGAGATGAGAAATGAGGTGCGTTTTAGAAACCTTTCCCGATCACACGGTGTACCATCTTCTGGGTTTCTCATGCATGTTTTCGATGTAGGAAGATGCCCTTGAACCTGGAGATTTTGGACCCATGGGATGGATACCACGCAGTATTACTTTAAAGGGTCTGCGTTTGCTCACTCAACCTCACCAAACCTCTCAGCCCCAAGAGTGTCCACCCTTATGACTCAATCAGCTGTGGGTCTAGAGATGGTCAATAAAGGTGGCATCCCAGCCCCTGAACGAATTCTGTATGAATTTCTCTCTCTTTCACTGTCTTTGTTTCACGGGTTTTTAAAAGTAATTGATTTTTATAATGGGGTTTAGCTGCTTTTCACTGCTGTGTTTATGCCGGTTTACACCCACTTGACTCACTTACAGAGGGATATCAATACATTGGTTTTAAGAGTCTTACTAGTCAGAATATATTCTTGGGCGGTGAACAGGGGGTGTTGAGTCCAGTTCACTGAGCAAGGAGTAGGTCTTGTCTATTACATATTGGGTTTATGGAACGGTATCTGAGCTAATTTGAAACCCTTGTTTTATGCATCACCCCACCTCACCTTTCCCGTTAAGCGGCCATAGTGTGTCTTCTAAACGTGTGACGCTGTTCTGTTTTGTAATTCAGTTCAAGTGTAGCGGTTTTTACATTCCCTCTCTAAGTGATATCTTATGATAAGTGTCTTTTTCTGTGTGACTTATTTCACTTAGAATCGTCGTACCTAAATCCTCTCATCATGCTGCTACTAGCCTTATGACGTTGATTTCATGCCTGAGTGATATTCCATTGTACATAAGGACCACAACTTCTTTATCCATTTTTCTCTTTCCTGGGATATTTAAGGTGTAATGAAGTGGAGGTTCTTGTCAATAGAGCAGCCCTAAACTTTGGGGTGCCTGTGTCTTGCTGATTTTTAGTTTTCCCAATTTATACGCCCATGAGTGGAAGTGCCCTATGCTCTCTAAGCTGAGTGTTTTAGATGTTTCAGGACACACTGTACACTTCTCCAGAGTGGCTGTTGGCAATTTAAATCCCGCCCATCAGTGTAGCAAGGCTCCCGTTTCTCCATGGCCTGTCCTGCATTTCTGGTTTTGACACTTTATTCAGCATGGCCCTTTTGACCGATGGGAAGCGAGACTTCATTGTAGCGCTGATCTGCCTTTCCAGGTTGCTTGGTTGGCCAAAAAGGGCGTATGCGTTTTTCCTGAATATATTCAGGAAAAAACGCATACGCCCTTTTTGGCCAAGGGCATCATGGTCGAGGTTTTGCCGCTTTTCCTGTGCTTTAAAGGCGATTCGAATCTACCTCCTGAAATCTGTTTCCTGCAATTCTGCCTTGCTTTCAAATCCTCTTTGTTGCCTTCCCTCAATATATTTGTGGACGAGAGTTATCATTTCTAACTCTGCAGGTTTGTGAATTGCAGTGCCCCTGAGCTCCATTTTTCAACTCGCTTTCTTGGGAGCTGGCCGCAAAAGCGCAGGATTGCTTCAGGCCCTATTGTGGTTCCGGGCGGCAGGCTGAGCCTGTGGTTAATTCTTCTTCCTGATGGGAAAATAGAGTGACCTGTGCCTGTCCCCACACCTAGACCTAGTCTCTCATTGGTTCCCCCTCTTCCCGTTCATCCTCAGGACAAATTTGCAACCTGTACAGAACAGGAGGTTAAAGGTGCTCATTCTCCAAGGAGGGAGATTGCTAGTAAAGCGGCTGGAATGGCGAGCCCGAGCACAAGGAGATGAGAAATGAGGTGCGTTTTAGAAACCTTTCCCGATCACACGGTGTACCATCTTCTGGGTTTCTCATGCATGTTTTCGATGTAGGAAGATGCCCTTGAACCTGGAGATTTTGGACCCATGGGATGGGTACCACGCAGTATTACTTTAAAGGGTCTGCGTTTGCTCACCCAACCTCACCAAACCTCTCAGCCCGAAGAGTGTCCACCCTTATGTCTTAATCAGCTGTGGGTCTAGAGATGGTCAATAAAGGTGGCATCCCAGCCCCTGAACGAATTCTGTATGAATTTCTCTCTCTTTCACTGTCTTTGTTTCATGGGTTTATAAAGTAATTGATTTTTATAATGGGGTTTAGCTGCTTTTCACTGCTGTGTTTATGCCGCTTTACACCCACTTGACTCACTTACAGAGAGATATCAATACATTGGTTTTAAGAGTCTTACTAGTCAGATATATTCTTGGGCGGTGAACAGGGGGTGTTGAATCCAGTTCACTGAGCAAGGAGTAGGTCTTGTCTGTTACATATTGGGTTTATGGAACGGTATCTGAGCTAATTTGAAACCCTTGTGTTATGCATCACCCCACCTCACCTTTCCCGTTAAGCAGCCATAGTGTGTTTTCTAAACGTGTGACGCTGTTCTGTTTTGTAATTCAGTTCAAGTGTAGCGGTTTTTACATTCCCTCTATAAGTGATATCTTATGATAAGTGCCTTTTTCTGTGTGACTTATTTCACTTAGAATCGTCGTACCTAAATCTTCTCATCATGCTGCTACTAGCCTTATGATGTTGATTTCATGCCTGAGTGATATTCCATTGTACATAAGGACCACAACTTCTTTATCCATTTTTCTCTTTCCTGGGATATTTAAGGTGTAATGAAGTGGAGGTTCTTGTCATCAGAGCAGCCCTAAACTTTGGGGTGCCTGTGTCTTGCTGATTTTTAGTTTTCCCAATTTATACGCCCATGAGTGGAAGTGCCCTATGCTCTCTAAGCTGAGTGTTTTAGATGTTTCAGGACACACCGTACACTTCTCCAGAGTGGCTGTTGGCAATTTAAATCCCGCCCATCAGCGTAGCAAGGCTCCCGTTTCTCCATGGCCTGTCCTGCATTTCTGGTTTTGACACTTTATTCAGCATGGCCCTTTTGACCGATGGGAAGCGAGACTTCTTTGTAGCGCTGATTTGCCTTTCCAGGTTGCTTGGTTGGCCAAAAAGGGCGTATGCGTTTTTTCCTGAATATATTCAGGAAAAAACGCATACGCCCTTTTTGGCCAAGGGCATCATGGTCGAGGTTTTGCCGCCTTTCCTGTGCTTTAAAGGCGATTCGAATCTACCTCTTGAAATCTGTTTCCTGCAATTCTGCCTTGCTTTCAAATCCTCTTTGTTGCCTTCCCTCAATATATTTGTGGACGAGAGTTATCATTTCTAACTCTGCAGGTTTGTGAATTGCAGTGCCCCTGAGCTCCATTTTTCAACTCGCTTTCTTGGGAGCTGGCCCCAAAAGCGCAGGATTGCTTCAGGCCCTATTGTGGTTCCGGGCGGCAGGCTGAGCCTGTGGTTAATTCTTCTTCCTGATGGGAAAATAGAGTGACCTGTGCCTGTCCCCACACCTAGACCTAGTCTCTCATTGGTTCCCCCTCTTCCCGTTCATCCTCAGGACAAATTTGCAACCTGTACAGAACAGGAGGTTAAAGGTGCTCATTCTCCAAGGAGGGAGATTGCTAGTAAAGCAGCTGGAATGGCGAGCCCGAGCACAAGGAGATGAGAAATGAGGTGCGTTTTAGCAACCTTTCCCGATCACACAGTGTACCATCTTCTGGGTTTCTCATGCATGTTTTCGATGTAGGAAGATGCCCTTGAACCTGGAGATTTTGGACCCATGGGATGGGTACCACGCAGTATTGCTTTAAAGGGTCTGCGTTTGCTCACCCAACCTCACCAAACCTCTCAGCCCGAAGAGTGTCCACCCTTATGTCTCAATCAGCTGTGGGTCTAGAGATGGTTAATAAAGGTGGCATCCCAGCCCCTGAACGAATTCTGTATGAATTTCTCTCTCTTTCACTGTCTTTGTTTCACGGGTTTTTAAAAGTAATTGATTTTTATAATGGGGTTTAGCTGCTTTTCACTGCTGTGTTTATGCCGCTTTACACCCACTTGACTCACTTACAGAGAGATATCAATACATTGGTTTTAAGAGTCTTACTAGTCAGATATATTCTTGGGTGGTGAACAGGGGGTGTTGAATCCAGTTCACTGAGCAAGGAGTAGGTCTTGTCTGTTACATATTGGGTTTATGGAAGAGTATCTGAGCTAATTTGCAACCCTTGTTTTATGCATCACCCCACCTCACCTTTCCCGTTAAGCAGCCATAGTGTGTCTTCTAAACGTGTGACGCTGTTCTGTTTTGTAATTCAGTTCAAGTGTAGCGGTTTTTACATTCCCTCTCTAAGTGATATCTTATGATAAGTGTCTTTTTCTGTGTGACTTATTTCACTTTGAATCATCGTACCTAAATCTTCTCATCATGCTGCTACTAGCCTTATGATGTTGATTTCATTGCTGAGTGATATGCCATTATACATATGGACCACAACTTCTTTATCCATTTTTCTCTTTCCTGGGATATTTAAGGTGTAACGAAGTGGAGGTTCTTGTCAACAGAGCAGCCCTAAACTTTGGGGTGCCTGTGTCTTGCTGATTTTTAGTTTTCCCAATTTATACGCCCATGAGTGGAAGTGCCCTATGCTCTCTAATCTGAGTTTTTTAGATGTTTCAGGACACACCGTACACTTCTCCAGAGTGGCTGTTGGCAATTTACATCCCGCCCATCAGCGTAGCAAGGCTCCCGTTTCTCCATGGCCTGTCCTGCATTTCTGGTTTTGACACTTTATTCAGCATGGCCCTTTTGACCGATGGGAAGCGAGACTTCTTTGTAGCGCTGATTTGCCTTTCCAGGTTGCTTGGTTGGCCAAAAAGGGCGTATGCGTTTTTTCCTGAATATATTCAGGAAAAAACGCATACGCCCTTTTTGGCCAAGGGCATCATTGTCGAGGTTTTGCCGCCTTTCCTGTGCTTTAAAGGCGATTCGACTCTACCTCCTGAAATCTGTTTCCTGCAATTCTGCTATGCTTTCAAATCCTCTTCGTTGCCTTCCCTCAATATATTTGTGGACGAGAGTTATCATTTCTAACTCTGCAGGTTTGTGAATTGCAGTGCCCCTGAGCTCGATTTTTCAACTCGCTTTTTTGGGAGCTGGCCGCAAAAGCACAGGATTGCTTCAGGCCCTCTTCTGCTTCCGGGCGGCAGGCTGAGCCTGTGGTTAATCCTTCTTCCTGATGGGAAAATAGAGTGACCTGTGCCTGTCCCCACACCTAGACCTAGTCTCTCATTGGTTCCCCCTCTTCCCGTTCATCCTCAGGACAAATTGCAACCTGTTCGGAACAGGAGGTTAAAGGTGCTGATTCTCCAAGGAGGGAGATTGCTAGTAAAGTGGCTGTAATGGCGAGCCCGAGCACAAGGAGATGAGAAATGAGGTGCGTTTTAGAAACCTTTCCCGATCACACGGTGTACTGTCTTCTGGGTTTCTCATGCATGTTTTCGATGTAGGAAGATGCCCTTGAACCTGGAGATTTTGGACCCATGGGATGGGTACCACGCAGTATTACTTTAAAGGGTCTGCGTTTGCTCACCCAACCTCACCAAACCTCTCAGCCCGAAGAGTGTCCACCCTTATATCTCAATCAGCTGTGGGTCTAGAGATGGTCAATAAAGGTGGCATCCCAGCCCCTGAACGAATTCTGTATGAATTTCTCTCTGTTTCACTGTCTTTGTTTCACGGGTTTTTAAAAGTAATTGACTTTTATAATGGGGTTTAGCTGCTTTTCACTTCTGTGTTTATGCCGATTTACACCCACTTGACTCACTTACAGAGAGATATCAATACATTGGTTTTAAGAGTCTTACTAGTCAGATATATTCTTGGGCGGTGAACAGGGGGTGTTGAGTCCAGTTCACTGAGCAAGGAGTAGGTCTTGTCTGTTACATATTGGGTTTATGGAACAGTATCTGAGCTAATTTGATACCCTTGTTTTATGCATCACCCCACCTCACCTTTCCCGTTAAGCAGCCATAGTGTGTTTTCTAAACCTGTGACGCTGTTCTGATTTGTAATTCAGTTCAAGTGTAGCGGATTTTACATTCCCTCTATAAGTGATATCTTACGATAAGTGTCTTTCTCTGTGACTTATTTCACTTAGAATCGTCGTACCTAAATCCACTCATCATGCTGCTACCAGCCTTATGACGTTGATTTCATGCCTGAGTGATATTCCATTGTACATAAGGACCACAACTTCTTTATCCATTTTTCTCTTTCCTGGGATATTTAAGGTGTAATGAAGTGGAGGTTCTTGTCAACAGAGCAGCCCTAAACTTTGGGGTGCCTGTGTCTTGCTGATTTTTAGTTTTCCCAATTTATACGCCCATGAGTGGAAGTGCCCTATGCTCTCTAAGCTGAGTTTTTTAGGTGTTTCAGGACACACCGTACACTTCTCCAGAGTGGCTGTTGGCAATTTACATCCCGCCCATCAGCGTAGCAAGGCTCCCGTTTCTCCATGGCCTGTCCTGCATTTCTGGTTTTGACACTTTATTCAGCATGGCCCTTTTGACCGATGGGAAGCGAGACTTCTTTGTAGCGCTGATTTGCCTTTCCAGGTTGCTTGGTTGGCCAAAAAGGGCGTATGCGTTTTTTTCTGAATATATTCAGGAAAAAACGCATACGCCCTTTTTGGCCAAGGGCATCATTGTCGAGGTTTTGCCGCTTTTCCTGTGCTTTAAAGGCGATTCGACTCTACCTCCTGAAATCAGTTTCCTGCAATTCTGCTATGCTTTCAAATCCTCTTCGTTGCCTTCCCTCAATATATTTGTGGACGAGAGTTACCATTTATAACTCTGCAGGTTTGTGAATTGCAGTGCCCCTGAGCTCCATTTTTCAACTCGCTTTTTTGGGAGCTGGCCGCAAAAGCACAGGATTGCTTCAGACCCTGTTCTGCTTCCGGGCGGCAGGCTGAGCCTAGTGGTTAATCCTTCTTCCTGATGGGAAAATAGAGTGACATGTGGCTATCCCAACACCTAGAGCTAGTCTCTCATTGGTTCCCCCTCTTCCCGTTTATCCTCAGGACAAATTGCAACCTGTAGGGAACAGAAGGTTAAAGGGGCTGATTCTCCAAGGAGGGAGATTGCTAGTAAAGCGGCTGTAATGGCCAACCCCAGCACAAGGAGATGAGAAATGAGGTGCGTTTTAGAAACCTTTCCCGATCACACGGTGTACCATCTTCTGGGTTTCTCATGCATGTTTTCGATGTAGGAAGATGCCCTTGAACCTGGAGATTTTGGACCCATGGGATGGATACCACGCAGTATTACTTTAAAGGGTCTGCGTTTGCTCACTCAACCTCACCAAACCTCTCAGCCCCAAGAGTGTCCACCCTTATGACTCAATCAGCTGTGGGTCTAGAGATGGTCAATAAAGGTGGCATCCCAGCCCCTGAACGAATTCTGTATGAATTTCTCTCTCTTTCACTGTCTTTGTTTCACGGGTTTTTAAAAGTAATTGATTTTTATAATGGGGTTTAGCTGCTTTTCACTGCTGTGTTTATGCCGGTTTACACCCACTTGACTCACTTACAGAGGGATATCAATACATTGGTTTTAAGAGTCTTACTAGTCAGAATATATTCTTGGGCGGTGAACAGGGGGTGTTGAGTCCAGTTCACTGAGCAAGGAGTAGGTCTTGTCTATTACATATTGGGTTTATGGAACGGTATCTGAGCTAATTTGAAACCCTTGTTTTATGCATCACCCCACCTCACCTTTCCCGTTAAGCGGCCATAGTGTGTCTTCTAAACGTGTGACGCTGTTCTGTTTTGTAATTCAGTTCAAGTGTAGCGGTTTTTACATTCCCTCTCTAAGTGATATCTTATGATAAGTGTCTTTTTCTGTGTGACTTATTTCACTTAGAATCGTCGTACCTAAATCCTCTCATCATGCTGCTACTAGCCTTATGACGTTGATTTCATGCCTGAGTGATATTCCATTGTACATAAGGACCACAACTTCTTTATCCATTTTTCTCTTTCCTGGGATATTTAAGGTGTAATGAAGTGGAGGTTCTTGTCAATAGAGCAGCCCTAAACTTTGGGGTGCCTGTGTCTTGCTGATTTTTAGTTTTCCCAATTTATACGCCCATGAGTGGAAGTGCCCTATGCTCTCTAAGCTGAGTGTTTTAGATGTTTCAGGACACACTGTACACTTCTCCAGAGTGGCTGTTGGCAATTTAAATCCCGCCCATCAGTGTAGCAAGGCTCCCGTTTCTCCATGGCCTGTCCTGCATTTCTGGTTTTGACACTTTATTCAGCATGGCCCTTTTGACCGATGGGAAGCGAGACTTCATTGTAGCGCTGATCTGCCTTTCCAGGTTGCTTGGTTGGCCAAAAAGGGCGTATGCGTTTTTCCTGAATATATTCAGGAAAAAACGCATACGCCCTTTTTGGCCAAGGGCATCATGGTCGAGGTTTTGCCGCTTTTCCTGTGCTTTAAAGGCGATTCGAATCTACCTCCTGAAATCTGTTTCCTGCAATTCTGCCTTGCTTTCAAATCCTCTTTGTTGCCTTCCCTCAATATATTTGTGGACGAGAGTTATCATTTCTAACTCTGCAGGTTTGTGAATTGCAGTGCCCCTGAGCTCCATTTTTCAACTCGCTTTCTTGGGAGCTGGCCCCAAAAGCGCAGGATTGCTTCAGGCCCTATTGTGGTTCCGGGCGGCAGGCTGAGCCTGTGGTTAATTCTTCTTCCTGATGGGAAAATAGAGTGACCTGTGCCTGTCCCCACACCTAGACCTAGTCTCTCATTGGTTCCCCCTCTTCCCGTTCATCCTCAGGACAAATTTGCAACCTGTACAGAACAGGAGGTTAAAGGTGCTCATTCTCCAAGGAGGGAGATTGCTAGTAAAGCGGCTGGAATGGCGAGCCCGAGCACAAGGAGATGAGAAATGAGGTGCGTTTTAGAAACCTTTCCCGATCACACGGTGTACCATCTTCTGGGTTTCTCATGCATGTTTTCGATGTAGGAAGATGCCCTTGAACCTGGAGATTTTGGACCCATGGGATGGGTACCACGCAGTATTACTTTAAAGGGTCTGCGTTTGCTCACCCAACCTCACCAAACCTCTCAGCCCCAAGAGTGTCCACCCTTATGTCTCAATCAGCTGTGGGTCTAGAGATGGTTAATAAAGGTGGCATCCCAGCCCCTGAACGAATTCTGTATGAATTTCTCTCTCTTTCACTGTCTTTGTTTCACGGGTTTTTAAAAGTAATTGATTTTTATAATGGGGTTTAGCTGCTTTTCACTGCTGTGTTTATGCCGCTTTACACCCACTTGACTCACTTACAGAGAGATATCAATACATTGGTTTTAAGAGTCTTACTAGTCAGATATATTCTTGGGCGGTGAACAGGGGGTGTTGAATCCAGTTCACTGAGCAAGGAGTAGGTCTTGTCTGTTACATATTGGGTTTATGGAACAGTATCTGAGCTAATTTGAAACCCTTGTGTTATGCATCACACCACCTCACCTTTCCCGTTAAGCAGCCATAGTGTGTCTTCTAAACGTGTGACGCTGTTCTGTTTTGTAATTCAGTTCAAGTGTAGCGGTTTTTACATTCCCTCTCTAAGTGATATCTTATGATAAGTGTCTTTTTTTGTGTGACTTATTTCACTTAGAATCGTCGTACCTAAAACCTCTCATCATGCTGCTACTAGCCTTATGACGTTAATTTCATGGCTGAGTGATATGCCATTGTACATAAGGACCACAACTTCCTTATCCATTTTTCTTTTTCCTGGGATATTTAAGGTGTAACGAAGTGGAGGTTCTTGTCAACAGAGCAGCCCTAAACTTTGGGGTGCCTGTGTCTTGCTGATTTTTAGTTTTCCCAATTTATACGCCCATGAGTGGAAGTGCCCTATGCTCTCTAAGCTGAGTTTTTTAGATGTTTCAGGACACACCGTACACTTCTCCAGAGTGGCTGTTGGCAATTTACATCCCGCCCATCAGCGTAGCAAGGCTCCCGTTTCTCCATGGCCTGTCCTACATTTCTGGTTTTGACACTTTATTCAGCATGGCCCTTTTGACCGATGGGAAGCGAGACTTCTTTGTAGCGCTGATTTGCCTTTCCAGGTTGCTTGGTTGGCCAAAAAGGGCGTATGCGTTTTTTCCTGAATATATTCAGGAAAAAACGCATACGCCCTTTTTGGCCAAGGGCATCATTGTCGAGGTTTTGCCGCCTTTCCTGTGCTTTAAAGGCGATTCGACTCTACCTCCTGAAATCTGTTTCCTGCAATTCTGCTATGCTTTCAAATCCTCTTCGTTGCCTTCCCTCAATATATTTGTGGACGAGAGTTATCATTTCTAACTCTGCAGGTTTGTGAATTGCAGTGCCCCTGAGCGCGATTTTTCAACTCGCTTTTTTGGGAGCTGGCCGCAAAAGCACAGGATTGCTTCAGGCCCTCTTCTGCTTCCGGGCGGCAGGCTGAGCCTGTGGTTAATCCTTCTTCCTGATGGGAAAATAGAGTGACATGTGGCTGTCCCAACACCTAGAGCTAGTCTCTCATTGGTTCCCCCTCTTCCCGTTTATCCTCAGGACAAATTGCAACCTGTACGGAACAGAAGGTTAAAGGGGCTGATTCTCCAAGGACGGAGATTGCTAGTAAAGCGGCTGTAATGGCCAACCCGAGCACAAGGAGATGAGAAATGAGGTGCGTTTTAGAAACCTTTCCCGATCACACGGTTTACCATCTTCTGGGTTTCTCATGCATGTTTTCGATGTAGGAAGATGCCCTTGAACCTGGAGATTTTGGACCCATGGGATGGGTACCACGCAATATTACTTTAAAGGGTCTCCGTTTTCTCACCCAACCTCAGCAAACCTCTCAGCCCCAAGAGTGTCCACCCTTATGACTCAATCAGCTGTGGGTCTAGAGATGGTCAATAAAGGTGGCATCCCAGCCCCTGAACGAATTCTGTATGAATTTCTCTCTCTTTCACTGTCTTTGTTTCACGGGTTTTTAAAAGTAATTGATTTTTATAATGGGGTTTAGCTGCTTTTCACTGCTGTGTTTATGCCGCTTTACACCCACTTGACTCACTTACAGAGAGATATCAATACATTGGTTTTAAGAGTCTTACTAGTCAGATATATTCTTGGGCGGTGAACAGGGGGTGTTGAATCCAGTTCACTGAGCAAGGAGTAGGTCTTGTCTGTTACATATTGGGTTTATGGAACGGTATCTGAGCTAATTTGAAACCCTTGTGTTATGCATCACCCCACCTCACCTTTCCCGTTAAGCAGCCATAGTGTGTTTTCTAAACGTGTGACGCTGTTCTGTTTTGTAATTCAGTTCAAGTGTAGCGGTTTTTACATTCCCTCTATAAGTGATATCTTATGATAAGTGCCTTTTTCTGTGTGACTTATTTCACTTAGAATCGTCGTACCTAAATCTTCTCATCATGCTGCTACTAGCCTTATGATGTTGATTTCATGCCTGAGTGATATTCCATTGTACATAAGGACCACAACTTCTTTATCCATTTTTCTCTTTCCTGGGATATTTAAGGTGTAATGAAGTGGAGGTTCTTGTCATCAGAGCAGCCCTAAACTTTGGGGTGCCTGTGTCTTGCTGATTTTTAGTTTTCCCAATTTATACGCCCATGAGTGGAAGTGCCCTATGCTCTCTAAGCTGAGTGTTTTAGATGTTTCAGGACACACCGTACACTTCTCCAGAGTGGCTGTTGGCAATTTAAATCCCGCCCATCAGCGTAGCAAGGCTCCCGTTTCTCCATGGCCTGTCCTGCATTTCTGGTTTTGACACTTTATTCAGCATGGCCCTTTTGACCGATGGGAAGCGAGACTTCTTTGTAGCGCTGATTTGCCTTTCCAGGTTGCTTGGTTGGCCAAAAAGGGCGTATGCGTTTTTTCCTGAATATATTCAGGAAAAAACGCATACGCCCTTTTTGGCCAAGGGCATCATGGTCGAGGTTTTGCCGCCTTTCCTGTGCTTTAAAGGCGATTCGAATCTACCTCTTGAAATCTGTTTCCTGCAATTCTGCCTTGCTTTCAAATCCTCTTCGTTGCCTTCCCTCAATATATTTGTGGACGAGAGTTATCATTTCTAACTCTGCAGGTTTGTGAATTGCAGTGCCCCTGAGCTCCATTTTTCAACTCGCTTTCTTCGGAGCTGGCCGCAAAAGCGCAGGATTGCTTCAGGCCCTATTGTGGTTCCGGGCGGCAGGCTGAGCCTGTGGTTAATTCTTCTTCCTGATGGGAAAATAGAGTGACCTGTGCCTGTCCCCACACCTAGACCTAGTCTCTCATTGGTTCCCCCTCTTCCCGTTCATCCTCAGGACAAATTTGCAACCTGTACAGAACAGGAGGTTAAAGGTGCTCATTCTCCAAGGAGGGAGATTGCTAGTAAAGCGGCTGGAATGGCGAGCCCGAGCACAAGGAGATGAGAAATGAGGTGCGTTTTAGAAACCTTTCCCGATCACACGGTGTACCATCTTCTGGGTTTCTCATGCATGTTTTCGATGTAGGAAGATGCCCTTGAACCTGGAGATTTTGGACCCATGGGATGGGTACCACGCAGTATTACTTTAAAGGGTCTGCGTTTGCTCACCCAACCTCACCAAACCTCTCAGCCCCAAGAGTGTCCACCCTTATGTCTCAATCAGCTGTGGGTCTAGAGATGGTTAATAAAGGTGGCATCCCAGCCCCTGAACGAATTCTGTATGAATTTCTCTCTCTTTCACTGTCTTTGTTTCACGGGTTTTTAAAAGTAATTGATTTTTATAATGGGGTTTAGCTGCTTTTCACTGCTGTGTTTATGCCGCTTTACACCCACTTGACTCACTTACAGAGAGATATCAATACATTGGTTTTAAGAGTCTTACTAGTCAGATATATTCTTGGGCGGTGAACAGGGGGTGTTGAGTCCAGTTCACTGAGCAAGGAGTAGGTCTTGTCTGTTACATTTTGGGTTTATGGAACAGTATCTGAGCTAATTTGATACCCTTGTTTTATGCATCACCCCACCTCACCTTTCCCGTTAAGCAGCCATAGTGTGTTTTCTAAACGTGTGACGCTGTTCTGTTTTGTAATTCAGTTCAAGTGTAGCGGATTTTACATTCCCTCTATAAGTGATATCTTACGATAAGTGTCTTTCTCTGTGACTTATTTCACTTAGAATCGTCGTACCTAAATCCACTCATCATGCTGCTACCAGCCTTATGACGTTGATTTCATGCCTGAGTGATATTCCATTGTACATAAGGACCACAACTTCTTTATCCATTTTTCTCTTTCCTGGGATATTTAAGGTGTAATGAAGTGGAGGTTCTTGTCAACAGAGCAGCCCTAAACTTTGGGGTGCCTGTGTCTTGCTGATTTTTAGTTTTCCCAATTTATACGCCCATGAGTGGAAGTGCCCTATGTTCTCTAAGCAGAGTTTTTTAGGTGTTTCAGGACACACCGTACACTTCTCCAGAGTGGCTGTTGGCAATTTACATCCCGCCCATCAGCGTAGCAAGGCTCCCGTTTCTCCATGGCCTGTCCTGCATTTCTGGTTTTGACACTTTATTCAGCATGGCCCTTTTGACCGATGGGAAGCGAGACTTCTTTGTAGCGCTGATTTGCCTTTCCAGGTTGCTTGGTTGGTCAAAAAGGGCGTATGCGTTTTTTCCTGAATATATTCAGGAAAAAACGCATACGCCCTTTTTGGCCAAGGGCATCATTGTCGAGGTTTTGCCGCTTTTCCTGTGCTTTAAAGGCGATTCGACTCTACCTCCTGAAATCAGTTTCCTGCAATTCTGCTATGCTTTCAAATCCTCTTCGTTGCCTTCCCTCAATATATTTGTGGACGAGAGTTACCATTTCTAACTCTGCAGGTTTGTGAATTGCAGTGCCCCTGAGCTCCATTTTTCAACTCGCTTTTTTGGGAGCTGGCCGCAAAAGCACAGTATTGCTTCAGGCCCTGTTCTGCTTCCGGGCGGCAGGCTGAGCCTGTGGTTAATCCTTCTTCCTGATGGGAAAATAGAGTGACATGTGGCTGTCCCAACACCTAGAGCTAGTCTCTCATTGGTTCCCCCTCTTCCCGTTTATCCTCAGGACAAATTGCAACCTGTACGGAACAGAAGGTTAAAGGTGCTGATTCTCAAAGGAGGGAGATTGCTAGTAAAGCGGCTGTAATGGCCAACCCGAGCACAAGGAGATGAGAAATGAGGTGCGTTTTAGAAACCTTTCCCGATCACACGGTGTACCATCTTCTGGGTTTCGCATGCATGTTTTCGATGTAGGAAGATGCCCTTGAATCTGGAGATTTTGGACCCATGGGATGGGTACCACGCAGTATTACTTTAAAGGGTCTGCGTTTGCTCACCCAACCTCACCAAACCTCTCAGCCCGAAGAGTGTCCACCCTTATGTCTCAATCAGCTGTGGGTCTAGAGATGGTCAATAAAGGTGGCATCCCAGCCCCTGAACGAATTCTGTATGAATTTCTCTCTCTTTCACTGTCTTTGTTTCACGGGTTTTTAAAAGTAATTGATTTTTATAATGGGGTTTAGCTGCTTTTCACTGCTGTGTTTATGCCGCTTTACACCCACTTGACTCACTTACAGAGGGATATCAATACATTGGTTTAAAGAGTCTTACTAGTCAGATATATTCTTGGGCGGTGAACAGGGGGTGTTGAGTCCAGTTCACTGAGCAAGGAGTAGGTCTTGTCTATTACATATTGGGTTTATGGAACGGTATCTGAGCTAATTTGAAACCCTTGTTTTATGCATCACCCCACCTCACCTTTCCCGTTAAGCAGCCATAGTGTGTCTTCTAAACGTGTGACGCTGTTCTGTTTTGTAATTCAGTTCAAGTGTAGCGGTTTTTACATTCCCTCTCTAAGTGATATCTTATGATAAGTGTCTTTTTCTGTGTGACTTATTTCACTTAGAATCGTCGTACCTAAATCCTCTCATCATGCTGCTACTAGCCTTATGACGTTGATTTCATGCCTGAGTGATATTCCATTGTACATAAGGACCACAACTTCTTTATCCATTTTTCTCTTTCCTGGGATATTTAAGGTGTAATGAAGTGGAGGTTCTTGTCAACAGAGCAGCCCTAAACTTTGGGGTGCCTGTGTCTTGCTGATTTTTAGTTTTCCCAATTTATACGCCCATGAGTGGAAGTGCCCTATGCTCTCTAAGCTGAGTGTTTTAGATGTTTCAGGACACACTGTACACTTCTCCAGAGTGGCTGTTGGCAATTTAAATCCCGCCCATCAGTGTAGCAAGGCTCCCGTTTCTCCATGGCCTGTCCTGCATTTCTGGTTTTGACACTTTATTCAGCATGGCCCTTTTGACCGATGGGAAGCGAGACTTCTTTGTAGCGCTGATTTGCCTTTCCAGGTTGCTTGGTTGGCCAAAAAGGGCGTATGCGTTTTTTCCTGAATATATTCAGGAAAAAACGCATACGCCCTTTTTGGCCAAGGGCATCATTGTCGAGGTTTTGCCGCTTTTCCTGTGCTTTAAAGGCGATTCGACTCTACCTCCTGAAATCTGTTTCCTGCAATTCTGCCTTGCTTTCAAATCCTCTTCGTTGCCTTCCCTCAATATATTTGTGGACGAGAGTTATCATTTCTAACTCTGCAGGTTTGTGAATTGCAGTGCCCCTGAGCGCGATTTTTCAACTCGCTTTTTTGGGAGCTGGCCGCAAAAGCACAGGATTGCTTCAGGCCCTGTTCTGCTTCCGGGCGGCAGGCTGAGCCTGTGGTTAATCCTTCTTCCTGATGGGAAAATAGAGTGACCTGTGGCTGTCCCAACACCTAGAGCTAGTCTCTCATTGGTTCCCCCTCTTCCCGTTTATCCTCAGGACAAATTGCAACCTGTACAGAACAGAAGGTTAAAGGGGCTGATTCTCCAAGGACGGAGATTGCTAGTAAAGCGGCTGTAATGGCCAACCCGAGCACAAGGAGATGAGAAATGAGGTGCGTTTTAGAAACCTTTCCCGATCACACGGTGTACCATCTTCTGGGTTTCTCATGCATGTTTTCGATGTAGGAAGATGCCCTTGAACCTGGAGATTTTGGACCCATGGGATGGGTACCACGCAATATTACTTTAAAGGGTCTCCGTTTTCTCACCCAATCTCAGCAAACCTCTCAGCCCCAAGAGTGTCCACCCTTATGACTCAATCAGCTGTGGGTCTAGAGATGGTCAATAAAGGTGGCATCCCAGCCCCTGAACGAATTCTGTATGAATTTCTCTCTCTTTCACTGTCTTTGTTTCACGGGTTTTTAAAAGTAATTGATTTTTATAATGGGGTTTAGCTGCTTTTCACTGCTGTGTTTATGCCTCTTTACACCCACTTGACTCACTTACAGAGAGATATCAATACATTGGTTTTAAGAGTCTTACTAGTCAGATATATTCTTGGGCGGTGAACAGGGGGTGTTGAATCCAGTTCACTGAGCAAGGAGTAGGTCTTGTCTGTTACATATTGGGTTTATGGAACAGTATCTGAGCTAATTTGATACCCTTGTTTTATGCAACACCCCACCTCACCTTTCCCGTTAAGCAGCCATAGTGTGTTTTCTAAACGTGTGACGCTGTTCTGTTTTGTAATTCAGTTCAAGTGTAGCGGTTTTTACATTCCCTCTATAAGTCATATCTTATGATAAGTGCCTTTTTCTGTGTGACTTATTTCACTTAGAATCGTCGTACCTAAATCTTCTCATCATGCTGCTACTAGCCTTATGATGTTGATTTCATTGCTGAGTGATATGCCATTATACATATGGACCACAACTTCTTTATCCATTTTTCTCTTTCATTGGATATTTAAGGTGTAACGAAGTGGAGGTTCTTGTCAACAGAGCAGCCCTAAACTTTGGGGTGCCTGTGTCTTGCTGATTTTTAGTTTTCCCAATTTATACACCCATGAGTGGAAGTGCCCTATGCTCTCTAAGCTGAGTTTTTTAGATGTTTCAGGACACACCGTACACTTCTCCAGAGTGGCTGTTGGCAATTTACATCCCGCCCATCAGCGTAGCAAGGCTCCCGTTTCTCCATGGCCTGTCCTGCATTTCTGGTTTTGACACTTTATTCAGCATGGCCCTTTTGACCGATGGGAAGCGAGACTTCTTTTTAGCGCTAATTTGCCTTTCCAGGTTGCTTGCTTGGCCAAAAAGGGCGTATGCGTTTTTTCCTGAATATATTCAGGAAAAAACGCATACGCCCTTTTTGGCCAAGGGCATCATGGTCGAGGTTTTGCCGCTTTTCCTGTGCTTTAAAGGTGATTCGAATCTACCTCCTGAAATCTGTTTCCTGCAATTCTGCCTTGCTTTCAAATCCTCTTCGTTGCCTTCCCTCAATATTTTTGTGGACGAGAGTTATCATTTCTAACTCTGCAGGTTTGTGAATTGCAGTGCCCCTGAGCTCCATTTTTCAACTCGCTTTCTTGGGAGCTGGCCGCAAAAGCGCAGGATTGCTTCAGGCCCTATTGTGGTTCCGGGCGGCAGGCTGAGCCTGTGGTTAATTCTTCTTCCTGATGGGAAAATAGAGTGACCTGTGCCTGTCCCCACACCTAGACCTAGTCTCTCATTGGTTCCCCCTCTTCCCGTTCATCCTCAGGACAAATTTGCAACCTGTACAGAACAGGAGGTTAAAGGTGCTCATTCTCCAAGGAGGGAGATTGCTAGTAAAGCGGCTGGAATGGCGAGCCCGAGCACAAGGAGATGAGAAATGAGGTGCGTTTTAGAAACCTTTCCCGATCACACGGTGTACCGTCTTCTGGGTTTCTCATGCATGTTTTCGATGTAGGAAGATGCCCTTGAACCTGGAGATTTTGGACCCATGGGATGGGTACCACGCAGTATTACTTTAAAGGGTCTGCGTTTGCTCACCCAACCTCACCAAACCTCTCAGCCCGAAGAGTGTCCACCCTTATGTCTCAATCAGCTGTGGGTCTAGAGATGGTCAATCCAGGTGGCATCACAGCCCCTGAACGAATTTTGTAAGAATTTCTCTCTCTTTCACTGTCTTTGTTTCACGGATTTTTAAAAGTAATTGATTTTTATAATGGGGTTTAGCTGCTTTTCACTGCTGTGTTTATGCCGGTTTACACCCACTTGACTCACTTACAGAGGGATATCAATACATTGGTTTTAAGAGTCTTACTAGTCAGATATATTCTTGGGCGGTGAACAGGGGGTGTTGAGTCCAGTTCACTGAGCAAGGAGTAGGTCTTGTCTATTACATATTGGGTTTATGGAACGGTATCTGAGCTCATTTGAAACCCTTGTTTTATGCATCACCCCACCTCACCTTTCCCGTTAAGCAGCCATAGTGTGTCTTCTAAACGTGTGACGCTGTTCTGTTTTGTAATTCAGTTCAAGTGTAGCGGTTTTTACATTCCCTCTCTAAGTGATATCTTATGATAAGTGTCTTTTTCTGTGTGACTTATTTCACTTAGAATCGTCGTACCTAAATCCACTCATCATGCTGCTTCCAGCCTTATGACGTTGATTTCATGCCTGAGTGATATTCCATTGTACATAAGGACCACAACTTCTTTATCCATTTTTCTCTTTCCTGGGATATTTAAGGTGTAATGAAGTGGAGGTTCTTGTCAACAGAGCAGCCCTAAACTTTGGGGTGCCTGTGTCTTGCTGATTTTTAGTTTTCCCAATTTATACGCCCATGAGTGGAAGTGCCCTATGCTCTCTAAGCTGAGTTTTTTAGATGTTTCAGGACACACCGTACACTTCTCCAGAGTGGCTGTTGGCAATTTACATCCCGCCCATCAGCGTAGCAAGGCTCCCGTTTCTCCATGGCCTGTCCTGCATTTCTGGTTTTGACACTTTATTCAGCATGGCCCTTTTGACCGATGGGAAGCGAGACTTCTTTGTAGCGCTGATTTGCCTTTCCAGGTTGCTTGGTTGGCCAAAAAGGGCGTATGCGTTTTTTCCTGAATATATTCAGGAAAAAACGCATACGCCCTTTTTGGCCAAGGGCATCATTGTCGAGGTATTGCCGCTTTTCCTGTGCTTTAAACGCGATTCGACTCTACCTCCTGAAATCAGTTTCCTGCAATTCTGCTATGCTTTCAAATCCTCTCCGTTGCCTTCCCTCAATATATTTGTGGACGAGAGTTACCATTTATAACTCTGCAGGTTTGTGAATTGCAGTGCCCCTGAGCTCCATTTTTCAACTCGCTTTTTTGGGAGCTGGCCGCAAAAGCACAGGATTGCTTCAGGCCCTGTTCTGCTTCCGGGCGGCAGGCTGAGCCTGTGGTTAATCCTTCTTCCTGATGGGAAATTAGAGTGACATGTGGCTGTCCCAATACCTAGAGCTAGTCTCTCATTGGTTCCCCCTCTTCCCGTTTATCCTCAGGACAAATTGCAACCTGTAGGGAACAGAAGGTTAAAGGGGCTGATTCTCCAAGGAGGGAGATTGCTAGTAAAGCGGCTGTAATGGCCAACCCCAGCACAAGGAGATGAGAAATGAGGTGCGTTTTAGAAACCTTTCCCGATCACACGGTGTACCATCTTCTGGGTTTCTCATGCATGTTTTCGATGTAGGAAGATGCCCTTGAACCTGGAGATTTTGGACCCATGGGATGGATACCACGCAGTATTACTTTAAAGGGTCTGTGTTTGCTCACCCAACCTCACCAAACCTCTCAGCCCCAAGAGTGTCCACCCTTATGTCTCAATCAGCTGTGGGTCTAGAGATGGTCAATCCAGGTGGCATCACAGCCACTGAACGAATTTTGTAATAATTTCTCTCTCTTCACTGTCTTTGTTTCACGGGTTTTTAAAAGTAATTGATTTTTATAACGGGGTTTAGTTGCTTTTCACTGCTGTGTTTATGCCGGTTTACACCCACTTGACTCACTTACAGAGGGATATCAATACATTGGCTTTAAGATTCTTACTAGTCAGATATATTCTTGGGCGGTGAACAGGGGGTGTTGAGTCCAGTTCACTGAGCAAGGAGTAGGTCTTGTCTATTACATATTGGGTTTATGGAACGGTATCTGAGCTAATTTGAAACCCTTGTTTTATGCATCACCCCACTTCACCTTTCCCGTTAAGCAGCCATAGTGTGTCTTCTAAACGTGTGACGCTGTTCTGTTTTGTAATTCAGTTCAAGTGTAGCGGTTTTTACATTCCCTCTCTAAGTGATATCTTATGATAAGTGTCTTTTTCTGTGTGACTTATTTCACTTAGAATCATCGTACCTAAAAACTCTCATCATGCTGCTACTAGCCTTATGACGTTAATTTCATGGCTGAGTGATATGCCATTGTACATAAGGACCACAACTTCCTTATCCATTTTTCTCTTTCCTCGGATATTTAAGGTGTAACGAAGTGGAGGTTCTTGTCAACAGAGCAGCCCTAAACTTTGGGGTGCCTGTGTCTTGCTGATTTTTAGTTTTCCCAATTTATACGCCCATGAGTGGAAGTGCCCTATGCTCTCTAAGCTGAGTTTTTTAGATGTTTCAGGACACACCGTACACTTCTCCAGAGTGGCTGTTGGCAATTTACATCCCGCCCATCAGCGTAGCAAGGCTCCCGTTTCTCCATGGCCTGTCCTGCATTTCTGGTTTTGACACTTTATTCAGCATGGCCCTTTTGACCGATGGGAAGCGAGACTTCTTTGTAGCGCTGATTTGCCTTTCCAGGTTTCTTGGTTGGCCAAAAAGGGCGTATGCTTTTTTTCCTGAATATATTCAGGAAAAAACGCATACGCCCTTTTTGGCCAAGGGCATCATGGTCGAGGTTTTGCCGCTTTTCCTGTGCTTTAAAGGCGATTCGAATCTACCTCCTGAAATCTGTTTCCTGCAATTCTGCCTTGCTTTCTAATCCTCTTTGTTGCCTTCCCTCAATATATTTGTGGACGAGAGTTATCATTTCTAACTCTGCAGGTTTGTGAATTGCAGTGCCCCTGAGCTCCATTTTTCAACTCGCTTTCTTGGGAGCTGGCCGCAAAAGCGCAGGATTGCTTCAGGCCCTATTGTGGTTCCGGGGGGCAGGCTGAGCCTGTGGTTAATTCTTCTTCCTGATGGGAAAATAGAGTGACCTGTGCCTGTCCCCACACCTAGACCTAGTCTCTCATTGGTTCCCCCTCTTCCCGTTCATCCTCAGGACAAATTTGCAACCTGTACAGAACAGGAGGTTAAAGGTGCTCATTCTCCAAGGAGGGAGATTGCTAGTAAAGCGGCTGGAATGGCGAGCCCGAGCACAAGGAGATGAGAAATGAGGTGCGTTTTAGAAACCTTTCCCGATCACACGGTGTACCATCTTCTGGGTTTCTCATGCATGTTTTCGATGTAGGAAGATGCCCTTGAACCTGGAGATTTTGGACCCATGGGATGGGTACCACGCAGTATTACTTTAAAGGGTCTGCGTTTGCTCACCCAACCTCACCAAACCTCTCAGCCCGAAGAGTGTCCACCCTTATGTCTTAATCAGCTGTGGGTCTAGAGATGGTCAATAAAGGTGGCATCCCAGCCCCTGAACGAATTCTGTATGAATTTCTCTCTCTTTCACTGTCTTTGTTTCATGGGTTTATAAAGTAATTGATTTTTATAATGGGGTTTAGCTGCTTTTCACTGCTGTGTTTATGCCGCTTTACACCCACTTGACTCACTTACAGAGAGATATCAATACATTGGTTTTAAGAGTCTTACTAGTCAGATATATTCTTGGGCGGTGAACAGGGGGTGTTGAATCCAGTTCACTGAGCAAGGAGTAGGTCTTGTCTGTTACATATTGGGTTTATGGAACGGTATCTGAGCTAATTTGAAACCCTTGTGTTATGCATCACCCCACCTCACCTTTCCCGTTAAGCAGCCATAGTGTGTTTTCTAAACGTGTGACGCTGTTCTGTTTTGTAATTCAGTTCAAGTGTAGCGGTTTTTACATTCCCTCTATAAGTGATATCTTATGATAAGTGCCTTTTTCTGTGTGACTTATTTCACTTAGAATCGTCGTACCTAAATCTTCTCATCATGCTGCTACTAGCCTTATGATGTTGATTTCATGCCTGAGTGATATTCCATTGTACATAAGGACCACAACTTCTTTATCCATTTTTCTCTTTCCTGGGATATTTAAGGTGTAATGAAGTGGAGGTTCTTGTCATCAGAGCAGCCCTAAACTTTGGGGTGCCTGTGTCTTGCTGATTTTTAGTTTTCCCAATTTATACGCCCATGAGTGGAAGTGCCCTATGCTCTCTAAGCTGAGTGTTTTAGATGTTTCAGGACACACCGTACACTTCTCCAGAGTGGCTGTTGGCAATTTAAATCCCGCCCATCAGCGTAGCAAGGCTCCCGTTTCTCCATGGCCTGTCCTGCATTTCTGGTTTTGACACTTTATTCAGCATGGCCCTTTTGACCGATGGGAAGCGAGACTTCTTTGTAGCGCTGATTTGCCTTTCCAGGTTGCTTGGTTGGCCAAAAAGGGTGTATGCGTTTTTTCCTGAATATATTCAGGAAAAAACGCATACGCCCTTTTTGGCCAAGGGCATCATGGTCGAGGTTTTGCCGCCTTTCCTGTGCTTTAAAGGCGATTCGAATCTACCTCTTGAAATCTGTTTCCTGCAATTCTGCCTTGCTTTCAAATCCTCTTTGTTGCCTTCCCTCAATATATTTGTGGACGAGAGTTATCATTTCTAACTCTGCAGGTTTGTGAATTGCAGTGCCCCTGAGCTCCATTTTTCAACTCGCTTTCTTGGGAGCTGGCCCCAAAAGCGCAGGATTGCTTCAGGCCCTATTGTGGTTCCGGGCGGCAGGCTGAGCCTGTGGTTAATTCTTCTTCCTGATGGGAAAATAGAGTGACCTGTGCCTGTCCCCACACCTAGACCTAGTCTCTCATTGGTTCCCCCTCTTCCCGTTCATCCTCAGGACAAATTTGCAACCTGTACAGAACAGGAGGTTAAAGGTGCTCATTCTCCAAGGAGGGAGATTGCTAGTAAAGCAGCTGGAATGGCGAGCCCGAGCACAAGGAGATGAGAAATGAGGTGCGTTTTAGCAACCTTTCCCGATCACACAGTGTACCATCTTCTGGGTTTCTCATGCATGTTTTCGATGTAGGAAGATGCCCTTGAACCTGGAGATTTTGGACCCATGGGATGGGTACCACGCAGTATTGCTTTAAAGGGTCTGCGTTTGCTCACCCAACCTCACCAAACCTCTCAGCCCGAAGAGTGTCCACCCTTATGTCTCAATCAGCTGTGGGTCTAGAGATGGTTAATAAAGGTGGCATCCCAGCCCCTGAACGAATTCTGTATGAATTTCTCTCTCTTTCACTGTCTTTGTTTCACGGGTTTTTAAAAGTAATTGATTTTTATAATGGGGTTTAGCTGCTTTTCACTGCTGTGTTTATGCCGCTTTACACCCACTTGACTCACTTACAGAGAGATATCAATACATTGGTTTTAAGAGTCTTACTAGTCAGATATATTCTTGGGTGGTGAACAGGGGGTGTTGAATCCAGTTCACTGAGCAAGGAGTAGGTCTTGTCTGTTACATATTGGGTTTATGGAAGAGTATCTGAGCTAATTTGCAACCCTTGTTTTATGCATCACCCCACCTCACCTTTCCCGTTAAGCAGCCATAGTGTGTCTTCTAAACGTGTGACGCTGTTCTGTTTTGTAATTCAGTTCAAGTGTAGCGGTTTTTACATTCCCTCTCTAAGTGATATCTTATGATAAGTGTCTTTTTCTGTGTGACTTATTTCACTTTGAATCATCGTACCTAAATCTTCTCATCATGCTGCTACTAGCCTTATGATGTTGATTTCATTGCTGAGTGATATGCCATTATACATATGGACCACAACTTCTTTATCCATTTTTCTCTTTCCTGGGATATTTAAGGTGTAACGAAGTGGAGGTTCTTGTCAACAGAGCAGCCCTAAACTTTGGGGTGCCTGTGTCTTGCTGATTTTTAGTTTTCCCAATTTATACGCCCATGAGTGGAAGTGCCCTATGCTCTCTAATCTGAGTTTTTTAGATGTTTCAGGACACACCGTACACTTCTCCAGAGTGGCTGTTGGCAATTTACATCCCGCCCATCAGCGTAGCAAGGCTCCCGTTTCTCCATGGCCTGTCCTGCATTTCTGGTTTTGACACTTTATTCAGCATGGCCCTTTTGACCGATGGGAAGCGAGACTTCTTTGTAGCGCTGATTTGCCTTTCCAGGTTGCTTGGTTGGCCAAAAAGGGCGTATGCGTTTTTTCCTGAATATATTCAGGAAAAAACGCATACGCCCTTTTTGGCCAAGGGCATCATTGTCGAGGTTTTGCCGCCTTTCCTGTGCTTTAAAGGCGATTCGACTCTACCTCCTGAAATCTGTTTCCTGCAATTCTGCTATGCTTTCAAATCCTCTTCGTTGCCTTCCCTCAATATATTTGTGGACGAGAGTTATCATTTCTAACTCTGCAGGTTTGTGAATTGCAGTGCCCCTGAGCGCGATTTTTCAACTCGCTTTTTTGGGAGCTGGCCGCAAAAGCACAGGATTGCTTCAGGCCCTCTTCTGCTTCCGGGCGGCAGGCTGAGCCTGTGGTTAATCCTTCTTCCTGATGGGAAAATAGAGTGACCTGTGGCTGTCCCAACACCTAGAGCTAGTCTCTCATTGGTTCCCCCTCTTCCCGTTTATCCTCAGGACAAATTGCAACCTGTACGGAACAGAAGGTTAAAGGGGCTGATTCTCCAAGGACGGAGATTGCTAGTAAAGCGGCTGTAATGGCCAACCCGAGCACAAGGAGATGAGAAATGAGGTGCGTTTTATAAACCTTTCCCGATCACACGGTTTACCATCTTCTGGGTTTCTCATGCATGTTTTCGATGTAGGAAGATGCCCTTGAACCTGGAGATTTTGGACCCATGGGATGGGTACCACGCAATATTACTTTAAAGGGTCTCCGTTTTCTCACCCAACCTCAGCAAACCTCTCAGCCCCAAGAGTGTCCACCCTTATGACTCAATCAGCTGTGGGTCTAGAGATGGTCAATAAAGGTGGCATCCCAGCCCCTGAACGAATTCTGTATGAATTTCTCTCTCTTTCACTGTCTTTGTTTCACGGGTTTTTAAAAGTAATTGATTTTTATAATGGGGTTTAGCTGCTTTTCACTGCTGTGTTTATGCCTCTTTACACCCACTTGACTCACTTACAGAGAGATATCAATACATTGGTTTTAAGAGTCTTACTAGTCAGATATATTCTTGGGCGGTGAACAGGGGGTGTTGAATCCAGTTCACTGAGCAAGGAGTAGGTCTTGTCTGTTACATATTGGGTTTATGGAACGGTATCTGAGCTAATTTGAAACCCTTGTTTTATGCATCACCCACCTCACCTTTCCCGTTAAGCAGCCATAGTGTGTCTTCTAAACATGTGACGCTGTTCTGTTTTGTAATTCAGTTCAAGTGTAGCGGTTTTTACATTCCCTCTCTAAGTGATATCTTATGATAAGTGTCTTTTTCTGTGTGACTTATTTCACTTAGAATCGTCGTACCTAAATCCTCTCATCATGCTGCTACTAGCCTTATGACGTTAATTTCATGGCTGAGTGATATGCCATTGTACATAAGGACCACAACTTCCTTATCCATTTTTCTCTTTCCTGGGATATTTAAGGTGTAACGAAGTGGAGGTTCTTGTCAACAAAGCAGCCCTAAACTTTGGGGTGCCTGTGTCTTGCTGATTTTTAGTTTTCCCAATTTATACGCCCATGAGTGGAAGTGCCCTATGCTCTCTAAGCTGAGTTTTTTAGATGTTTCAGGACACACCGTACACTTCTCCAGAGTGGCTGTTGGCAATTTACATCCCGCCCATCAGCGTAGCAAGGCTCCCGTTTCTCCATGGCCTGTCCTACATTTCTGGTTTTGACACTTTATTCAGCATGGCCCTTTTGACCGATGGGAAGCGAGACTTCTTTGTAGCGCTGATTTGCCTTTCCAGGTTGCTTGGTTGGCCAAAAAGGGCGTATGCGTTTTTTCCTGAATATATTCAGGAAAAAACGCATACGCCCTTTTTGGCCAAGGGCATCATTGTCGAGGTTTTGCCGCCTTTCCTGTGCTTTAAAGGCGATTCGACTCTACCTCCTGAAATCTGTTTCCTGCAATTCTGCTATGCTTTCAAATCCTCTTCGTTGCCTTCCCTCAATATATTTGTGGACGAGAGTTCTCATTTCTAACTCTGCAGGTTTGTGAATTGCAGTGCCCCTGAGCTCCATTTTTCAACTCGCTTTTTTGGGAGCTGGCTGCAAAAGCACAGGATTGCTTCAGGCCCTCTTCTGCTTCCGGGCGGCAGACTGAGCCTGTGGTTAATCCTTCTTCCTGATGGGAAAATAGAGTGACCTGTGGCTGTCCCCACACCTAGACCTAGTCTCTCATTGGTTCCCCCTCTTCCCGTTCATCCTCAGGACAAATTGCAACCTGTTCGGAACAGGAGGTTAAAGGTGCTGATTCTCCAAGGAGGGAGATTGCTAGTAAAGTGGCTGTAATGGCGAGCCCGAGCACAAGGAGATGAGAAATGAGGTGCGTTTTAGAAACCTTTCCCGATCACACGGTGTACCGTCTTCTGGGTTTCTCATGCATGTTTTCGATGTAGGAAGATGCCCTTGAACCTGGAGATTTTGGACCCATGGGATGGGTACCACGCAGTATTACTTTAAAGGGTCTGCGTTTGCTCACCCAACCTCACCAAACCTCTCAGCCCGAAGAGTGTCCACCCTTATATCTCAATCAGCTGTGGGTCTAGAGATGGTCAATAAAGGTGGCATACCAGCCCCTGAACGAATTCTGTATGAATTTCTCTCTGTTTCACTGTCTTTGTTTCACGGGTTTTTAAAAGTAATTGACTTTTATAATGGGGTTTAGCTGCTTTTCACTTCTGTGTTTATGCCGATTTACACCCACTTGACTCACTTACAGAGAGATAACAATACATTGGTTTTAAGAGTCTTACTAGTCAGATATATTCTTGGGCGGTGAACAGGGGGTGTTGAGTCCAGTTCACTGAGCAAGGAGTAGGTCTTGTCTGTTACATATTGGGTTTATGGAACAGTATCTGAGCTAATTTGATACCCTTGTTTTATGCATCACCCCACCTCACCTTTCCCGTTAAGCAGCCATAGTGTGTTTTCTAAACGTGTAACGCTGTTCTGTTTTGTAATTCAGTTCAAGTGTAGCGGATTTTACATTCCCTCTATAAGTGATATCTTACGATAAGTGTCTTTCTCTGTGACTTATTTCACTTAGAATCGTCGTACCTAAATCCACTCATCATGCTGCTTCCAGCCTTATGACGTTGATTTCATGCCTGAGTGATATTCCATTGTACATAAGGACCACAACTTCTTTATCCATTTTTCTCTTTCCTGGGATATTTAAGGTGTAATGAAGTGGAGGTTCTTGTCAACAGAGCAGCCCTAAACTTTGGGGTGCCTGTGTCTTGCTGATTTTTAGTTTTCCCAATTTATACGCCCATGAGTGGAAGTGCCCTATGCTCTCTAAGCTGAGTTTTTTAGATGTTTCAGGACACACCGTACACTTCTCCAGAGTGGCTGTTGGCAATTTACATCCCGCCCATCAGCGTAGCAAGGCTCCCGTTTCTCCATGGCCTGTCCTGCATTTCTGGTTTTGACACTTTATTCAGCATGGCCCTTTTGACCGATGGGAAGCGAGACTTCTTTGTAGCGCTGATTTGCCTTTCCAGGTTGCTTGGTTGGCCAAAAAGGGCGTATGCGTTTTTTCCTGAATATATTCAGGAAAAAACGCATACGCCCTTTTTGGCCAAGGGCATCATTGTCGAGGTATTGCCGCTTTTCCTGTGCTTTAAACGCGATTCGACTCTACCTCCTGAAATCAGTTTCCTGCAATTCTGCTATGCTTTCAAATCCTCTCCGTTGCCTTCCCTCAATATATTTGTGGACGAGAGTTACCATTTATAACTCTGCAGGTTTGTGAATTGCAGTGCCCCTGAGCTCCATTTTTCAACTCGCTTTTTTGGGAGCTGGCCGCAAAAGCACAGGATTGCTTCAGGCCCTGTTCTGCTTCCGGGCGGCAGGCTGAGCCTGTGGTTAATCCTTCTTCCTGATGGGAAATTAGAGTGACATGTGGCTGTCCCAATACCTAGAGCTAGTCTCTCATTGGTTCCCCCTCTTCCCGTTTATCCTCAGGACAAATTGCAACCTGTAGGGAACAGAAGGTTAAAGGGGCTGATTCTCCAAGGAGGGAGATTGCTAGTAAAGCGGCTGTAATGGCCAACCCCAGCACAAGGAGATGAGAAATGAGGTGCGTTTTAGAAACCTTTCCCGATCACACGGTGTACCATCTTCTGGGTTTCTCATGCATGTTTTCGATGTAGGAAGATGCCCTTGAACCTGGAGATTTTGGACCCATGGGATGGATACCACGCAGTATTACTTTAAAGGGTCTGTGTTTGCTCACCCAACCTCACCAAACCTCTCAGCCCCAAGAGTGTCCACCCTTATGTCTCAATCAGCTGTGGGTCTAGAGATGGTCAATCCAGGTGGCATCACAGCCACTGAACGAATTTTGTAATAATTTCTCTCTCTTCACTGTCTTTGTTTCACGGGTTTTTAAAAGTAATTGATTTTTATAACGGGGTTTAGTTGCTTTTCACTGCTGTGTTTATGCCGGTTTACACCCACTTGACTCACTTACAGAGGGATATCAATACATTGGCTTTAAGATTCTTACTAGTCAGATATATTCTTGGGCGGTGAACAGGGGGTGTTGAGTCCAGTTCACTGAGCAAGGAGTAGGTCTTGTCTATTACATATTGGGTTTATGGAACGGTATCTGAGCTAATTTGAAACCCTTGTTTTATGCATCACCCCACTTCACCTTTCCCGTTAAGCAGCCATAGTGTGTCTTCTAAACGTGTGACGCTGTTCTGTTTTGTAATTCAGTTCAAGTGTAGCGGTTTTTACATTCCCTCTCTAAGTGATATCTTATGATAAGTGTCTTTTTCTGTGTGACTTATTTCACTTAGAATCATCGTACCTAAAAACTCTCATCATGCTGCTACTAGCCTTATGACGTTAATTTCATGGCTGAGTGATATGCCATTGTACATAAGGACCACAACTTCCTTATCCATTTTTCTCTTTCCTCGGATATTTAAGGTGTAACGAAGTGGAGGTTCTTGTCAACAGAGCAGCCCTAAACTTTGGGGTGCCTGTGTCTTGCTGATTTTTAGTTTTCCCAATTTATACGCCCATGAGTGGAAGTGCCCTATGCTCTCTAAGCTGAGTTTTTTAGATGTTTCAGGACACACCGTACACTTCTCCAGAGTGGCTGTTGGCAATTTACATCCCGCCCATCAGCGTAGCAAGGCTCCCGTTTCTCCATGGCCTGTCCTGCATTTCTGGTTTTGACACTTTATTCAGCATGGCCCTTTTGACCGATGGGAAGCGAGACTTCTTTGTAGCGCTGATTTGCCTTTCCAGGTTTCTTGGTTGGCCAAAAAGGGCGTATGCTTTTTTTCCTGAATATATTCAGGAAAAAACGCATACGCCCTTTTTGGCCAAGGGCATCATGGTCGAGGTTTTGCCGCTTTTCCTGTGCTTTAAAGGCGATTCGAATCTACCTCCTGAAATCTGTTTCCTGCAATTCTGCCTTGCTTTCTAATCCTCTTTGTTGCCTTCCCTCAATATATTTGTGGACGAGAGTTATCATTTCTAACTCTGCAGGTTTGTGAATTGCAGTGCCCCTGAGCTCCATTTTTCAACTCGCTTTCTTGGGAGCTGGCCGCAAAAGCGCAGGATTGCTTCAGGCCCTATTGTGGTTCCGGGGGGCAGGCTGAGCCTGTGGTTAATTCTTCTTCCTGATGGGAAAATAGAGTGACCTGTGCCTGTCCCCACACCTAGACCTAGTCTCTCATTGGTTCCCCCTCTTCCCGTTCATCCTCAGGACAAATTTGCAACCTGTACAGAACAGGAGGTTAAAGGTGCTCATTCTCCAAGGAGGGAGATTGCTAGTAAAGCGGCTGGAATGGCGAGCCCGAGCACAAGGAGATGAGAAATGAGGTGCGTTTTAGAAACCTTTCCCGATCACACGGTGTACCATCTTCTGGGTTTCTCATGCATGTTTTCGATGTAGGAAGATGCCCTTGAACCTGGAGATTTTGGACCCATGGGATGGGTACCACGCAGTATTACTTTAAAGGGTCTGCGTTTGCTCACCCAACCTCACCAAACCTCTCAGCCCGAAGAGTGTCCACCCTTATGTCTTAATCAGCTGTGGGTCTAGAGATGGTCAATAAAGGTGGCATCCCAGCCCCTGAACGAATTCTGTATGAATTTCTCTCTCTTTCACTGTCTTTGTTTCATGGGTTTATAAAGTAATTGATTTTTATAATGGGGTTTAGCTGCTTTTCACTGCTGTGTTTATGCCGCTTTACACCCACTTGACTCACTTACAGAGAGATATCAATACATTGGTTTTAAGAGTCTTACTAGTCAGATATATTCTTGGGCGGTGAACAGGGGGTGTTGAATCCAGTTCACTGAGCAAGGAGTAGGTCTTGTCTGTTACATATTGGGTTTATGGAACGGTATCTGAGCTAATTTGAAACCCTTGTGTTATGCATCACCCCACCTCACCTTTCCCGTTAAGCAGCCATAGTGTGTTTTCTAAACGTGTGACGCTGTTCTGTTTTGTAATTCAGTTCAAGTGTAGCGGTTTTTACATTCCCTCTATAAGTGATATCTTATGATAAGTGCCTTTTTCTGTGTGACTTATTTCACTTAGAATCGTCGTACCTAAATCTTCTCATCATGCTGCTACTAGCCTTATGATGTTGATTTCATGCCTGAGTGATATTCCATTGTACATAAGGACCACAACTTCTTTATCCATTTTTCTCTTTCCTGGGATATTTAAGGTGTAATGAAGTGGAGGTTCTTGTCATCAGAGCAGCCCTAAACTTTGGGGTGCCTGTGTCTTGCTGATTTTTAGTTTTCCCAATTTATACGCCCATGAGTGGAAGTGCCCTATGCTCTCTAAGCTGAGTGTTTTAGATGTTTCAGGACACACCGTACACTTCTCCAGAGTGGCTGTTGGCAATTTAAATCCCGCCCATCAGCGTAGCAAGGCTCCCGTTTCTCCATGGCCTGTCCTGCATTTCTGGTTTTGACACTTTATTCAGCATGGCCCTTTTGACCGATGGGAAGCGAGACTTCTTTGTAGCGCTGATTTGCCTTTCCAGGTTGCTTGGTTGGCCAAAAAGGGCGTATGCGTTTTTTCCTGAATATATTCAGGAAAAAACGCATACGCCCTTTTTGGCCAAGGGCATCATGGTCGAGGTTTTGCCGCCTTTCCTGTGCTTTAAAGGCGATTCGAATCTACCTCTTGAAATCTGTTTCCTGCAATTCTGCCTTGCTTTCAAATCCTCTTTGTTGCCTTCCCTCAATATATTTGTGGACGAGAGTTATCATTTCTAACTCTGCAGGTTTGTGAATTGCAGTGCCCCTGAGCTCCATTTTTCAACTCGCTTTCTTGGGAGCTGGCCCCAAAAGCGCAGGATTGCTTCAGGCCCTATTGTGGTTCCGGGCGGCAGGCTGAGCCTGTGGTTAATTCTTCTTCCTGATGGGAAAATAGAGTGACCTGTGCCTGTCCCCACACCTAGACCTAGTCTCTCATTGGTTCCCCCTCTTCCCGTTCATCCTCAGGACAAATTTGCAACCTGTACAGAACAGGAGGTTAAAGGTGCTCATTCTCCAAGGAGGGAGATTGCTAGTAAAGCAGCTGGAATGGCGAGCCCGAGCACAAGGAGATGAGAAATGAGGTGCGTTTTAGCAACCTTTCCCGATCACACAGTGTACCATCTTCTGGGTTTCTCATGCATGTTTTCGATGTAGGAAGATGCCCTTGAACCTGGAGATTTTGGACCCATGGGATGGGTACCACGCAGTATTGCTTTAAAGGGTCTGCGTTTGCTCACCCAACCTCACCAAACCTCTCAGCCCGAAGAGTGTCCACCCTTATGTCTCAATCAGCTGTGGGTCTAGAGATGGTTAATAAAGGTGGCATCCCAGCCCCTGAACGAATTCTGTATGAATTTCTCTCTCTTTCACTGTCTTTGTTTCACGGGTTTTTAAAAGTAATTGATTTTTATAATGGGGTTTAGCTGCTTTTCACTGCTGTGTTTATGCCGCTTTACACCCACTTGACTCACTTACAGAGAGATATCAATACATTGGTTTTAAGAGTCTTACTAGTCAGATATATTCTTGGGTGGTGAACAGGGGGTGTTGAATCCAGTTCACTGAGCAAGGAGTAGGTCTTGTCTGTTACATATTGGGTTTATGGAAGAGTATCTGAGCTAATTTGCAACCCTTGTTTTATGCATCACCCCACCTCACCTTTCCCGTTAAGCAGCCATAGTGTGTCTTCTAAACGTGTGACGCTGTTCTGTTTTGTAATTCAGTTCAAGTGTAGCGGTTTTTACATTCCCTCTCTAAGTGATATCTTATGATAAGTGTCTTTTTCTGTGTGACTTATTTCACTTTGAATCATCGTACCTAAATCTTCTCATCATGCTGCTACTAGCCTTATGATGTTGATTTCATTGCTGAGTGATATGCCATTATACATATGGACCACAACTTCTTTATCCATTTTTCTCTTTCCTGGGATATTTAAGGTGTAACGAAGTGGAGGTTCTTGTCAACAGAGCAGCCCTAAACTTTGGGGTGCCTGTGTCTTGCTGATTTTTAGTTTTCCCAATTTATACGCCCATGAGTGGAAGTGCCCTATGCTCTCTAATCTGAGTTTTTTAGATGTTTCAGGACACACCGTACACTTCTCCAGAGTGGCTGTTGGCAATTTACATCCCGCCCATCAGCGTAGCAAGGCTCCCGTTTCTCCATGGCCTGTCCTGCATTTCTGGTTTTGACACTTTATTCAGCATGGCCCTTTTGACCGATGGGAAGCGAGACTTCTTTGTAGCGCTGATTTGCCTTTCCAGGTTGCTTGGTTGGCCAAAAAGGGCGTATGCGTTTTTTCCTGAATATATTCAGGAAAAAACGCATACGCCCTTTTTGGCCAAGGGCATCATTGTCGAGGTTTTGCCGCCTTTCCTGTGCTTTAAAGGCGATTCGACTCTACCTCCTGAAATCTGTTTCCTGCAATTCTGCTATGCTTTCAAATCCTCTTCGTTGCCTTCCCTCAATATATTTGTGGACGAGAGTTATCATTTCTAACTCTGCAGGTTTGTGAATTGCAGTGCCCCTGAGCTCGATTTTTCAACTCGCTTTTTTGGGAGCTGGCCGCAAAAGCACAGGATTGCTTCAGGCCCTCTTCTGCTTCCGGGCGGCAGGCTGAGCCTGTGGTTAATCCTTCTTCCTGATGGGAAAATAGAGTGACCTGTGCCTGTCCCCACACCTAGACCTAGTCTCTCATTGGTTCCCCCTCTTCCCGTTCATCCTCAGGACAAATTGCAACCTGTTCGGAACAGGAGGTTAAAGGTGCTGATTCTCCAAGGAGGGAGATTGCTAGTAAAGTGGCTGTAATGGCGAGCCCGAGCACAAGGAGATGAGAAATGAGGTGCGTTTTAGAAACCTTTCCCGATCACACGGTGTACTGTCTTCTGGGTTTCTCATGCATGTTTTCGATGTAGGAAGATGCCCTTGAACCTGGAGATTTTGGACCCATGGGATGGGTACCACGCAGTATTACTTTAAAGGGTCTGCGTTTGCTCACCCAACCTCACCAAACCTCTCAGCCCGAAGAGTGTCCACCCTTATATCTCAATCAGCTGTGGGTCTAGAGATGGTCAATAAAGGTGGCATCCCAGCCCCTGAACGAATTCTGTATGAATTTCTCTCTGTTTCACTGTCTTTGTTTCACGGGTTTTTAAAAGTAATTGACTTTTATAATGGGGTTTAGCTGCTTTTCACTTCTGTGTTTATGCCGATTTACACCCACTTGACTCACTTACAGAGAGATATCAATACATTGGTTTTAAGAGTCTTACTAGTCAGATATATTCTTGGGCGGTGAACAGGGGGTGTTGAGTCCAGTTCACTGAGCAAGGAGTAGGTCTTGTCTGTTACATATTGGGTTTATGGAACAGTATCTGAGCTAATTTGATACCCTTGTTTTATGCATCACCCCACCTCACCTTTCCCGTTAAGCAGCCATAGTGTGTTTTCTAAACCTGTAACGCTGTTCTGATTTGTAATTCAGTTCAAGTGTAGCGGATTTTACATTCCCTCTATAAGTGATATCTTACGATAAGTGTCTTTCTCTGTGACTTATTTCACTTAGAATCGTCGTACCTAAATCCACTCATCATGCTGCTACCAGCCTTATGACGTTGATTTCATGCCTGAGTGATATTCCATTGTACATAAGGACCACAACTTCTTTATCCATTTTTCTCTTTCCTGGGATATTTAAGGTGTAATGAAGTGGAGGTTCTTGTCAACAGAGCAGCCCTAAACTTTGGGGTGCCTGTGTCTTGCTGATTTTTAGTTTTCCCAATTTATACGCCCATGAGTGGAAGTGCCCTATGCTCTCTAAGCTGAGTTTTTTAGGTGTTTCAGGACACACCGTACACTTCTCCAGAGTGGCTGTTGGCAATTTACATCCCGCCCATCAGCGTAGCAAGGCTCCCGTTTCTCCATGGCCTGTCCTGCATTTCTGGTTTTGACACTTTATTCAGCATGGCCCTTTTGACCGATGGGAAGCGAGACTTCTTTGTAGCGCTGATTTGCCTTTCCAGGTTGCTTGGTTGGCCAAAAAGGGCGTATGCGTTTTTTTCTGAATATATTCAGGAAAAAACGCATACGCCCTTTTTGGCCAAGGGCATCATTGTCGAGGTTTTGCCGCTTTTCCTGTGCTTTAAAGGCGATTCGACTCTACCTCCTGAAATCAGTTTCCTGCAATTCTGCTATGCTTTCAAATCCTCTTCGTTGCCTTCCCTCAATATATTTGTGGACGAGAGTTACCATTTATAACTCTGCAGGTTTGTGAATTGCAGTGCCCCTGAGCTCCATTTTTCAACTCGCTTTTTTGGGAGCTGGCCGCAAAAGCACAGGATTGCTTCAGACCCTGTTCTGCTTCCGGGCGGCAGGCTGAGCCTAGTGGTTAATCCTTCTTCCTGATGGGAAAATAGAGTGACATGTGGCTATCCCAACACCTAGAGCTAGTCTCTCATTGGTTCCCCCTCTTCCCGTTTATCCTCAGGACAAATTGCAACCTGTAGGGAACAGAAGGTTAAAGGGGCTGATTCTCCAAGGAGGGAGATTGCTAGTAAAGCGGCTGTAATGGCCACCCCCAGCACAAGGAGATGAGAAATGAGGTGCGTTTTAGAAACCTTTCCCGATCACACGGTGTACCATCTTCTGGGTTTCTCATGCATGTTTTCGATGTAGGAAGATGCCCTTGAACCTGGAGATTTTGGACCCATGGGATGGATACCACGCAGTATTACTTTAAAGGGTCTGCGTTTGCTCACTCAACCTCACCAAACCTCTCAGCCCCAAGAGTGTCCACCCTTATGACTCAATCAGCTGTGGGTCTAGAGATGGTCAATAAAGGTGGCATCCCAGCCCCTGAACGAATTCTGTATGAATTTCTCTCTCTTTCACTGTCTTTGTTTCACGGGTTTTTAAAAGTAATTGATTTTTATAATGGGGTTTAGCTGCTTTTCACTGCTGTGTTTATGCCGGTTTACACCCACTTGACTCACTTACAGAGGGATATCAATACATTGGTTTTAAGAGTCTTACTAGTCAGAATATATTCTTGGGCGGTGAACAGGGGGTGTTGAGTCCAGTTCACTGAGCAAGGAGTAGGTCTTGTCTATTACATATTGGGTTTATGGAACGGTATCTGAGCTAATTTGAAACCCTTGTTTTATGCATCACCCCACCTCACCTTTCCCGTTAAGCGGCCATAGTGTGTCTTCTAAACGTGTGACGCTGTTCTGTTTTGTAATTCAGTTCAAGTGTAGCGGTTTTTACATTCCCTCTCTAAGTGATATCTTATGATAAGTGTCTTTTTCTGTGTGACTTATTTCACTTAGAATCGTCGTACCTAAATCCTCTCATCATGCTGCTACTAGCCTTATGACGTTGATTTCATGCCTGAGTGATATTCCATTGTACATAAGGACCACAACTTCTTTATCCATTTTTCTCTTTCCTGGGATATTTAAGGTGTAATGAAGTGGAGGTTCTTGTCAATAGAGCAGCCCTAAACTTTGGGGTGCCTGTGTCTTGCTGATTTTTAGTTTTCCCAATTTATACGCCCATGAGTGGAAGTGCCCTATGCTCTCTAAGCTGAGTGTTTTAGATGTTTCAGGACACACTGTACACTTCTCCAGAGTGGCTGTTGGCAATTTAAATCCCGCCCATCAGTGTAGCAAGGCTCCCGTTTCTCCATGGCCTGTCCTGCATTTCTGGTTTTGACACTTTATTCAGCATGGCCCTTTTGACCGATGGGAAGCGAGACTTCATTGTAGCGCTGATCTGCCTTTCCAGGTTGCTTGGTTGGCCAAAAAGGGCGTATGCGTTTTTCCTGAATATATTCAGGAAAAAACGCATACGCCCTTTTTGGCCAAGGGCATCATGGTCGAGGTTTTGCCGCTTTTCCTGTGCTTTAAAGGCGATTCGAATCTACCTCCTGAAATCTGTTTCCTGCAATTCTGCCTTGCTTTCAAATCCTCTTTGTTGCCTTCCCTCAATATATTTGTGGACGAGAGTTATCATTTCTAACTCTGCAGGTTTGTGAATTGCAGTGCCCCTGAGCTCCATTTTTCAACTCGCTTTCTTGGGAGCTGGCCGCAAAAGCGCAGGATTGCTTCAGGCCCTATTGTGGTTCCGGGCGGCAGGCTGAGCCTGTGGTTAATTCTTCTTCCTGATGGGAAAATAGAGTGACCTGTGCCTGTCCCCACACCTAGACCTAGTCTCTCATTGGTTCCCCCTCTTCCCGTTCATCCTCAGGACAAATTTGCAACCTGTACAGAACAGGAGGTTAAAGGTGCTCATTCTCCAAGGAGGGAGATTGCTAGTAAAGCGGCTGGAATGGCGAGCCCGAGCACAAGGAGATGAGAAATGAGGTGCGTTTTAGAAACCTTTCCCGATCACACGGTGTACCATCTTCTGGGTTTCTCATGCATGTTTTCGATGTAGGAAGATGCCCTTGAACCTGGAGATTTTGGACCCATGGGATGGGTACCACGCAGTATTACTTTAAAGGGTCTGCGTTTGCTCACCCAACCTCACCAAACCTCTCAGCCCCAAGAGTGTCCACCCTTATGTCTCAATCAGCTGTGGGTCTAGAGATGGTTAATAAAGGTGGCATCCCAGCCCCTGAACGAATTCTGTATGAATTTCTCTCTCTTTCACTGTCTTTGTTTCACGGGTTTTTAAAAGTAATTGATTTTTATAATGGGGTTTAGCTGCTTTTCACTGCTGTGTTTATGCCGCTTTACACCCACTTGACTCACTTACAGAGAGATATCAATACATTGGTTTTAAGAGTCTTACTAGTCAGATATATTCTTGGGCGGTGAACAGGGGGTGTTGAATCCAGTTCACTGAGCAAGGAGTAGGTCTTGTCTGTTACATATTGGGTTTATGGAACAGTATCTGAGCTAATTTGAAACCCTTGTTTTATGCATCACACCACCTCACCTTTCCCGTTAAGCAGCCATAGTGTGTCTTCTAAACGTGTGACGCTGTTCTGTTTTGTAATTCAGTTCAAGTGTAGCGGTTTTTACATTCCCTCTCTAAGTGATATCTTATGATAAGTGTCTTTTTTTGTGTGACTTATTTCACTTAGAATCGTCGTACCTAAAACCTCTCATCATGCTGCTACTAGCCTTATGACGTTAATTTCATGGCTGAGTGATATGCCATTGTACATAAGGACCACAACTTCCTTATCCATTTTTCTCTTTCCTGGGATATTTAAGGTGTAACGAAGTGGAGGTTCTTGTCAACAGAGCAGCCCTAAACTTTGGGGTGCCTGTGTCTTGCTGATTTTTAGTTTTCCCAATTTATACGCCCATGAGTGGAAGTGCCCTATGCTCTCTAAGCTGAGTTTTTTAGATGTTTTAGGACACACCGTACACTTCTCCAGAGTGGCTGTTGGCAATTTACATCCCGCCCATCAGCGTAGCAAGGCTCCCGTTTCTCCATGGCCTGTCCTACATTTCTGGTTTTGACACTTTATTCAGCATGGCCCTTTTGACCGATGGGAAGCGAGACTTCTTTGTAGCGCTGATTTGCCTTTCCAGGTTGCTTGGTTGGCCAAAAAGGGCGTATGCGTTTTTTCCTGAATATATTCAGGAAAAAACGCATACGCCCTTTTTGGCCAAGGGCATCATTGTCGAGGTTTTGCCGCCTTTCCTGTGCTTTAAAGGCGATTCGACTCTACCTCCTGAAATCTGTTTCCTGCAATTCTGCTATGCTTTCAAATCCTCTTCGTTGCCTTCCCTCAATATATTTGTGGACGAGAGTTATCATTTCTAACTCTGCAGGTTTGTGAATTGCAGTGCCCCTGAGCGCGATTTTTCAACTCGCTTTTTTGGGAGCTGGCCGCAAAAGCACAGGATTGCTTCAGGCCCTCTTCTGCTTCCGGGCGGCAGGCTGAGCCTGTGGTTAATCCTTCTTCCTGATGGGAAAATAGAGTGACATGTGGCTGTCCCAACACCTAGAGCTAGTCTCTCATTGGTTCCCCCTCTTCCCGTTTATCCTCAGGACAAATTGCAACCTGTACGGAACAGAAGGTTAAAGGGGCTGATTCTCCAAGGACGGAGATTGCTAGTAAAGCGGCTGTAATGGCCAACCCGAGCACAAGGAGATGAGAAATGAGGTGCGTTTTAGAAACCTTTCCCGATCACACGGTTTACCATCTTCTGGGTTTCTCATGCATGTTTTCGATGTAGGAAGATGCCCTTGAACCTGGAGATTTTGGACCCATGGGATGGGTACCACGCAATATTACTTTAAAGGGTCTCCGTTTTCTCACCCAACCTCAGCAAACCTCTCAGCCCCAAGAGTGTCCACCCTTATGACTCAATCAGCTGTGGGTCTAGAGATGGTCAATAAAGGTGGCATCCCAGCCCCTGAACGAATTCTGTATGAATTTCTCTCTCTTTCACTGTCTTTGTTTCACGGGTTTTTAAAAGTAATTGATTTTTATAATGGGGTTTAGCTGCTTTTCACTGCTGTGTTTATGCCTCTTTACACCCACTTGACTCACTTACAGAGAGATATCAATACATTGGTTTTAAGAGTCTTACTAGTCAGATATATTCTTGGGCGGTGAACAGGGGGTGTTGAATCCAGTTCACTGAGCAAGGAGTAGGTCTTGTCTGTTACATATTGGGTTTATGGAACGGTATCTGAGCTAATTTGAAACCCTTGTTTTATGCATCACCCACCTCACCTTTCCCGCTAAGCAGCCATAGTGTGTCCTCTAAACATGTGACGCTGTTCTGTTTTGTAATTCAGTTCAAGTGTAGCGGTTTTTACATTCCCTCTCTAAGTGATATCTTATGATAAGTGTCTTTTTCTGTGTGACTTATTTCACTTAGAATCGTCGTACCTAAATCCTCTCATCATGCTGCTACTAGCCTTATGACGTTAATTTCATGGCTGAGTGATATGCCATTGTACATAAGGACCACAACTTCCTTATCCATTTTTCTCTTTCCTGGGATATTTAAGGTGTAACGAAGTGGAGGTTCTTGTCAACAGAGCAGCCCTAAACTTTGGGGTGCCTGTGTCTTGCTGATTTTTAGTTTTCCCAATTTATACGCCCATGAGTGGAAGTGCCCTATGCTCTCTAAGCTGAGTTTTTTAGATGTTTCAGGACACACCGTACACTTCTCCAGAGTGGCTGTTGGCAATTTACATCCCGCCCATCAGCGTAGCAAGGCTCCCGTTTCTCCATGGCCTGTCCTACATTTCTGGTTTTGACACTTTATTCAGCATGGCCCTTTTGACCGATGGGAAGCGAGACTTCTTTGTAGCGCTGATTTGCCTTTCCAGGTTGCTTGGTTGGCCAAAAAGGGCGTATGCGTTTTTTCCTGAATATATTCAGGAAAAAACGCATACGCCCTTTTTGGCCAAGGGCATCATTGTCGAGGTTTTGCCGCCTTTCCTGTGCTTTAAAGGCGATTCGACTCTACCTCCTGAAATCTGTTTCCTGCAATTCTGCTATGCTTTCAAATCCTCTTCGTTGCCTTCCCTCAATATATTTGTGGACGAGAGTTATCATTTCTAACTCTGCAGGTTTGTGAATTGCAGTGCCCCTGAGCGCGATTTTTCAACTCGCTTTTTTGGGAGCTGGCCGCAAAAGCACAGGATTGCTTCAGGCCCTCTTCTGCTTCCGGGCGGCAGGCTGAGCCTGTGGTTAATCCTTCTTCCTGATGGGAAAATAGAGTGACATGTGGCTGTCCCAACACCTAGAGCTAGTCTCTCATTGGTTCCCCCTCTTCCCGTTTATCCTCAGGACAAATTGCAACCTGTACGGAACAGAAGGTTAAAGGGGCTGATTCTCCAAGGACGGAGATTGCTAGTAAAGCGGCTGTAATGGCCAACCCGAGCACAAGGAGATGAGAAATGAGGTGCGTTTTAGAAACCTTTCCCGATCACACGGTTTACCATCTTCTGGGTTTCTCATGCATGTTTTCGATGTAGGAAGATGCCCTTGAACCTGGAGATTTTGGACCCATGGGATGGGTACCACGCAATATTACTTTAAAGGGTCTCCGTTTTCTCACCCAACCTCAGCAAACCTCTCAGCCCCAAGAGTGTCCACCCTTATGACTCAATCAGCTGTGGGTCTAGAGATGGTCAATAAAGGTGGCATCCCAGCCCCTGAACGAATTCTGTATGAATTTCTCTCTCTTTCACTGTCTTTGTTTCACGGGTTTTTAAAAGTAATTGATTTTTATAATGGGGTTTAGCTGCTTTTCACTGCTGTGTTTATGCCTCTTTACACCCACTTGACTCACTTACAGAGAGATATCAATACATTGGTTTTAAGAGTCTTACTAGTCAGATATATTCTTGGGCGGTGAACAGGGGGTGTTGAATCCAGTTCACTGAGCAAGGAGTAGGTCTTGTCTGTTACATATTGGGTTTATGGAACGGTATCTGAGCTAATTTGAAACCCTTGTTTTATGCATCACCCACCTCACCTTTCCCGTTAAGCAGCCATAGTGTGTCTTCTAAACATGTGACGCTGTTCTGTTTTGTAATTCAGTTCAAGTGTAGCGGTTTTTACATTCCCTCTCTAAGTGATATCTTATGATAAGTGTCTTTTTCTGTGTGACTTATTTCACTTAGAATCGTCGTACCTAAATCCTCTCATCATGCTGCTACTAGCCTTATGACGTTAATTTCATGGCTGAGTGATATGCCATTGTACATAAGGACCACAACTTCCTTATCCATTTTTCTCTTTCCTGGGATATTTAAGGTGTAACGAAGTGGAGGTTCTTGTCAACAAAGCAGCCCTAAACTTTGGGGTGCCTGTGTCTTGCTGATTTTTAGTTTTCCCAATTTATACGCCCATGAGTGGAAGTGCCCTATGCTCTCTAAGCTGAGTTTTTTAGATGTTTCAGGACACACCGTACACTTCTCCAGAGTGGCTGTTGGCAATTTACATCCCGCCCATCAGCGTAGCAAGGCTCCCGTTTCTCCATGGCCTGTCCTACATTTCTGGTTTTGACACTTTATTCAGCATGGCCCTTTTGACCGATGGGAAGCGAGACTTCTTTGTAGCGCTGATTTGCCTTTCCAGGTTGCTTGGTTGGCCAAAAAGGGCGTATGCGTTTTTTCCTGAATATATTCAGGAAAAAACGCATACGCCCTTTTTGGCCAAGGGCATCATTGTCGAGGTTTTGCCGCCTTTCCTGTGCTTTAAAGGTTATTCGACTCTACCTCCTGAAATCTGTTTCCTGCAATTCTGCTATGCTTTCAAATCCTCTTCGTTGCCTTCCCTCAATATATTTGTGGACGAGAGTTCTCATTTCTAACTCTGCAGGTTTGTGAATTGCAGTGCCCCTGAGCTCGATTTTTCAACTCGCTTTTTTGGGAGCTGGCCGCAAAAGCACAGGATTGCTTCAGGCCCTCTTCTGCTTCCGGGCGGCAGGCTGAACCTGTGGTTAATCCTTCTTCCTGATGGGAAAATAGAGTGACCTGTGCCTGTCCCCACACCTAGACCTAGTCTCTCATTGGTTCCCCCTCTTCCCGTTCATCCTCAGGACAAATTGCAACCTGTTCGGAACAGGAGGTTAAAGGTGCTGCTTCTCCAAGGAGGGAGATTGCTAGTAAAGTGGCTGTAATGGCGAGCCCGAGCACAAGGAGATGAGAAATGAGGTGCGTTTTAGAAACCTTTCCCGATCACACGGTGTACCGTCTTCTGGGTTTCTCATGCATGTTTTCGATGTAGGAAGATGCCCTTGAACCTGGAGATTTTGGACCCATGGGATGGGTACCACGCAGTATTACTTTAAAGGGTCTGCGTTTGCTCACCCAACCTCACCAAACCTCTCAGCCCCAAGAGTGTCCACCCTTATGTCTCAATCAGCTGTGGGTCTAGAGATGGTCAATAAAGGTGGCATACCAGCCCCTGAACGAATTCTGTATGAATTTCTCTCTGTTTCACTGTCTTTGTTTCACGGGTTTTTAAAAGTAATTGACTTTTATAATGGGGTTTAGCTGCTTTTCACTGCTGTGTTTATGCCGCTTTACACCCACTTGACTCACTTACAGAGAGATATCAATACATTGGTTTTAAGAGTCTTACTAGTCAGATATATTCTTGGGCGGTGAACAGGGGGTATTGAGTCCAGTTCACTGAACAAGGAGTAGGTCTTGTCTGTTACATATTGGGTTTATGGAACAGTATCTGAGCTAATTTGATACCCTTGTTTTATGCATCACCCCACCTCACCTTTCCCGTTAAGCAGCCATAGTGTGTTTTCTAAACGTGTGACGCTGTTCTGTTTTGTAATTCAGTTCAAGTGTAGCGGATTTTACATTCCCTCTATAAGTGATATCTTACGATAAGTGTCTTTCTCTGTGACTTATTTCACTTAGAATCGTCGTACCTAAATCCACTCATCATGCTGCTTCCAGCCTTATGACGTTGATTTCATGCCTGAGTGATATTCCATTGTACATAAGGACCACAACTTCTTTATCCATTTTTCTCTTTCCTGGGATATTTAAGGTGTAATGAAGTGGAGGTTCTTGTCAACAGAGCAGCCCTAAACTTTGGGGTGCCTGTGTCTTGCTGATTTTTAGTTTTCCCAATTTATACGCCCATGAGTGGAAGTGCCCTATGCTCTCTAAGCTGAGTTTTTTAGGTGTTTCAGGACACACCGTACACTTCTCCAGATTGGCTGTTGGCAATTTACATCCCGCCCATCAGCGTAGCAAGGCTCCCGTTTCTCCATGGCCTGTCCTGCATTTCTGGTTTTGACACTTTATTCAGCATGGCCCTTTTGACCGATGGGAAGCGAGACTTCTTTGTAGCGCTGATTTGCCTTTCCAGGTTGCTTGGTTGGCCAAAAAGGGCGTATGCGTTTTTTCCTGAATATATTCAGGAAAAAACGCATACGCCCTTTTTGGCCAAGGGCATCATTGTCGAGGTTTTGCCGCTTTTCCTGTGCTTTAAAGGCGATTCGACTCTACCTCCTGAAATCAGTTTCCTGCAATTCTGCTATGCTTTCAAATCCTCTTCGTTGCCTTCCCTCAATATATTTGTGGACGAGAGTTACCATTTATAACTCTGCAGGTTTGTGAATTGCAGTGCCCCTGAGCTCCATTTTTCAACTCGCTTTTTTGGGAGCTGGCCGCAAAAGCACAGGATTGCTTCAGGCCCTGTTCTGCTTCCGGGCGGCAGGCTGAGCCTGTGGTTAATCCTTCTTCCTGATGGGAAAATAGAGTGACATGTGGCTGTCCCAATACCTAGAGCTAGTCTCTCATTGGTTCCCCCTCTTCCCGTTTATCCTCAGGACAAATTGCAACCTGTAGGGAACAGAAGGTTAAAGGGGCTGATTCTCCAAGGAGGGAGATTGCTAGTAAAGCGGCTGTAATGGCCACAACCAGCACAAGGAGATGAGAAATGAGGTGCGTTTTAGAAACCTTTCCCGATCACACGGTGTACCATCTTCTGGGTTTCTCATGCATGTTTTCGATGTAGGAAGATGCCCTTGAACCTGGAGATTTTGGACCCATGGGATGGATACCACGCAGTATTACTTTAAAGGGTCTGCGTTTGCTCACCCAACCTCACCAAACCTCTCAGCCCCAAGAGTGTCCACCCTTATGACTCAATCAGCTGTGGGTCTAGAGATGGTCAATAAAGGTGGCATCCCAGCCCCTGAACGAATTCTGTATGAATTTCTCTCTCTTTCACTGTCTTTGTTTCACGGGTTTTTAAAAGTAATTGATTTTTATAATGGGGTTTAGCTGCTTTTCACTGCTGGGTTTATGCCGCTTTACACCCACTTGACTCACTTACAGAGGGATATCAATACATTGGTTTTAAGAGTCTTACTAGTCAGATATATTCTTGGGCGGTGAACAGGGGGTGTTGAGTCCAGTTCACTGAGCAAGGAGTAGGTCTTGTCTATTACATATTGGGTTTATGGAACGGTATCTGAGCTAATTTGAAACCCTTGTTTTATGCATCACCCCACCTCACCTTTCCCGTTAAGCAGCCATAGTGTGTCTTCTAAACGTGTGACGCTGTTCTGTTTTGTAATTCAGTTCAAGTGTAGCGGTTTTTACATTCCCTCTCTAAGTGATATCTTATGATAAGTGTCTTTTTCTGTGTGACTTATTTCACTTAGAATCGTCGTACCTAAATCCTCTCATCATGCTGCTACTAGCCTTATGACGTTGATTTCATGCCTGAGTGATATTCCATTGTACATAAGGACCACAACTTCTTTATCCATTTTTCTCTTTCCTGGGATATTTAAGGTGTAATGAAGTGGAGGTTCTTGTCAACAGAGCAGCCCTAAACTTTGGGGTGCCTGTGTCTTGCTGATTTTTAGTTTTCCCAATTTATACGCCCATGAGTGGAAGTGCCCTATGCTCTCTAAGCTGAGTGTTTTAGATGTTTCAAGACACACCGTACACTTCTCCAGAGTGGCTGTTGGCAATTTAAATCCCGCCCATCAGCGTAGCAAGGCTCCCGTTTCTCCATGGCCTGTCCTACATTTCTGGTTTTGACACTTTATTCAGCATGGCCCTTTTGACCGATGGGAAGCGAGACTTCTTTGTAGCGCTGATTTGCCTTTCCAGGTTGCTTGGTTGGCCAAAAAGGGCGTATGCGTTTTTTCCTGAATATATTCAGGAAAAAACGCATACGCCCTTTTTGGCCAAGGGCATCATTGTCGAGGTTTTGCCGCCTTTCCTGTGCTTTAAAGGCGATTCGACTCTACCTCCTGAAATCTGTTTCCTGCAATTCTGCTATGCTTTCAAATCCTCTTCGTTGCCTTCCCTCAATATATTTGTGGACGAGAGTTATCATTTCTAACTCTGCAGGTTTGTGAATTGCAGTGCCCCTGAGCGCGATTTTTCAACTCGCTTTTTTGGGAGCTGGCCGCAAAAGCACAGGATTGCTTCAGGCCCTCTTCTGCTTCCGGGCGGCAGGCTGAGCCTGTGGTTAATCCTTCTTCCTGATGGGAAAATAGAGTGACCTGTGGCTGTCCCAACACCTAGAGCTAGTCTCTCATTGGTTCCCCCTCTTCCCGTTTATCCTCAGGACAAATTGCAACCTGTACGGAACAGAAGGTTAAAGGGGCTGATTCTCCAAGGACGGAGATTGCTAGTAAAGCGGCTGTAATGGCCAACCCGAGCACAAGGAGATGAGAAATGAGGTGCGTTTTATAAACCTTTCCCGATCACACGGTTTACCATCTTCTGGGTTTCTCATGCATGTTTTCGATGTAGGAAGATGCCCTTGAACCTGGAGATTTTGGACCCATGGGATGGGTACCACGCAATATTACTTTAAAGGGTCTCCGTTTTCTCACCCAACCTCAGCAAACCTCTCAGCCCCAAGAGTGTCCACCCTTATGACTCAATCAGCTGTGGGTCTAGAGATGGTCAATAAAGGTGGCATCCCAGCCCCTGAACGAATTCTGTATGAATTTCTCTCTCTTTCACTGTCTTTGTTTCACGGGTTTTTAAAAGTAATTGATTTTTATAATGGGGTTTAGCTGCTTTTCACTGCTGTGTTTATGCCTCTTTACACCCACTTGACTCACTTACAGAGAGATATCAATACATTGGTTTTAAGAGTCTTACTAGTCAGATATATTCTTGGGCGGTGAACAGGGGGTGTTGAATCCAGTTCACTGAGCAAGGAGTAGGTCTTGTCTGTTACATATTGGGTTTATGGAACGGTATCTGAGCTAATTTGAAACCCTTGTTTTATGCATCACCCACCTCACCTTTCCCGTTAAGCAGCCATAGTGTGTCTTCTAAACATGTGACGCTGTTCTGTTTTGTAATTCAGTTCAAGTGTAGCGGTTTTTACATTCCCTCTCTAAGTGATATCTTATGATAAGTGTCTTTTTCTGTGTGACTTATTTCACTTAGAATCGTCGTACCTAAATCCTCTCATCATGCTGCTACTAGCCTTATGACGTTAATTTCATGGCTGAGTGATATGCCATTGTACATAAGGACCACAACTTCCTTATCCATTTTTCTCTTTCCTGGGATATTTAAGGTGTAACGAAGTGGAGGTTCTTGTCAACAAAGCAGCCCTAAACTTTGGGGTGCCTGTGTCTTGCTGATTTTTAGTTTTCCCAATTTATACGCCCATGAGTGGAAGTGCCCTATGCTCTCTAAGCTGAGTTTTTTAGATGTTTCAGGACACACCGTACACTTCTCCAGAGTGGCTGTTGGCAATTTACATCCCGCCCATCAGCGTAGCAAGGCTCCCGTTTCTCCATGGCCTGTCCTACATTTCTGGTTTTGACACTTTATTCAGCATGGCCCTTTTGACCGATGGGAAGCGAGACTTCTTTGTAGCGCTGATTTGCCTTTCCAGGTTGCTTGGTTGGCCAAAAAGGGCGTATGCGTTTTTTCCTGAATATATTCAGGAAAAAACGCATACGCCCTTTTTGGCCAAGGGCATCATTGTCGAGGTTTTGCCGCCTTTCCTGTGCTTTAAAGGCGATTCGACTCTACCTCCTGAAATCTGTTTCCTGCAATTCTGCTATGCTTTCAAATCCTCTTCGTTGCCTTCCCTCAATATATTTGTGGACGAGAGTTATCATTTCTAACTCTGCAGGTTTGTGAATTGCAGTGCCCCTGAGCTCGATTTTTCAACTCGCTTTTTTGGGAGCTGGCCGCAAAAGCACAGGATTGCTTCAGGCCCTCTTCTGCTTCCGGGCGGCAGGCTGAACCTGTGGTTAATCCTTCTTCCTGATGGGAAAATAGAGTGACCTGTGCCTGTCCCCACACCTAGACCTAGTCTCTCATTGGTTCCCCCTCTTCCCGTTCATCCTCAGGACAAATTGCAACCTGTTCGGAACAGGAGGTTAAAGGTGCTGATTCTCCAAGGAGGGAGATTGCTAGTAAAGTGGCTGTAATGGCGAGCCCGAGCACAAGGAGATGAGAAATGAGGTGCGTTTTAGAAACCTTTCCCGATCACACGGTGTACCGTCTTCTGGGTTTCTCATGCATGTTTTCGATGTAGGAAGATGCCCTTGAACCTGGAGATTTTGGACCCATGGGATGGGTACCACGCAGTATTACTTTAAAGGGTCTGCGTTTGCTCACCCAACCTCACCAAACCTCTCAGCCCCAAGAGTGTCCACCCTTATGTCTCAATCAGCTGTGGGTCTAGAGATGGTCAATAAAGGTGGCATCCCAGCCCCTGAACGAATTATGTATGAATTTCTCTCTGTTTCACTGTCTTTGTTTCACGGGTTTTTAAAAGTAATTGACTTTTATAATGGGGTTTAGCTGCTTTTCACTGCTGTGTTTATGCCGCTTTACACCCACTTGACTCACTTACAGAGAGATATCAATACATTGGTTTTAAGAGTCTTACTAGTCAGATATATTCTTGGGCGGTGAACAGGGGGTATTGAGTCCAGTTCACTGAACAAGGAGTAGGTCTTGTCTGTTACATATTGGGTTTATGGAACAGTATCTGAGCTAATTTGATACCCTTGTTTTATGCATCACCCCACCTCACCTTTCCCGTTAAGCAGCCATAGTGTGTTTTCTAAACGTGTGACGCTGTTCTGTTTTGTAATTCAGTTCAAGTGTAGCGGATTTTACATTCCCTCTATAAGTGATATCTTACGATAAGTGTCTTTCTCTGTGACTTATTTCACTTAGAATCGTCGTACCTAAATCCACTCATCATGCTGCTTCCAGCCTTATGACGTTGATTTCATGCCTGAGTGATATTCCATTGTACATAAGGACCACAACTTCTTTATCCATTTTTCTCTTTCCTGGGATATTTAAGGTGTAATGAAGTGGAGGTTCTTGTCAACAGAGCAGCCCTAAACTTTGGGGTGCCTGTGTCTTGCTGATTTTTAGTTTTCCCAATTTATACGCCCATGAGTGGAAGTGCCCTATGCTCTCTAAGCTGAGTTTTTTAGGTGTTTCAGGACACACCGTACACTTCTCCAGATTGGCTGTTGGCAATTTACATCCCGCCCATCAGCGTAGCAAGGCTCCCGTTTCTCCATGGCCTGTCCTGCATTTCTGGTTTTGACACTTTATTCAGCATGGCCCTTTTGACCGATGGGAAGCGAGACTTCTTTGTAGCGCTGATTTGCCTTTCCAGGTTGCTTGGTTGGCCAAAAAGGGCGTATGCGTTTTTTCCTGAATATATTCAGGAAAAAACGCATACGCCCTTTTTGGCCAAGGGCATCATTGTCGAGGTTTTGCCGCTTTTCCTGTGCTTTAAAGGCGATTCGACTCTACCTCCTGAAATCAGTTTCCTGCAATTCTGCTATGCTTTCAAATCCTCTTCGTTGCCTTCCCTCAATATATTTGTGGACGAGAGTTACCATTTATAACTCTGCAGGTTTGTGAATTGCAGTGCCCCTGAGCTCCATTTTTCAACTCGCTTTTTTGGGAGCTGGCCGCAAAAGCACAGGATTGCTTCAGGCCCTGTTCTGCTTCCGGGCGGCAGGCTGAGCCTGTGGTTAATCCTTCTTCCTGATGGGAAAATAGAGTGACATGTGGCTGTCCCAATACCTAGAGCTAGTCTCTCATTGGTTCCCCCTCTTCCCGTTTATCCTCAGGACAAATTGCAACCTGTAGGGAACAGAAGGTTAAAGGGGCTGATTCTCCAAGGAGGGAGATTGCTAGTAAAGCGGCTGTAATGGCCAACCCCAGCACAAGGAGATGAGAAATGAGGTGCGTTTTAGAAACCTTTCCCGATCACACGGTGTACCATCTTCTGGGTTTCTCATGCATGTTTTCGATGTAGGAAGATGCCCTTGAACCTGGAGATTTTGGACCCATGGGATGGATACCACGCAGTATTACTTTAAAGGGTCTGCGTTTGCTCACCCAACCTCACCAAACCTCTCAGCCCCAAGAGTGTCCACCCTTATGACTCAATCAGCTGTGGGTCTAGAGATGGTCAATAAAGGTGGCATCCCAGCCCCTGAACGAATTCTGTATGAATTTCTCTCTCTTTCACTGTCTTTGTTTCACGGGTTTTTAAAAGTAATTGATTTTTATAATGGGGTTTAGCTGCTTTTCACTGCTGGGTTTATGCCGCTTTACACCCACTTGACTCACTTACAGAGGGATATCAATACATTGGTTTTAAGAGTCTTACTAGTCAGATATATTCTTGGGCGGTGAACAGGGGGTGTTGAGTCCAGTTCACTGAGCAAGGAGTAGGTCTTGTCTATTACATATTGGGTTTATGGAACGGTATCTGAGCTAATTTGAAACCCTTGTTTTATGCATCACCCCACCTCACCTTTCCCGTTAAGCAGCCATAGTGTGTCTTCTAAACGTGTGACGCTGTTCTGTTTTGTAATTCAGTTCAAGTGTAGCGGTTTTTACATTCCCTCTCTAAGTGATATCTTATGATAAGTGTCTTTTTCTGTGTGACTTATTTCACTTAGAATCGTCGTACCTAAATCCTCTCATCATGCTGCTACTAGCCTTATGACGTTGATTTCATGCCTGAGTGATATTCCATTGTACATAAGGACCACAACTTCTTTATCCATTTTTCTCTTTCCTGGGATATTTAAGGTGTAATGAAGTGGAGGTTCTTGTCAACAGAGCAGCCCTAAACTTTGGGGTGCCTGTGTCTTGCTGATTTTTAGTTTTCCCAATTTATACGCCCATGAGTGGAAGTGCCCTATGCTCTCTAAGCTGAGTGTTTTAGATGTTTCAAGACACACCGTACACTTCTCCAGAGTGGCTGTTGGCAATTTACATCCCGCCCATCAGCGTAGCAAGGCTCCCGTTTCTCCATGGCCTGTCTTGCATTTCTGGTTTTGACACTTTATTCAGCATGGCCCTTTTGACCGATGGGAAGCGAGACTTCTTTGTAGCGCTGATTTGCCTTTCCAGGTTGCTTGGTTGGCCAAAAAGGGCGTATGCGTTTTTTCCTGAATATATTCAAGAAAAAACGCATACGCCCTTTTTGGCCAAGGGCATCATGGTCGAGGTTTTGCCGCTTTTCCTGTGCTTTAAATGCGATTCGAATCTACCTCCTGAAATCTGTTTCCTGCAATTCTGCCTTGCTTTCAAATCCTCTTCGTTGCCTTCCCTCAATATATTTGTGGACGAGAGTTATCATTTCTAACTCTGCAGGTTTGTGAATTGCAGTGCCCCTGAGCTCCACTTTTCAAATCGCTTTCTTGGGAGCTGGCCGCAAAAGCGCAGGATTGCTTCAGGCCCTATTGTGGTTCCGGGCGGCAGGCTGAGCCTGTGGTTAATTCTTCTTCCTGATGAGAAAATAGAGTGACCTGTGCCTGTCCCCACACCTAGACCTAGTCTCTCATTGGTTCCCCCTCTTCCCGTTCATCCTCAGGACAAATTTGCAACCTGTACAGAACAGGAGGTTAAAGTTGCTCATTCTCCAAGGAGGGAGATTGCTAGTAAAGCGGCTGGAATGGCGAGCCCGAGCACAAGGAGATGAGAAATGAGGTGCGTTTTAGAAACCTTTCCCGATCACACGGTGTACCATCTTCTGGGTTTCTCATGCATGTTTTCGATGTAGGAAGATGCCCTTGAACCTGGAGATTTTGGACCCATGGGATGGATACCAAGCAGTATTACTTTAAAGGGTCTGCGTTTGCTCACCCAACCTCACCAAACCTCTCAGCCCCAAGAGTGTCCACCCTTATGACTCAATCAGCTGTGGGTCTAGAGATGGTCAATAAAGGTGGCATCCCAGCCCCTGAACGAATTCTGTATGAATTTCTCTCTGTTTCACTGTCTTTGTTTCACGGGTTTTTAAAAGTAATTGATTTTTATAATGGGGTTTAGCTGCTTTTCACTGCTGGGTTTATGCCGCTTTACACCCACTTGACTCACTTACAGAGGGATATCAATACATTGGTTTTAAGAGTCTTACTAGTCAGATATATTCTTGGGCGGTGAACAGGGGGTGTTGAGTCCAGTTCACTGAGCAAGGAGTAGGTCTTGTCTATTACATATTGGGTTTATGGAACGGTATCTGAGCTAATTTGAAACCCTTGTTTTATGCATCACCCCACCTCACCGTTCCCGTTAAGCAGCCATAGTGTGTCTTCTAAACGTGTGACGCTGTTCTGTTTTGTAATTCAGTTCAAGTGTAGCGGTTTTTACATTCCCTCTCTAAGTGATATCTTATGATAAGTGTCTTTTTCTGTGTGACTTATTTCACTTAGAATCGTCGTACCTAAATCCTCTCATCGTGCTGCTACTAGCCTTATAACGTTGATTTCATGCCTGAGTGATATTCCATTGTACATAAGGACCACAACTTCTTTATCCATTTTTCTCTTTCCTGGGATATTTAAGGTGTAATGAAGTGGAGGTTCTTGTCAACAGAGCAGCCCTAAACTTTGGGGTGCCTGTGTCTTGCTGATTTTTAGTTTTCCCAATTTATACGCCCATGAGTGGAAGTGCCCTATGCTCTCTAAGCTGAGTGTTTTAGATGTTTCAGGACACACCGTACACTTCTCCAGAGTGGCTGTTGGCAATTTAAATCCCGCCCATCAGCGTAGCAAGGCTCCCGTTTCTCCATGGCCTGTCTTGCATTTCTGGTTTTGACACTTTATTCAGCATGGCCCTTTTGACCGATGGGAAGCGAGACTTCTTTGTAGCGCTGATTTGCCTTTCCAGGTTGCTTGGTTGGCCAAAAAGGGCGTATGCGTTTTTTCCTGAATATATTCAGGAAAAAACGCATACGCCCTTTTTGGCCAACGGCATCATGGTCGAAGTTTTGCCGCTTTTCCTGTGCTTTAAAGGCGATTCGAATCTACCTCGTGAAATCTGTTTCCTGCAATTCTGCCTTGCTTTCAAATCCTCTTTGTTGCCTTCCCTCAATATATTTGTGGACGAGAGTTATCATTTCTAACTATGCAGGTTTGTGAATTGCAGTGCCCCTGAGCTCCACTTTTCAAATCGCTTTCTTGGGAGCTGGCCGCAAAAGCGCAGGATTGCTTCAGGCCTTATTGTGGTTCCGGGCGGCAGGCTGAGCCTGTGGTTAATTCTTTTTCCTGATGAGAAAATAGAGTGACCTGTGCCTGTCCCCACACCTAGACCTAGTCTCTCATTGGTTCCCCCTCTTCCCGTTCATCCTCAGGACAAATTTGCAACCTGTACAGAACAGGAGGTTAAAGGTGCTCATTCTCCAAGGAGGGAGATTGCTAGTAAAGCGGCTGGAATGGCGAGCCCGAGCACAAGGAGATGAGAAATGAGGTGCGATTTAGAAACCTTTCCCGATCACACGGTGTACCATCTTCTGGGTTTCTCATGCATGTTTTCGATGTAGGAAGATGCCCTTGAACCTGGAGATTTTGGACCCATGGGATGGGTACCACGCAGTATTACTTTAAAGGGTCTGCGTTTGCTCACCCAACCTCACCAAACCTCTCAGCCCGAAGAGTGTCCACCCTTATGTCTCAATCAGCTGTGGGTCTAGAGATGGTTAATAAAGGTGGCATCCCAGCCCCTGAACGAATTCTGTATGAATTTCTCTCTCTTTCACTGTCTTTGTTTCACGGGTTTTTAAAAGTAATTGATTTTTATAATGGGGTTTAGCTGCTTTTCACTGCTGTGTTTATGCCGCTTTACACCCACTTGACTCACTTACAGAGAGATATCAATACATTGGTTTTAAGAGTCTTACTAGTCAGATATATTCTTGGGCGGTGAACAGGGGGTGTTGAATCCAGTTCACTGAGCAAGGAGTAGGTCTTGTCTGTTACATATTGGGTTTATGGAACAGTATCTGAGCTAATTTGAAACCCTTGTTTTATGCATCACACCACCTCACCTTTCCCGTTAAGCAGCCATAGTGTGTCTTCTAAACGTGTGACGCTGTTCTGTTTTGTAATTCAGTTCAAGTGTAGCGGTTTTTACATTCCCTCTCTAAGTGATATCTTATGATAAGTGTCTTTTTTTGTGTGACTTATTTCACTTAGAATCGTCGTACCTAAAACCTCTCATCATGCTGCTACTAGCCTTATGACGTTAATTTCATGGCTGAGTGATATGCCATTGTACATAAGGACCACAACTTCCTTATCCATTTTTCTCTTTCCTGGGATATTTAAGGTGTAACGAAGTGGAGGTTCTTGTCAACAGAGCAGCCCTAAACTTTGGGGTGCCTGTGTCTTGCTGATTTTTAGTTTTCCCAATTTATACGCCCATGAGTGGAAGTGCCCTATGCTCTCTAAGCTGAGTTTTTTAGATGTTTCAGGACACACCGTACACTTCTCCAGAGTGGCTGTTGGCAATTTACATCCCGCCCATCAGCGTAGCAAGGCTCCCGTTTCTCCATGGCCTGTCCTACATTTCTGGTTTTGACACTTTATTCAGCATGGCCCTTTTGACCGATGGGAAGCGAGACTTCTTTGTAGCGCTGATTTGCCTTTCCAGGTTGCTTGGTTGGCCAAAAAGGGCGTATGCGTTTTTTCCTGAATATATTCAGGAAAAAACGCATACGCCCTTTTTGGCCAAGGGCATCATTGTCGAGGTTTTGCCGCCTTTCCTGTGCTTTAAAGGCGATTCGACTCTACCTCCTGAAATCTGTTTCCTGCAATTCTGCTATGCTTTCAAATCCTCTTCGTTGCCTTCCCTCAATATATTTGTGGACGAGAGTTATCATTTCTAACTCTGCAGGTTTGTGAATTGCAGTGCCCCTGAGCTCGATTTTTCAACTCGCTTTTTTGGGAGCTGGCCGCAAAAGCACAGGATTGCTTCAGGCCCTCTTCTGCTTCCGGGCGGCAGGCTGAACCTGTGGTTAATCCTTCTTCCTGATGGGAAAATAGAGTGACCTGTGCCTGTCCCCACACCTAGACCTAGTCTCTCATTGGTTCCCCCTCTTCCCGTTCATCCTCAGGACAAATTGCAACCTGTTCGGAACAGGAGGTTAAAGGTGCTGATTCTCCAAGGAGGGAGATTGCTAGTAAAGTGGCTGTAATGGCGAGCCCGAGCACAAGGAGATGAGAAATGAGGTGCGTTTTAGAAACCTTTCCCGATCACACGGTGTACCGTCTTCTGGGTTTCTCATGCATGTTTTCGATGTAGGAAGATGCCCTTGAACCTGGAGATTTTGGACCCATGGGATGGGTACCACGCAGTATTACTTTAAAGGGTCTGCGTTTGCTCACCCAACCTCACCAAACCTCTCAGCCCCAAGAGTGTCCACCCTTATGTCTCAATCAGCTGTGGGTCTAGAGATGGTCAATAAAGGTGGCATCCCAGCCCCTGAACGAATTATGTATGAATTTCTCTCTGTTTCACTGTCTTTGTTTCACGGGTTTTTAAAAGTAATTGACTTTTATAATGGGGTTTAGCTGCTTTTCACTGCTGTGTTTATGCCGCTTTACACCCACTTGACTCACTTACAGAGAGATATCAATACATTGGTTTTAAGAGTCTTACTAGTCAGATATATTCTTGGGCGGTGAACAGGGGGTATTGAGTCCAGTTCACTGAACAAGGAGTAGGTCTTGTCTGTTACATATTGGGTTTATGGAACAGTATCTGAGCTAATTTGATACCCTTGTTTTATGCATCACCCCACCTCACCTTTCCCGTTAAGCAGCCATAGTGTGTTTTCTAAACGTGTGACGCTGTTCTGTTTTGTAATTCAGTTCAAGTGTAGCGGATTTTACATTCCCTCTATAAGTGATATCTTACGATAAGTGTCTTTCTCTGTGACTTATTTCACTTAGAATCGTCGTACCTAAATCCACTCATCATGCTGCTTCCAGCCTTATGACGTTGATTTCATGCCTGAGTGATATTCCATTGTACATAAGGACCACAACTTCTTTATCCATTTTTCTCTTTCCTGGGATATTTAAGGTGTAATGAAGTGGAGGTTCTTGTCAACAGAGCAGCCCTAAACTTTGGGGTGCCTGTGTCTTGCTGATTTTTAGTTTTCCCAATTTATACGCCCATGAGTGGAAGTGCCCTATGCTCTCTAAGCTGAGTTTTTTAGGTGTTTCAGGACACACCGTACACTTCTCCAGATTGGCTGTTGGCAATTTACATCCCGCCCATCAGCGTAGCAAGGCTCCCGTTTCTCCATGGCCTGTCCTGCATTTCTGGTTTTGACACTTTATTCAGCATGGCCCTTTTGACCGATGGGAAGCGAGACTTCTTTGTAGCGCTGATTTGCCTTTCCAGGTTGCTTGGTTGGCCAAAAAGGGCGTATGCGTTTTTTCCTGAATATATTCAGGAAAACCGCATACGCCCTTTTTGGCCAAGGGCATCATTGTCGAGGTTTTGCCGCTTTTCCTGTGCTTTAAAGGCGATTCGACTCTACCTCCTGAAATCAGTTTCCTGCAATTCTGCTATGCTTTCAAATCCTCTTCGTTGCCTTCCCTCAATATATTTGTGGACGAGAGTTACCATTTATAACTCTGCAGGTTTGTGAATTGCAGTGCCCCTGAGCTCCATTTTTCAACTCGCTTTTTTGGGAGCTGGCCGCAAAAGCACAGGATTGCTTCAGGCCCTGTTCTGCTTCCGGGCGGCAGGCTGAGCCTGTGGTTAATCCTTCTTCCTGATGGGAAAATAGAGTGACATGTGGCTGTCCCAATACCTAGAGCTAGTCTCTCATTGGTTCCCCCTCTTCCCGTTTATCCTCAGGACAAATTGCAACCTGTAGGGAACAGAAGGTTAAAGGGGCTGATTCTCCAAGGAGGGAGATTGCTAGTAAAGCAGCTGTAATGGCCAACCCCAGCACAAGGAGATGAGAAATGAGGTGCGTTTTAGAAACCTTTCCCGATCACACGGTGTACCATCTTCTGGGTTTCTCATGCATGTTTTCGATGTAGGAAGATGCCCTTGAACCTGGAGATTTTGGACCCATGGGATGGATACCACGCAGTATTACTTTAAAGGGTCTGCGTTTGCTCACCCAACCTCACCAAACCTCTCAGCCCCAAGAGTGTCCACCCTTATGACTCAATCAGCTGTGGGTCTAGAGATGGTCAATAAAGGTGGCATCCCAGCCCCTGAACGAATTCTGTATGAATTTCTCTCTCTTTCACTGTCTTTGTTTCACGGGTTTTTAAAAGTAATTGATTTTTATAATGGGGTTTAGCTGCTTTTCACTGCTGGGTTTATGCCGCTTTACACCCACTTGACTCACTTACAGAGGGATATCAATACATTGGTTTTAAGAGTCTTACTAGTCAGATATATTCTTGGGCGGTGAACAGGGGGTGTTGAGTCCAGTTCACTGAGCAAGGAGTAGGTCTTGTCTATTACATATTGGGTTTATGGAACGGTATCTGAGCTAATTTGAAACCCTTGTTTTATGCATCACCCCACCTCACCTTTCCCGTTAAGCAGCCATAGTGTGTCTTCTAAACGTGTGACGCTGTTCTGTTTTGTAATTCAGTTCAAGTGTAGCGGTTTTTACATTCCCTCTCTAAGTGATATCTTATGATAAGTGTCTTTTTCTGTGTGACTTATTTCACTTAGAATCGTCGTACCTAAATCCTCTCATCATGCTGCTACTAGCCTTATGACGTTGATTTCATGCCTGAGTGATATTCCATTGTACATAAGGACCACAACTTCTTTATCCATTTTTCTCTTTCCTGGGATATTTAAGGTGTAATGAAGTGGAGGTTCTTGTCAACAGAGCAGCCCTAAACTTTGGGGTGCCTGTGTCTTGCTGATTTTTAGTTTTCCCAATTTATATGCCCATGAGTGGAAGTGCCCTATGCTCTCTAAGCTGAGTGTTTTAGATGTTTCAAGACACACCGTACACTTCTCCAGAGTGGCTGTTGGCAATTTAAATCCCGCCCATCAGCGTAGCAAGGCTCCCGTTTCTCCATGGCCTGTCTTGCATTTCTGGTTTTGACACTTTATTCAGCATGGCCCTTTTGACCGATGGGAAGCGAGACTTCTTTGTAGCGCTGATTTGCCTTTCCAGGTTGCTTGGTTGGCCAAAAAGGGCGTATGCGTTTTTTCCTGAATATATTCAAGAAAAAACGCATACGCGCTTTTTGGCCAAGGGCATCATGGTCGAGGTTTTGCCGCTTTTCCTGTGCTTTAAATGCGATTCGAATCTACCTCCTGAAATCTGTTTCCTGCAATTCTGCCTTGCTTTCAAATCCTCTTTGTTGCCTTCCCTCAATATATTTGTGGACGAGAGTTATCATTTCTAACTCTGCAGGTTTGTGAATTGCAGTGCCCCTGAGCTCCACTTTTCAAATCGCTTTCTTGGGAGCTGGCCGCAAAAGCGCAGGATTGCTTCAGGCCCTATTGTGGTTCCGGGCGGCAGGCTGAGCCTGTGGTTAATTCTTCTTCCTGATGAGAAAATAGAGTGACCTGTGCCTGTCCCCACACCTAGACCTAGTCTCTCATTGGTTCCCCCTCTTCCCGTTCATCCTCAGGACAAATTTGCAACCTGTACAGAACAGGAGGTTAAAGTTGCTCATTCTCCAAGGAGGGAGATTGCTAGTAAAGCGGCTGGAATGGCGAGCCCGAGCACAAGGAGATGAGAAATGAGGTGCGTTTTAGAAACCTTTCCCGATCACACGGTGTACCATCTTCTGGGTTTCTCATGCATGTTTTCGATGTAGGAAGATGCCCTTGAACCTGGAGATTTTGGACCCATGGGATGGATACCAAGCAGTATTACTTTAAAGGGTCTGCGTTTGCTCACCCAACCTCACCAAACCTCTCAGCCCCAAGAGTGTCCACCCTTATGACTCAATCAGCTGTGGGTCTAGAGATGGTCAATAAAGGTGGCATCCCAGCCCCTGAACGAATTCTGTATGAATTTCTCTCTGTTTCACTGTCTTTGTTTCACGGGTTTTTAAAAGTAATTGATTTTTATAATGGGGTTTAGCTGCTTTTCACTGCTGGGTTTATGCCGCTTTACACCCACTTGACTCACTTACAGAGGGATATCAATACATTGGTTTTAAGAGTCTTACTAGTCAGATATATTCTTGGGCGGTGAACAGGGGGTGTTGAGTCCAGTTCACTGAGCAAGGAGTAGGTCTTGTCTATTACATATTGGGTTTATGGAACGGTATCTGAGCTAATTTGAAACCCTTGTTTTATGCATCACCCCACCTCACCGTTCCCGTTAAGCAGCCATAGTGTGTCTTCTAAACGTGTGACGCTGTTCTGTTTTGTAATTCAGTTCAAGTGTAGCGGTTTTTACATTCCCTCTCTAAGTGATATCTTATGATAAGTGTCTTTTTCTGTGTGACTTATTTCACTTAGAATCGTCGTACCTAAATCCTCTCATCGTGCTGCTACTAGCCTTATAACGTTGATTTCATGCCTGAGTGATATTCCATTGTACATAAGGACCACAACTTCTTTATCCATTTTTCTCTTTCCTGGGATATTTAAGGTGTAATGAAGTGGAGGTTCTTGTCAACAGAGCAGCCCTAAACTTTGGGGTGCCTGTGTCTTGCTGATTTTTAGTTTTCCCAATTTATACGCCCATGAGTGGAAGTGCCCTATGCTCTCTAAGCTGAGTGTTTTAGATGTTTCAGGACACACCGTACACTTCTCCAGAGTGGCTGTTGGCAATTTAAATCCCGCCCATCAGCGTAGCAAGGCTCCCGTTTCTCCATGGCCTGTCTTGCATTTCTGGTTTTGACACTTTATTCAGCATGGCCCTTTTGACCGATGGGAAGCGAGACTTCTTTGTAGCGCTGATTTGCCTTTCCAGGTTGCTTGGTTGGCCAAAAAGGGCGTATGCGTTTTTTCCTGAATATATTCAGGAAAAAACGCATACGCCCTTTTTGGCCAACGGCATCATGGTCGAAGTTTTGCCGCTTTTCCTGTGCTTTAAAGGCGATTCGAATCTACCTCGTGAAATCTGTTTCCTGCAATTCTGCCTTGCTTTCAAATCCTCTTTGTTGCCTTCCCTCAATATATTTGTGGACGAGAGTTATCATTTCTAACTATGCAGGTTTGTGAATTGCAGTGCCCCTGAGCTCCACTTTTCAAATCGCTTTCTTGGGAGCTGGCCGCAAAAGCGCAGGATTGCTTCAGGCCTTATTGTGGTTCCGGGCGGCAGGCTGAGCCTGTGGTTAATTCTTTTTCCTGATGAGAAAATAGAGTGACCTGTGCCTGTCCCCACACCTAGACCTAGTCTCTCATTGGTTCCCCCTCTTCCCGTTCATCCTCAGGACAAATTTGCAACCTGTACAGAACAGGAGGTTAAAGGTGCTCATTCTCCAAGGAGGGAGATTGCTAGTAAAGCGGCTGGAATGGCGAGCCCGAGCACAAGGAGATGAGAAATGAGGTGCGATTTAGAAACCTTTCCCGATCACACGGTGTACCATCTTCTGGGTTTCTCATGCATGTTTTCGATGTAGGAAGATGCCCTTGAACCTGGAGATTTTGGACCCATGGGATGGGTACCACGCAGTATTACTTTAAAGGGTCTGCGTTTGCTCACCCAACCTCACCAAACCTCTCAGCCCGAAGAGTGTCCACCCTTATGTCTCAATCAGCTGTGGGTCTAGAGATGGTTAATAAAGGTGGCATCCCAGCCCCTGAACGAATTCTGTATGAATTTCTCTCTCTTTCACTGTCTTTGTTTCACGGGTTTTTAAAAGTAATTGATTTTTATAATGGGGTTTAGCTGCTTTTCACTGCTGTGTTTATGCCGCTTTACACCCACTTGACTCACTTACAGAGAGATATCAATACATTGGTTTTAAGAGTCTTACTAGTCAGATATATTCTTGGGCGGTGAACAGGGGGTGTTGAATCCAGTTCACTGAGCAAGGAGTAGGTCTTGTCTGTTACATATTGGGTTTATGGAACAGTATCTGAGCTAATTTGAAACCCTTGTTTTATGCATCACACCACCTCACCTTTCCCGTTAAGCAGCCATAGTGTGTCTTCTAAACGTGTGACGCTGTTCTCTTTTGTAATTCAGTTCAAGTGTAGCGGTTTTTACATTCCCTCTCTAAGTGATATCTTATGATAAGTGTCTTTTTTTGTGTGACTTTTTTCACTTAGAATCGTCGTACCTAAAACCTCTCATCATGCTGCTACTAGCCTTATGACGTTAATTTCATGGCTGAGTGATATGCCATTGTACATAAGGACCACAACTTCCTTATCCATTTTTCTCTTTCCTGGGATATTTAAGGTGTAACGAAGTGGAGGTTCTTGTCAACAGAGCAGCCCTAAACTTTGGGGTGCCTGTGTCTTGCTGATTTTTAGTTTTCCCAATTTATACGCCCATGAGTGGAAGTGCCCTATGCTCTCTAAGCTGAGTTTTTTAGATGTTTCAGGACACACCGTACACTTCTCCAGAGTGGCTGTTGGCAATTTACATCCCGCCCATCAGCGTAGCAAGGCTCCCGTTTCTCCATGGCCTGTCCTACATTTCTGGTTTTGACACTTTATTCAGCATGGCCCTTTTGACCGATGGGAAGCGAGACTTCTTTGTAGCGCTGATTTGCCTTTCCAGGTTGCTTGGTTGGCCAAAAAGGGCGTATGCGTTTTTTCCTGAATATATTCAGGAAAAAACGCATACGCCCTTTTTGGCCAAGGGCATCATTGTCGAGGTTTTGCCGCCTTTCCTGTGCTTTAAAGACGATTCGACTCTACCTCCTGAAATCTGTTTCCTGCAATTCTGCTATGCTTTCAAATCCTCTTCGTTGCCTTCCCTCAATATATTTGTGGACGAGAGTTATCATTTCTAACTCTGCAGGTTTGTGAATTGCAGTGCCCCTGAGCGCGATTTTTCAACTCGCTTTTTTGGGAGCTGGCCGCAAAAGCACAGGATTGCTTCAGGCCCTGTTCTGCTTCCGGGCGGCAGGCTGAGCCTGTGGTTAATCCTTCTTCCTGATGGGAAAATAGAGTGACCTGTGGCTGTCCCAACACCTAGAGCTAGTCTCTCATTGGTTCCCCCTCTTCCCGTTTATCCTCAGGACAAATTGCAACCTGTACGGAACAGAAGGTTAAAGGGGCTGATTCTCCAAGGACGGAGATTGCTAGTAAAGCGGCTGTAATGGCCAACCCGAGCACAAGGAGATGAGAAATGAGGTGCGTTTTAGAAACCTTTCCCGATCACACGGTGTACCATCTTCTGGGTTTCTCATGCATGTTTTCGATGTAGGAAGATGCCCTTGAACCTGGAGATTTTGGACCCATGGGATGGGTACCACGCAATATTACTTTAAAGGGTCTCCGTTTTCTCACCCAACCTCAGCAAACCTCTCAGCCCCAAGAGTGTCCACCCTTATGACTCAATCAGCTGTGGGTCTAGAGATGGTCAATAAAGGTGGCATCCCAGCCCCTGAACGAATTCTGTATGAATTTCTCTCTCTTTCACTGTCTTTGTTTCACGGGTTTTTAAAAGTAATTGATTTTTATAATGGGGTTTAGCTGCTTTTCACTGCTGTGTTTATGCCTCTTTACACCCACTTGACTCACTTACAGAGAGATATCAATACATTGGTTTTAAGAGTCTTACTAGTCAGATATATTCTTGGGCGGTGAACAGGGGGTGTTGAATCCAGTTCACTGAGCAAGGAGTAGGTCTTGTCTGTTACATATTGGGTTTATGGAACAGTATCTGAGCTAATTTGATACCCTTGTTTTATGCAACACCCCACCTCACCTTTCCCGTTAAGCAGCCATAGTGTGTTTTCTAAACGTGTGACGCTGTTCTGTTTTGTAATTCAGTTCAAGTGTAGCGGTTTTTACATTCCCTCTATAAGTCATATCTTATGATAAGTGCCTTTTTCTGTGTGACTTATTTCACTTAGAATCGTCGTACCTAAATCTTCTCATCATGCTGCTACTAGCCTTATGATGTTGATTTCATTGCTGAGTGATATGCCATTATACATATGGACCACAACTTCTTTATCCATTTTTCTCTTTCATTGGATATTTAAGGTGTAACGAAGTGGAGGTTCTTGTCAACAGAGCAGCCCTAAACTTTGGGGTGCCTGTGTCTTGCTGATTTTTAGTTTTCCCAATTTATACGCCCATGAGTGGAAGTGCCCTATGCTCTCTAAGCTGAGTTTTTTAGATGTTTCAGGACACACCGTACACTTCTCCAGAGTGGCTGTTGGCAATTTACATCCCGCCCATCAGCGTAGCAAGGCTCCCGTTTCTCCATGGCCTGTCCTGCATTTCTGGTTTTGACACTTTATTCAGCATGGCCCTTTTGACCGATGGGAAGCGAGACTTCTTTTTAGCGCTAATTTGCCTTTCCAGGTTGCTTGCTTGGCCAAAAAGGGCGTATGCGTTTTTTCCTGAATATATTCAGGAAAAAACGCATACGCCCTTTTTGGCCAAGGGCATCATGGTCGAGGTTTTGCCGCTTTTCCTGTGCTTTAAAGGTGATTCGAATCTACCTCCTGAAATCTGTTTCCTGCAATTCTGCCTTGCTTTCAAATCCTCTTCGTTGCCTTCCCTCAATATTTTTGTGGACGAGAGTTATCATTTCTAACTCTGCAGGTTTGTGAATTGCAGTGCCCCTGAGCTCCATTTTTCAACTCGCTTTCTTGGGAGCTGGCCGCAAAAGCGCAGGATTGCTTCAGGCCCTATTGTGGTTCCGGGCGGCAGGCTGAGCCTGTGGTTAATTCTTCTTCCTGATGGGAAAATAGAGTGACCTGTGCCTGTCCCCACACCTAGACCTAGTCTCTCATTGGTTCCCCCTCTTCCCGTTCATCCTCAGGACAAATTTGCAACCTGTACAGAACAGGAGGTTAAAGGTGCTCATTCTCCAAGGAGGGAGATTGCTAGTAAAGCGGCTGGAATGGCGAGCCCGAGCACAAGGAGATGAGAAATGAGGTGCGTTTTAGAAACCTTTCCCGATCACACGGTGTACCGTCTTCTGGGTTTCTCATGCATGTTTTCGATGTAGGAAGATGCCCTTGAACCTGGAGATTTTGGACCCATGGGATGGGTACCACGCAGTATTACTTTAAAGGGTCTGCGTTTGCTCACCCAACCTCACCAAACCTCTCAGCCCGAAGAGTGTCCACCCTTATGTCTCAATCAGCTGTGGGTCTAGAGATGGTCAATCCAGGTGGCATCCCAGCCCCTGAACGAATTTTGTAAGAATTTCTCTCTCTTTCACTGTCTTTGTTTCACGGATTTTTAAAAGTAATTGATTTTTATAATGGGGTTTAGCTGCTTTTCACTGCTGTGTTTATGCCGGTTTACACCCACTTGACTCACTTACAGAGGGATATCAATACATTGGTTTTAAGAGTCTTACTAGTCAGATATATTCTTGGGCGGTGAACAGGGGGTGTTGAGTCCAGTTCACTGAGCAAGGAGTAGGTCTTGTCTATTACATATTGGGTTTATGGAACGGTATCTGAGCTCATTTGAAACCCTTGTTTTATGCATCACCCCACCTCACCTTTCCCGTTAAGCAGCCATAGTGTGTCTTCTAAACGTGTGACGCTGTTCTGTTTTGTAATTCAGTTCAAGTGTAGCGGTTTTTACATTCCCTCTCTAAGTGATATCTTATGATAAGTGTCTTTTTCTGTGTGACTTATTTCACTTAGAATCGTCGTACCTAAATCTTCTCATCATGCTGCTACTAGCCTTATGATGTTGATTTCATTGCTGAGTGATATGCCATTATACATATGGACCACAACTTCTTTATCCATTTTTCTCTTTCCTGGGATATTTAAGGTGTAACGAAGTGGAGGTTCTTGTCAACAGAGCAGCCCTAAACTTTGGGGTGCCTGTGTCTTGCTGATTTTTAGTTTTCCCAATTTATACGCCCATGAGTGGAAGTGCCCTATGCTCTCTAAGCTGAGTTTTTTAGATGTTTCAGGACACACCGTACACTTCTCCAGAGTGGCTGTTGGCAATTTACATCACGCCAATCAGCGTAGCAAGGCTCCCGTTTCTCCATGGCCTGTCCTGCATTTCTGGTTTTGACACTTTATTCAGCATGGCCCTTTTGACCGATGGGAAGCGAGACTTCTTTGTAGCGCTGATTTGCCTTTCCAGGTTGCTTGGTTGGCCAAAAAGGGCGTATGCGTTTTTTCCTGAATATATTCAGGAAAAAACGCATACGCCCTTTTTGGCCAAGGGCATCATGGTCGAGGTTTTGCCGCTTTTCCTGTGCTTTAAAGGCGATTTGAATCTACCTCCTGAAATCTGTTTCCTGCAATTCTGCCTTGCTTTCAAATCCTCTTCGTTGCCTTCCCTCAATATATTTGTGGACGAGAGTTATCATTTCTAACTCTGCAGGTTTGTGAATTGCAGTGCCCCTGAGCTCCATTTTTCAACTCGCTTTCTTGGGAGCTGGCCGCAAAAGCGCAGGATTGCTTCAGGCCCTATTGTGGTTCCGGGCGGCAGGCTGAGCCTGTGGTTAATTCTTCTTCCTGATGGGAAAATAGAGTGACCTGTGCCTGTCCCCACACCTAGACCTAGTCTCTCATTGGTTCCCCCTCTTCCCGTTCATCCTCAGGACAAATTGCAACCTGTACGGAACAGGAGGTTAAAAGTGCTGATTCTCAAAGGAGGGAGATTGCTAGTAAAGCGGCTGTAATGGCCAACCCGAGCACAAGGAGATGAGAAATGAGGTGCGTTTTAGAAACCTTTCCCGATCACACGGTGTACCATCTTCTGGGTTTCTCATGCATGTTTTCGATGTAGGAAGATGCCCTTGAACCTGGAGATTTTGGACCCATGGGATGGATACCACGCAGTACTACTTTAAAGGGTCTGCGTTTGCTCACCCAACCTCACCAAACCTCTCAGCCCCAAGAGTGTCCACCCTTATGTCTCAATCAGCTGTGGGTCTAGAGATGGTCAATCCAGGTGGCATCACAGCCCCTGAACGAATTTTGTAAGAATTTCTCTCTATTTCACTGTCTTTGTTTCACGGGTTTTTAAAAGTAATTGATTTTTTTAATGGGGTTTAGCTGCTTTTCACTGCTGTGTTTATGCCAGTTTACACCCACTTGACTCAGTTACAGAGGGATATCAATACATTGGTTTTAAGATTCTTACTAGTCAGATATATTCTTGGGCAGTGAACAGGGGGTGTTGAATCCAGTTCACTGAGCAAGGAGTAGGTCTTGTCTATTACATATTGGGTTTATGGAACGGTATCTGAGCTCATTTGAAACCCTTGTTTTATGCATCACCCCACCTCACCTTTCCCGTTAAGCAGCCATAGTGTGTCTTCTAAACGTGTGATGCTGTTCTGTTTTGTAATTCAGTTCAAGTGTAGCGGTTTTTACATTCCCTCTATAAGTGATATCTTATGATAAGTGTCTTTTTCTGTGTGACTTATTTCACTTAGAATCGTCGTACCTAAATCCTCTCATCATGCTGCTACTAGCCTTATGACGTTAATTTCATGGCTGAGTGATATGCCATTGTACATAAGGACCACAACTTCCTTATCCATTTTTCTCTTTCCTGGGATATTTAAGGTGTAACGAAGTTGAGGTTCTTGTCAACAGAGCAGCCCTAAACTTTGGGGTGCCTGTGTCTTGCTGATTTTTAGTTTTCCCAATTTATACGCCCATGAGTGGAAGTGCCCTATGCTCTCTAAGCTGAGTTTTTTAGATGTTTCAGGACACACCGTACACTTCTCCAGAGTGGCTGTTGGCAATTTACATCCCGCCCATCAGCGTAGCAAGGCTCCCGTTTCTCCATGGCCTGTCCTGCATTTCTGGTTTTGACACTTTATTCAGCATGGCCCTTTTGACCGATGGGAAGCGAGACTTCTTTGTAGCGCTGATTTGCCTTTCCAGGTTGCTTGGTTGGCCAAAAAGGGCGTATGCGTTTTTTCCTGAATATATTCAGGAAAAAACGCATACGCCCTTTTTGGCCAAGGGCATCATTGTCGAGGTTTTGCCGCCTTTCCTGTGCTTTAAAGGCGATTCGACTCTACCTCCTGAAATCTGTTTCCTGCAATTCTGCTATGCTTTCAAATCCTCTTCGTTGCCTTCCCTCAATATATTTGTGGACGAGAGTTATCATTTCTAACTCTGCAGGTTTGTGAATTGCAGTGCCCCTGAGCTCCATTTTTCAACTCGCTTTTTTGGGAGCTGGCTGCAAAAGCACAGGATTGCTTCAGGCCCTCTTCTGCTTCCGGGCGGCAGGCTGAGCCTGTGGTTAATCCTTCTTCCTGATGGGAAAATAGAGTGACCTGTGGCTGTCCCCACACCTAGACCTAGTCTCTCATTGGTTCCCCCTCTTCCCGTTCATCCTCAGGACAAATTGCAACCTGTTCGGAACAGGAGGTTAAAGGTGCTGATTCTCCAAGGAGGGAGATTGCTAGTAAAGTGGCTGTAATGGCGAGCCCGAGCACAAGGAGATGAGAAATGAGGTGCGTTTTAGAAACCTTTCCCGATCACACGGTGTACCATCTTCTGGGTTTCTCATGCATGTTTTCGATGTAGGAAGATGCCCTTGAACCTGGAGATTTTGGACCCATGGGATGGGTACCACGCAGTATTACTTTAAAGGGTCTGCGTTTGCTCACCCAACCTCACCAAACCTCTCAGCCCGAAGAGTGTCCACCCTTATATCTCAATCAGCTGTGGGTCTAGAGATGGTCAATAAAGGTGGCATACCAGCCCCTGAACGAATTCTGTATGAATTTCTCTCTGTTTCACTGTCTTTGTTTCACGGGTTTTTAAAAGTAATTGACTTTTATAATGGGGTTTAGCTGCTTTTCACTTCTGTGTTTATGCCGATTTACACCCACTTGACTCACTTACAGAGAGATAACAATACATTGGTTTTAAGAGTCTTACTAGTCAGATACATTCTTGGGCGGTGAACAGGGGGTGTTGAGTCCAGTTCACTGAGCAAGGAGTAGGTCTTGTCTGTTACATATTGGGTTTATGGAACAGTATCTGAGCTAATTTGATACCCTTGTTTTATGCATCACCCCACCTCACCTTTCCCGTTAAGCAGCCATAGTGTGTTTTCTAAACGTGTGACGCTGTTCTGTTTTGTAATTCAGTTCAAGTGTAGCGGATTTTACATTCCCTCTATAAGTGATATCTTACGATAAGTGTCTTTCTCTGTGACTTATTTCACTTAGAATCGTCGTACCTAAATCCACTCATCTTGCTGCTTCCAGCCTTATGACGTTGATTTCATGCCTGAGTGATATTCCATTGTACATAAGGACCACAACTTCTTTATCCATTTTTCTCTTTCCTGGGATATTTAAGGTGTAATGAAGTGGAGGTTCTTGTCAACAGAGCAGCCCTAAACTTTGGGGTGCCTGTGTCTTGCTGATTTTTAGTTTTCCCAATTTATACGCCCATGAGTGGAAGTGCCCTATGCTCTCTAAGCTGAGTTTTTTAGGTGTTTCAGGACACACCGTACACTTCTCCAGAGTGGCTGTTGGCAATTTACATCCCGCCCATCAGCGTAGCAAGGCTCCCGTTTCTCCATGGCCTGTCCTGCATTTCTGGTTTTGACACTTTATTCAGCATGGCCCTTTTGACCGATGGGAAGCGAGACTTCTTTGTAGCGCTGATTTGCCTTTCCAGGTTGCTTGGTTGGCCAAAAAGGGCGTATGCGTTTTTTCCTGAATATATTCAGGAAAAAACGCATACGCCCTTTTTGGCCAAGGGCATCATTGTCGAGGTATTGCCGCTTTTCCTGTGCTTTAAACGCGATTCGACTCTACCTCCTGAAATCAGTTTCCTGCAATTCTGCTATGCTTTCAAATCCTCTCCGTTGCCTTCCCTCAATATATTTGTGGACGAGAGTTACCATTTATAACTCTGCAGGTTTGTGAATTGCAGTGCCCCTGAGCTCCATTTTTCAACTCGCTTTTTTGGGAGCTGGCCGCAAAAGCACAGGATTGCTTCAGGCCCTGTTCTGCTTCCGGGCGGCAGGCTGAGCCTGTGGTTAATCCTTCTTCCTGATGGGAAATTAGAGTGACATGTGGCTGTCCCAATACCTAGAGCTAGTCTCTCATTGGTTCCCCCTCTTCCCGTTTATCCTCAGGACAAATTGCAACCTGTAGGGAACAGAAGGTTAAAGGGGCTGATTCTCCAAGGAGGGAGATTGCTAGTAAAGCGGCTGTAATGGCCAACCCCAGCACAAGGAGATGAGAAATGAGGTGCGTTTTAGAAACCTTTCCCGATCACACGGTGTACCATCTTCTGGGTTTCTCATGCATGTTTTCGATGTAGGAAGATGCCCTTGAACCTGGAGATTTTGGACCCATGGGATGGATACCACGCAGTATTACTTTAAAGGGTCTGTGTTTGCTCACCCAACCTCACCAAACCTCTCAGCCCCAAGAGTGTCCACCCTTATGTCTCAATCAGCTGTGGGTCTAGAGATGGTCAATCCAGGTGGCATCACAGCCACTGAACGAATTTTGTAATAATTTCTCTCTCTTCACTGTCTTTGTTTCACGGGTTTTTAAAAGTAATTGATTTTTATAACGGGGTTTAGTTGCTTTTCACTGCTGTGTTTATGCCGGTTTACACCCACTTGACTCACTTACAGAGGGATATCAATACATTGGTTTTAAGATTCTTACTAGTCAGATATATTCTTGGGCGGTGAACAGGGGGTGTTGAGTCCAGTTCACTGAGCAAGGAGTAGGTCTTGTCTATTACATATTGGGTTTATGGAACGGTATCTGAGCTAATTTGAAACCCTTGTTTTATGCATCACCCCACTTCACCTTTCCCGTTAAGCAGCCATAGTGTGTCTTCTAAACGTGTGACGCTGTTCTGTTTTGTAATTCAGTTCAAGTGTAGCGGTTTTTACATTCCCTCTCTAAGTGATATCTTATGATAAGTGTCTTTTTCTGTGTGACTTATTTCACTTAGAATCATCGTACCTAAAAACTCTCATCATGCTGCTACTAGCCTTATGACGTTAATTTCATGGCTGAGTGATATGCCATTGTACATAAGGACCACAACTTCCTTATCCATTTTTCTCTTTCCTGGGATATTTAAGGTGTAACGAAGTGGAGGTTCTTGTCAACAGAGCAGCCCTAAACTTTGGGGTGCCTGTGTCTTGCTGATTTTTAGTTTTCCCAATTTATACGCCCATGAGTGGAAGTGCCCTATGCTCTCTAAGCTGAGTTTTTTAGATGTTTCAGGACACACCGTACACTTCTCCAGAGTGGCTGTTGGCAATTTACATCCCGCCCATCAGCGTAGCAAGGCTCCCGTTTCTCCATGGCCTGTCCTGCATTTCTGGTTTTGACACTTTATTCAGCATGGCCCTTTTGACCGATGGGAAGCGAGACTTCTTTGTAGCGCTGATTTGCCTTTCCAGGTTTCTTGGTTGGCCAAAAAGGGCGTATGCTTTTTTTCCTGAATATATTCAGGAAAAAACGCATACGCCCTTTTTGGCCAAGGGCATCATGGTCGAGGTTTTGCCGCTTTTCCTGTGCTTTAAAGGCGATTCGAATCTACCTCCTGAAATCTGTTTCCTGCAATTCTGCCTTGCTTTCTAATCCTCTTTGTTGCCTTCCCTCAATATATTTGTGGACGAGAGTTATCATTTCTAACTCTGCAGGCTTGTGAATTGCAGTGCCCCTGAGCTCCATTTTTCAACTCGCCTTCTTGGGAGCTGGCCGCAAAAGCGCAGGATTGCTTCAGGCCCTATTGTGGTTCCGGGGGGCAGGCTGAGCCTGTGGTTAATTCTTCTTCCTGATGGGAAAATAGAGTGACCTGTGCCTGTCCCCACACCTAGACCTAGTCTCTCATTGGTTCCCCCTCTTCCCGTTCATCCTCAGGACAAATTTGCAACCTGTACAGAACAGGAGGTTAAAGGTGCTCATTCTCCAAGGAGGGAGATTGCTAGTAAAGCGGCTGGAATGGCGAGCCCGAGCACAAGGAGATGAGAAATGAGGTGCGTTTTAGAAACCTTTCCCGATCACACGGTGTACCATCTTCTGGGTTTCTCATGCATGTTTTCGATGTAGGAAGATGCCCTTGAACCTGGAGATTTTGGACCCATGGGATGGGTACCACGCAGTATTACTTTAAAGGGTCTGCGTTTGCTCACCCAACCTCACCAAACCTCTCAGCCCGAAGAGTGTCCACCCTTATGTCTTAATCAGCTGTGGGTCTAGAGATGGTCAATAAAGGTGGCATCCCAGCCCCTGAACGAATTCTGTATGAATTTCTCTCTCTTTCACTGTCTTTGTTTCATGGGTTTTTAAAAGTAATTGATTTTTATAATGGGGTTTAGCTGCTTTTCACTGCTGTGTTTATGCCGCTTTACACCCACTTGACTCACTTACAGAGAGATATAAATACATTGGTTTTAAGAGTCTTACTAGTCAGATATATTCTTGGGCGGTGAACAGGGGGTGTTGAATCCAGTTCACTGAGCAAGGAGTAGGTCTTGTCTGTTACATATTGGGTTTATGGAACGGTATCTGAGCTAATTTGAAACCCTTGTGTTATGCATCACCCCACCTCACCTTTCCCGTTAAGCAGCCATAGTGTGTTTTCTAAACGTGTGACGCTGTTCTGTTTTGTAATTCAGTTCAAGTGTAGCGGTTTTTACATTCCCTCTATAAGTGATATCTTATGATAAGTGCCTTTTTCTGTGTGACTTATTTCACTTAGAATCGTCGTACCTAAATCTTCTCATCATGCTGCTACTAGCCTTATGATGTTGATTTCATGCCTGAGTGATATTCCATTGTACATAAGGACCACAACTTCTTTATCCATTTTTCTCTTTCCTGGGATATTTAAGGTGTAATGAAGTGGAGGTTCTTGTCATCAGAGCAGCCCTAAACTTTGGGGTGCCTGTGTCTTGCTGATTTTTAGTTTTCCCAATTTATACGCCCATGAGTGGAAGTGCCCTATGCTCTCTAAGCTGAGTGTTTTAGATGTTTCAGGACACACCGTACACTTCTCCAGAGTGGCTGTTGGCAATTTACATCCCGCCCATCAGCGTAGCAAGGCTCCCGTTTCTCCATGGCCTGTCCTGCATTTCTGGTTTTGACACTTTATTCAGCATGGCCCTTTTGACCGATGGGAAGCGAGACTTCTTTGTAGCGCTGATTTGCCTTTCCAGGTTGCTTGGTTGGCCAAAAAGGGCGTATGCGTTTTTTCCTGAATATATTCAGGAAAAAACGCATACGCCCTTTTTGGCCAAGGGCATCATGGTCGAGGTTTTGCCGCCTTTCCTGTGCTTTAAAGGCGATTCGAATCTACCTCTTGAAATCTGTTTCCTGCAATTCTGCCTTGCTTTCAAATCCTCTTTGTTGCCTTCCCTCAATATATTTGTGGACGAGAGTTATCATTTCTAACTCTGCAGGTTTGTGAATTGCAGTGCCCCTGAGCTCCATTTTTCAACTCGCTTTCTTGGGAGCTGGCCCCAAAAGCGCAGGATTGCTTCAGGCCCTATTGTGGTTCCGGGCGGCAGGCTGAGCCTGTGGTTAATTCTTTTTCCTGATGGGAAAATAGAGTGACCTGTGCCTGTCCCCACACCTAGACCTAGTCTCTCATTGGTTCCCCCTCTTCCCGTTCATCCTCAGGACAAATTTGCAACCTGTACAGAACAGGAGGTTAAAGGTGCTCATTCTCCAAGGAGGGAGATTGCTAGTAAAGCAGCTGGAATGGCGAGCCCGAGCACAAGGAGATGAGAAATGAGGTGCGTTTTAGCAACCTTTCCCGATCACACAGTGTACCATCTTCTGGGTTTCTCATGCATGTTTTCGATGTAGGAAGATGCCCTTGAACCTGGAGATTTTGGACCCATGGGATGGGTACCACGCAGTATTGCTTTAAAGGGTCTGCGTTTGCTCACCCAACCTCACCAAACCTCTCAGCCCGAAGAGTGTCCACCCTTATGTCTCAATCAGCTGTGGGTCTAGAGATGGTTAATAAAGGTGGCATCCCAGCCCCTGAACGAATTCTGTATGAATTTCTCTCTCTTTCACTGTCTTTGTTTCACGGGTTTTTAAAAGTAATTGATTTTTATAATGGGGTTTAGCTGCTTTTCACTGCTGTGTTTATGCCGCTTTACACCCACTTGACTCACTTACAGAGAGATATCAATACATTGGTTTTAAGAGTCTTACTAGTCAGATATATTCTTGGGTGGTGAACAGGGGGTGTTGAATCCAGTTCACTGAGCAAGGAGTAGGTCTTGTCTGTTACATATTGGGTTTATGGAAGAGTATCTGAGCTAATTTGCAACCCTTGTTTTATGCATCACCCCACCTCACCTTTCCCGTTAAGCAGCCATAGTGTGTCTTCTAAACGTGTGACGCTGTTCTGTTTTGTAATTCAGTTCAAGTGTAGCGGTTTTTACATTCCCTCTCTAAGTGATATCTTATGATAAGTGTCTTTTTCTGTGTGACTTATTTCACTTTGAATCATCGTACCTAAATCTTCTCATCATGCTGCTACTAGCCTTATGATGTTGATTTCATTGCTGAGTGATATGCCATTATACATATGGACCACAACTTCTTTATCCATTTTTCTCTTTCCTGGGATATTTAAGGTGTAACGAAGTGGAGGTTCTTGTCAACAGAGCAGCCCTAAACTTTGGGGTGCCTGTGTCTTGCTGATTTTTAGTTTTCCCAATTTATACGCCCATGAGTGGAAGTGCCCTATGCTCTCTAATCTGAGTTTTTTAGATGTTTCAGGACACACCGTACACTTCTCCAGAGTGGCTGTTGGCAATTTACATCCCGCCCATCAGCGTAGCAAGGCTCCCGTTTCTCCATGGCCTGTCCTGCATTTCTGGTTTTGACACTTTATTCAGCATGGCCCTTTTGACCGATGGGAAGCGAGACTTCTTTGTAGCGCTGATTTGCCTTTCCAGGTTGCTTGGTTGGCCAAAAAGGGCGTATGCGTTTTTTCCTGAATATATTCAGGAAAAAACGCATACGCCCTTTTTGGCCAAGGGCATCATTGTCGAGGTTTTGCCGCCTTTCCTGTGCTTTAAAGGCGATTCGACTCTACCTCCTGAAATCTGTTTCCTGCAATTCTGCTATGCTTTCAAATCCTCTTCGTTGCCTTCCCTCAATATATTTGTGGACGAGAGTTATCATTTCTAACTCTGCAGGTTTGTGAATTGCAGTGCCCCTGAGCTCGATTTTTCAACTCGCTTTTTTGGGAGCTGGCCGCAAAAGCGCAGGATTGCTTCAGGCGCTGTTCTGCTTCCGGGCGGCAGGCTGAGCCTGTGGTTAATCCTTCTTCCTGATGGGAAAATAGAGTGACCTGTGCCTGTCCCCACACCTAGACCTAGTCTCTCATTGGTTCCCCCTCTTCCCGTTCATCCTCAGGACAAATTGCAACCTGTTCGGAACAGGAGGTTAAAGGTGCTGATTCTCCAAGGAGGGAGATTGCTAGTAAAGTGGCTGTAATGGCGAGCCCGAGCACAAGGAGATGAGAAATGAGGTGCGTTTTAGAAACCTTTCCCGATCACACGGTGTACCGTCTTCTGGGTTTCTCATGCATGTTTTCGATGTAGGAAGATGCCCTTGAACCTGGAGATTTTGGACCCATGGGATGGGTACCACGCAGTATTACTTTAAAGGGTCTGCGTTTGCTCACCCAACCTCACCAAACCTCTCAGCCCGAAGAGTGTCCACCCTTATATCTCAATCAGCTGTGGGTCTAGAGATGGTCAATAAAGGTGGCATCCCAGCCCCTGAACGAATTCTGTATGAATTTCTCTCTGTTTCACTGTCTTTGTTTCACGGGTTTTTAAAAGTAATTGACTTTTATAATGGGGTTTAGCTGCTTTTCACTTCTGTGTTTATGCCGATTTACACCCACTTGACTCACTTACAGAGAGATATCAATACATTGGTTTTAAGAGTCTTACTAGTCAGATATATTCTTGGGCGGTGAACAGGGGGTGTTGAGTCCAGTTCACTGAGCAAGGAGTAGGTCTTGTCTGTTACATATTGGGTTTATGGAACAGTATCTAAGCTAATTTGATACCCTTGTTTTATGCATCACCCCACCTCACCTTTCCCGTTAAGCAGCCATAGTGTGTTTTCTAAACCTGTGACGCTGTTCTGATTTGTAATTCAGTTCAAGTGTAGCGGATTTTACATTCCCTCTATAAGTGATATCTTACGATAAGTGTCTTTCTCTGTGACTTATTTCACTTAGAATCGTCGTACCTAAATCCACTCATCATGCTGCTACCAGCCTTATGACGTTGATTTCATGCCTGAGTGATATTCCATTGTACATAAGGACCACAACTTCTTTATCCATTTTTCTCTTTCCTGGGATATTTAAGGTGTAATGAAGTGGAGGTTCTTGTCAACAGAGCAGCCCTAAACTTTGGGGTGCCTGTGTCTTGCTGATTTTTAGTTTTCCCAATTTATACGCCCATGAGTGGAAGTGCCCTATGCTCTCTAAGCTGAGTTTTTTAGGTGTTTCAGGACACACCGTACACTTCTCCAGAGTGGCTGTTGGCAATTTACATCCCGCCCATCAGCGTAGCAAGGCTCCCGTTTCTCCATGGCCTGTCCTGCATTTCTGGTTTTGACACTTTATTCAGCATGGCCCTTTTGACCGATGGGAAGCGAGACTTCTTTGTAGCGCTGATTTGCCTTTCCAGGTTGCTTGGTTGGCCAAAAAGGGCGTATGCGTTTTTTCCTGAATATATTCAGGAAAAAACGCATACGCCCTTTTTGGCCAAGGGCATCATTGTCGAGGTTTTGCCGCCTTTCCTGTGCTTTAAAGGCGATTCGACTCTACCTCCTGAAATCAGTTTCCTGCAATTCTGCTATGCTTTCAAATCCTCTTCGTTGCCTTCCCTCAATATATTTGTGGACGAGAGTTACCATTTATAACTCTGCAGGTTTGTGAATTGCAGTGCCCCTGAGCTCCATTTTTCAACTCGCTTTTTTGGGAGCTGGCCGCAAAAGCACAGGATTGCTTCAGACCCTGTTCTGCTTCCGGGCGGCAGGCTGAGCCTGTGGTTAATCCTTCTTCCTGATGGGAAAATAGAGTGACATGTGGCTATCCCAACACCTAGAGCTAGTCTCTCATTGGTTCCCCCTCTTCCCGTTTATCCTCAGGACAAATTGCAACCTGTAGGGAACAGAAGGTTAAAGGGGCTGATTCTCCAAGGAGGGAGATTGCTAGTAAAGCGGCTGTAATGGCCAACCCCAGCACAAGGAGATGAGAAATGAGGTGCGTTTTAGAAACCTTTCCCGATCACACGGTGTACCATCTTCTGGGTTTCTCATGCATGTTTTCGATGTAGGAAGATGCCCTTGAACCTGGAGATTTTGGACCCATGGGATGGATACCACGCAGTATTACTTTAAAGGGTCTGCGTTTGCTCACTCAACCTCACCAAACCTCTCAGCCCCAAGAGTGTCCACCCTTATGACTCAATCAGCTGTGGGTCTAGAGATGGTCAATAAAGGTGGCATCCCAGCCCCTGAACGAATTCTGTATGAATTTCTCTCTCTTTCACTGTCTTTGTTTCACGGGTTTTTAAAAGTAATTGATTTTTATAATGGGGTTTAGCTGCTTTTCACTGTTGTGTTTATGCCGGTTTACACCCACTTGACTCACTTACAGAGGGATATCAATACATTGGTTTTAAGAGTCTTACTAGTCAGAATATATTCTTGGGCGGTGAACAGGGGGTGTTGAGTCCAGTTCACTGAGCAAGGAGTAGGTCTTGTCTATTACATATTGGGTTTATGGAACGGTATCTGAGCTAATTTGAAACCCTTGTTTTATGCATCACCGCACCTCACCTTTCCCGTTAAGCGGCCATAGTGTGTCTTCTAAACGTGTGACGCTGTTCTGTTTTGTAATTCAGTTCAAGTGTAGCGGTTTTTACATTCCCTCTCTAAGTGATATCTTATGATAAGTGTCTTTTTCTGTGTGACTTATTTCACTTAGAATCGTCGTACCTAAATCCTCTCATCATGCTGCTACTAGCCTTATGACGTTGATTTCATGCCTGAGTGATATTCCATTGTACATAAGGACCACAACTTCTTTATCCATTTTTCTCTTTCCTGGGATATTTAAGGTGTAATGAAGTGGAGGTTCTTGTCAATAGAGCAGCCCTAAACTTTGGGGTGCCTGTGTCTTGCTGATTTTTAGTTTTCCCAATTTATACGCCCATGAGTGGAAGTGCCCTATGCTCTCTAAGCTGAGTGTTTTAGATGTTTCAGGACACACTGTACACTTCTCCAGAGTGGCTGTTGGCAATTTAAATCCCGCCCATCAGTGTAGCAAGGCTCCCGTTTCTCCATGGCCTGTCCTGCATTTCTGGTTTTGACACTTTATTCAGCATGGCCCTTTTGACCGATGGGAAGCGAGACTTCATTGTAGCGCTGATTTGCCTTTCCAGGTTGCTTGGTTGGCCAAAAAGGGCGTATGCGTTTTTCCTGAATATATTCAGGAAAAAACGCATACGCCCTTTTTGGCCAAGGGCATCATGGTCGAGGTTTTGCCGCTTTTCCTGTGCTTTAAAGGCGATTCGAATCTACCTCCTGAAATCTGTTTCCTGCAATTCTGCCTTGCTTTCAAATCCTCTTTGTTGCCTTCCCTCAATATATTTGTGGACGAGAGTTATCATTTCTAACTCTGCAGGTTTGTGAATTGCAGTGCCCCTGAGCTCCATTTTTCAACTCGCTTTCTTGGGAGCTGGCCGCAAAAGCGCAGGATTGCTTCAGGCCCTATTGTGGTTCCGGGCGGCAGGCTGAGCCTGTGGTTAATTCTTCTTCCTGATGGGAAAATAGAGTGACCTGTGCCTGTCCCCACACCTAGACCTAGTCTCTCATTGGTTCCCCCTCTTCCCGTTCATCCTCAGGACAAATTTGCAACCTGTACAGAACAGGAGGTTAAAGGTGCTCATTCTCCAAGGAGGGAGATTGCTAGTAAAGCGGCTGGAATGGCGAGCCCGAGCACAAGGAGATGAGAAATGAGGTGCGTTTTAGAAACCTTTCCCGATCACACGGTGTACCATCTTCTGGGTTTCTCATGCATGTTTTCGATGTAGGAAGATGCCCTTGAACCTGGAGATTTTGGACCCATGGGATGGGTACCACGCAGTATTACTTTAAAGGGTCTGCGTTTGCTCACCCAACCTCACCAAACCTCTCAGCCCCAAGAGTGTCCACCCTTATGTCTCAATCAGCTGTGGGTCTAGAGATGGTTAATAAAGGTGGCATCCCAGCCCCTGAACGAATTCTGTATGAATTTCTCTCTCTTTCACTGTCTTTGTTTCACGGGTTTTTAAAAGTAATTGATTTTTATAATGGGGTTTAGCTGCTTTTCACTGCTGTGTTTATGCCGCTTTACACCCACTTGACTCACTTACAGAGAGATATCAATACATTGGTTTTAAGAGTCTTACTAGTCAGATATATTCTTGGGCGGTGAACAGGGGGTGTTGAATCCAGTTCACTGAGCAAGGAGTAGGTCTTGTCTGTTACATATTGGGTTTATGGAACAGTATCTGAGCTAATTTGAAACCCTTGTTTTATGCATCACACCACCTCACCTTTCCCGTTAAGCAGCCATAGTGTGTCTTCTAAACGTGTGACGCTGTTCTGTTTTGTAATTCAGTTCAAGTGTAGCGGTTTTTACATTCCCTCTCTAAGTGATATCTTATGATAAGTGTCTTTTTTTGTGTGACTTATTTCACTTAGAATCGTCGTACCTAAAACCTCTCATCATGCTGCTACTAGCCTTATGACGTTAATTTCATGGCTGAGTGATATGCCATTGTACATAAGGACCACAACTTCCTTATCCATTTTTCTCTTTCCTGGGATATTTAAGGTGTAACGAAGTGGAGGTTCTTGTCAACAGAGCAGCCCTAAACTTTGGGGTGCCTGTGTCTTGCTGATTTTTAGTTTTCCCAATTTATACGCCCATGAGTGGAAGTGCCCTATGCTCTCTAAGCTGAGTTTTTTAGATGTTTCAGGACACACCGTACACTTCTCCAGAGTGGCTGTTGGCAATTTACATCCCGCCCATCAGCGTAGCAAGGCTCCCGTTTCTCCATGGCCTGTCCTACATTTCTGGTTTTGACACTTTATTCAGCATGGCCCTTTTGACCGATGGGAAGCGAGACTTCTTTGTAGCGCTGATTTGCCTTTCCAGGTTGCTTGGTTGGCCAAAAAGGGCGTATGCGTTTTTTCCTGAATATATTCAGGAAAAAACGCATACGCCCTTTTTGGCCAAGGGCATCATTGTCGAGGTTTTGCCGCCTTTCCTGTGCTTTAAAGGCGATTCGACTCTACCTCCTGAAATCTGTTTCCTGCAATTCTGCTATGCTTTCAAATCCTCTTCGTTGCCTTCCCTCAATATATTTGTGGACGAGAGTTATCATTTCTAACTCTGCAGGTTTGTGAATTGCAGTGCCCCTGAGCGCGATTTTTCAACTCGCTTTTTTGGGAGCTGGCCGCAAAAGCACAGGATTGCTTCAGGCCCTCTTCTGCTTCCGGGCGGCAGGCTGAGCCTGTGGTTAATCCTTCTTCCTGATGGGAAAATAGAGTGACCTGTGGCTGTCCCAACACCTAGAGCTAGTCTCTCATTGGTTCCCCCTCTTCCCGTTTATCCTCAGGACAAATTGCAACCTGTACGGAACAGAAGGTTAAAGGGGCTGATTCTCCAAGGACGGAGATTGCTAGTAAAGCGGCTGTAATGGCCAACCCGAGCACAAGGAGATGAGAAATGAGGTGCGTTTTATAAACCTTTCCCGATCACACGGTTTACCATCTTCTGGGTTTCTCATGCATGTTTTCGATGTAGGAAGATGCCCTTGAACCTGGAGATTTTGGACCCATGGGATGGGTACCACGCAATATTACTTTAAAGGGTCTCCGTTTTCTCACCCAACCTCAGCAAACCTCTCAGCCCCAAGAGTGTCCACCCTTATGACTCAATCAGCTGTGGGTCTAGAGATGGTCAATAAAGGTGGCATCCCAGCCCCTGAACGAATTCTGTATGAATTTCTCTCTCTTTCACTGTCTTTGTTTCACGGGTTTTTAAAAGTAATTGATTTTTATAATGGGGTTTAGCTGCTTTTCACTGCTGTGTTTATGCCTCTTTACACCCACTTGACTCACTTACAGAGAGATATCAATACATTGGTTTTAAGAGTCTTACTAGTCAGATATATTCTTGGGCTGTGAACAGGGGGTGTTGAATCCAGTTCACTGAGCAAGGAGTAGGTCTTGTCTGTTACATATTGGGTTTATGGAACGGTATCTGAGCTAATTTGAAACCCTTGTTTTATGCATCACCCACCTCACCTTTCCCGTTAAGCAGCCATAGTGTGTCTTCTAAACATGTGACGCTGTTCTGTTTTGTAATTCAGTTCAAGTGTAGCGGTTTTTACATTCCCTCTCTAAGTGATATCTTATGATAAGTGTCTTTTTCTGTGTGACTTATTTCACTTAGAATCGTCGTACCTAAATCCTCTCATCATGCTGCTACTAGCCTTATGACGTTAATTTCATGGCTGAGTGATATGCCATTGTACATAAGGACCACAACTTCCTTATCCATTTTTCTCTTTCCTGGGATATTTAAGGTGTAACGAAGTGGAGGTTCTTGTCAACAAAGCAGCCCTAAACTTTGGGGTGCCTGTGTCTTGCTGATTTTTAGTTTTCCCAATTTATACGCCCATGAGTGGAAGTGCCCTATGCTCTCTAAGCTGAGTTTTTTAGATGTTTCAGGACACACCGTACACTTCTCCAGAGTGGCTGTTGGCAATTTACATCCCGCCCATCAGCGTAGCAAGGCTCCCGTTTCTCCATGGCCTGTCCTACATTTCTGGTTTTGACACTTTATTCAGCATGGCCCTTTTGACCGATGGGAAGCGAGACTTCTTTGTAGCGCTGATTTGCCTTTCCAGGTTGCTTGGTTGGCCAAAAAGGGCGTATGCGTTTTTTCCTGAATATATTCAGGAAAAAACGCATACGCCCTTTTTGGCCAAGGGCATCATTGTCGAGGTTTTGCCGCCTTTCCTGTGCTTTAAAAGCGATTCGACTCTACCTCCTGAAATCTGTTTCCTGCAATTCTGCTATGCTTTCAAATCCTCTTCGTTGCCTTCCCTCAATATATTTGTGGACGAGAGTTATCATTTCTAACTCTGCAGGTTTGTGAATTGCAGTGCCCCTGAGCTCGATTTTTCAACTCGCTTTTTTGGGAGCTGGCCGCAAAAGCACAGGATTGCTTCAGGCCCTCTTCTGCTTCCGGGCGGCAGGCTGAACCTGTGGTTAATCCTTCTTCCTGATGGGAAAATAGAGTGACCTGTGCCTGTCCCCACACCTAGACCTAGTCTCTCATTGGTTCCCCCTCTTCCCGTTCATCCTCAGGACAAATTGCAACCTGTTCGGAACAGGAGGTTAAAGGTGCTGATTCTCCAAGGAGGGAGATTGCTAGTAAAGTGGCTGTAATGGCGAGCCCGAGCACAAGGAGATGAGAAATGAGGTGCGTTTTAGAAACCTTTCCCGATCACACGGTGTACCGTCTTCTGGGTTTCTCATGCATGTTTTCGATGTAGGAAGATGCCCTTGAACCTGGAGATTTTGGACCCATGGGATGGGTACCACGCAGTATTACTTTAAAGGGTCTGCGTTTGCTCACCCAACCTCACCAAACCTCTCAGCCCCAAGAGTGTCCACCCTTATGTCTCAATCAGCTGTGGGTCTAGAGATGGTCAATAAAGGTGGCATCCCAGCCCCTGAACGAATTCTGTATGAATTTCTCTCTGTTTCACTGTCTTTGTTTCACGGGTTTTTAAAAGTAATTGACTTTTATAATGGGGTTTAGCTGCTTTTCACTGCTGTGTTTATGCCGCTTTACACCCACTTGACTCACTTACAGAGAGATATCAATACATTGGTTTTAAGAGTCTTACTAGTCAGATATATTCTTGGGCGGTGAACAGGGGGTATTGAGTCCAGTTCACTGAACAAGGAGTAGGTCTTGTCTGTTACATATTGGGTTTATGGAACAGTATCTGAGCTAATTTGATACCCTTGTTTTATGCATCACCCCACCTCACCTTTCCCGTTAAGCAGCCATAGTGTGTTTTCTAAACGTGTGACGCTGTTCTGTTTTGTAATTCAGTTCAAGTGTAGCGGATTTTACATTCCCTCTATAAGTGATATCTTACGATAAGTGTCTTTCTCTGTGACTTATTTCACTTAGAATCGTCGTACCTAAATCCACTCATCATGCTGCTTCCAGCCTTATGACGTTGATTTCATGCCTGAGTGATATTCCATTGTACATAAGGACCACAACTTCTTTATCCATTTTTCTCTTTCCTGGGATATTTAAGGTGTAATGAAGTGGAGGTTCTTGTCAACAGAGCAGCCCTAAACTTTGGGGTGCCTGTGTCTTGCTGATTTTTAGTTTTCCCAATTTATACGCCCATGAGTGGAAGTGCCCTATGCTCTCTAAGCTGAGTTTTTTAGGTGTTTCAGGACACACCGTACACTTCTCCAGATTGGCTGTTGGCAATTTACATCCCGCCCATCAGCGTAGCAAGGCTCCCGTTTCTCCATGGCCTGTCCTGCATTTCTGGTTTTGACACTTTATTCAGCATGGCCCTTTTGACCGATGGGAAGCGAGACTTCTTTGTAGCGCTGATTTGCCTTTCCAGGTTGCTTGGTTGGCCAAAAAGGGCGTATGCGTTTTTTCCTGAGTATATTCAGGAAAAAACGCATACGCCCTTTTTGGCCAAGGGCATCATTGTCGAGGTTTTGCCGCTTTTCCTGTGCTTTAAAGGCGATTCGACTCTACCTCCTGAAATCAGTTTCCTGCAATTCTGCTATGCTTTCAAATCCTCTTCGTTGCCTTCCCTCAATATATTTGTGGACGAGAGTTACCATTTATAACTCTGCAGGTTTGTGAATTTCAGTGCCCCTGAGCTCCATTTTTCAACTCGCTTTTTTGGGAGCTGGCCGCAAAAGCACAGGATTGCTTCAGGCCCTGTTCTGCTTCCGGGCGGCAGGCTGAGCCTGTGGTTAATCCTTCTTCCTGATGGGAAAATAGAGTGACATGTGGCTGTCCCAATACCTAGAGCTAGTCTCTCATTGGTTCCCCCTCTTCCCGTTTATCCTCAGGACAAATTGCAACCTGTAGGGAACAGAAGGTTAAAGGGGCTGATTCTCCAAGGAGGGAAATTGCTAGTAAAGCGGCTGTAATGGCCAACCCCAGCACAAGGAGATGAGAAATGAGGTGCGTTTTAGAAACCTTTCCCGATCACACGGTGTACCATCTTCTGGGTTTCTCATGCATGTTTTCGATGTAGGAAGATGCCCTTGAACCTGGAGATTTTGGACCCATGGGATGGATACCACGCAGTATTACTTTAAAGGGTCTGCGTTTGCTCACCCAACCTCACCAAACCTCTCAGCCCCAAGAGTGTCCACCCTTATGACTCAATCAGCTGTGGGTCTAGAGATGGTCAATAAAGGTGGCATCCCAGCCCCTGAACGAATTCTGTATGAATTTCTCTCTCTTTCACTGTCTTTGTTTCACGGGTTTTTAAAAGTAATTGATTTTTATAATGGGGTTTAGCTGCTTTTCACTGCTGGGTTTATGCCGCTTTACACCCACTTGACTCACTTACAGAGGGATATCAATACATTGGTTTTAAGAGTCTTACTAGTCAGATATATTCTTGGGCGGTGAACAGGGGGTGTTGAGTCCAGTTCACTGAGCAAGGAGTAGGTCTTGTCTATTACATATTGGGTTTATGGAACGGTATCTGAGCTAATTTGAAACCCTTGTTTTATGCATCACCCCACCTCACCTTTCCCGTTAAGCAGCCATAGTGTGTCTTCTAAACGTGTGACGCTGTTCTGTTTTGTAATTCAGTTCAAGTGTAGCGGTTTTTACATTCCCTCTCTAAGTGATATCTTATGATAAGTGTCTTTTTCTGTGTGACTTATTTCACTTAGAATCGTCGTACCTAAATCCTCTCATCATGCTGCTACTAGCCTTATGACGTTGATTTCATGCCTGAGTGATATTCCATTGTACATAAGGACCACAACTTCTTTATCCATTTTTCTCTTTCCTGGGATATTTAAGGTGTAATGAAGTGGAGGTTCTTGTCAACAGAGCAGCCCTAAACTTTGGGGTGCCTGTGTCTTGCTGATTTTTAGTTTTCCCAATTTATACGCCCATGAGTGGAAGTGCCCTATGCTCTCTAAGCTGAGTGTTTTAGATGTTTCAAGACACACCGTACACTTCTCCAGAGTGGCTGTTGGCAATTTAAATCCCGCCCATCAGCGTAGCAAGGCTCCCGTTTCTCCATGGCCTGTCTTGCATTTCTGGTTTTGACACTTTATTCAGCATGGCCCTTTTGACCGATGGGAAGCGAGACTTCTTTGTAGCGCTGATTTGCCTTTCCAGGTTGCTTGGTTGGCCAAAAAGGGCGTATGCGTTTTTTCCTGAATATATTCAAGAAAAAACGCATACGCCCTTTTTGGCCAAGGGCATCATGGTCGAGGTTTTGCCGCTTTTCCTGTGCTTTAAATGCGATTCGAATCTACCTCCTGAAATCTGTTTCCTGCAATTCTGCCTTGCTTTCAAATCCTCTTTGTTGCCTTCCCTCAATATATTTGTGGACGAGAGTTATCATTTCTAACTCTGCAGGTTTGTGAATTGCAGTGCCCCTGAGCTCCACTTTTCAAATCGCTTTCTTGGGAGCTGGCCGCAAAAGCGCAGGATTGCTTCAGGCCCTATTGTGGTTCCGGGCGGCAGGCTGAGCCTGTGGTTAATTCTTCTTCCTGATGAGAAAATAGAGTGACCTGTGCCTGTCCCCACACCTAGACCTAGTCTCTCATTGGTTCCCCCTCTTCCCGTTCATCCTCAGGACAAATTTGCAACCTGTACAGAACAGGAGGTTAAAGTTGCTCATTCTCCAAGGAGGGAGATTGCTAGTAAAGCGGCTGGAATGGCGAGCCCGAGCACAAGGAGATGAGAAATGAGGTGCGTTTTAGAAACCTTTCCCGATCACACGGTGTACCATCTTCTGGGTTTCTCATGCATGTTTTCGATGTAGGAAGATGCCCTTGAACCTGGAGATTTTGGACCCATGGGATGGATACCAAGCAGTATTACTTTAAAGGGTCTGCGTTTGCTCACCCAACCTCACCAAACCTCTCAGCCCCAAGAGTGTCCACCCTTATGACTCAATCAGCTGTGGGTCTAGAGATGGTCAATAAAGGTGGCATCCCAGCCCCTGAACGAATTCTGTATGAATTTCTCTCTGTTTCACTGTCTTTGTTTCACGGGTTTTTAAAAGTAATTGATTTTTATAATGGGGTTTAGCTGCTTTTCACTGCTGGGTTTATGCCGCTTTACACCCACTTGACTCACTTACAGAGGGATATCAATACATTGGTTTTAAGAGTCTTACTAGTCAGATATATTCTTGGGCGGTGAACAGGGGGTGTTGAGTCCAGTTCACTGAGCAAGGAGTAGGTCTTGTCTATTACATATTGGGTTTATGGAACGGTATCTGAGCTAATTTGAAACCCTTGTTTTATGCATCACCCCACCTCACCGTTCCCGTTAAGCAGCCATAGTGTGTCTTCTAAACGTGTGACGCTGTTCTGTTTTGTAATTCAGTTCAAGTGTAGCGGTTTTTACATTCCCTCTCTAAGTGATATCTTATGATAAGTGTCTTTTTCTGTGTGACTTATTTCACTTAGAATCGTCGTACCTAAATCCTCTCATCGTGCTGCTACTAGCCTTATAACGTTGATTTCATGCCTGAGTGATATTCCATTGTACATAAGGACCACAACTTCTTTATCCATTTTTCTCTTTCCTGGGATATTTAAGGTGTAATGAAGTGGAGGTTCTTGTCAACAGAGCAGCCCTAAACTTTGGGGTGCCTGTGTCTTGCTGATTTTTAGTTTTCCCAATTTATACGCCCATGAGTGGAAGTGCCCTATGCTCTCTAAGCTGAGTGTTTTAGATGTTTCAGGACACACCGTACACTTCTCCAGAGTGGCTGTTGGCAATTTAAATCCCGCCCATCAGCGTAGCAAGGCTCCCGTTTCTCCATGGCCTGTCTTGCATTTCTGGTTTTGACACTTTATTCAGCATGGCCCTTTTGACCGATGGGAAGCGAGACTTCTTTGTAGCGCTGATTTGCCTTTCCAGGTTGCTTGGTTGGCCAAAAAGGGCGTATGCGTTTTTTCCTGAATATATTCAGGAAAAAACGCATACGCCCTTTTTGGCCAACGGCATCATGGTCGAAGTTTTGCCGCTTTTCCTGTGCTTTAAAGGCGATTCGAATCTACCTCGTGAAATCTGTTTCCTGCAATTCTGCCTTGCTTTCAAATCCTCTTTGTTGCCTTCCCTCAATATATTTGTGGACGAGAGTTATCATTTCTAACTATGCAGGTTTGTGAATTGCAGTGCCCCTGAGCTCCACTTTTCAAATCGCTTTCTTGGGAGCTGGCCGCAAAAGCGCAGGATTGCTTCAGGCCTTATTGTGGTTCCGGGCGGCAGGCTGAGCCTGTGGTTAATTCTTTTTCCTGATGAGAAAATAGAGTGACCTGTGCCTGTCCCCACACCTAGACCTAGTCTCTCATTGGTTCCCCCTCTTCCCGTTCATCCTCAGGACAAATTTGCAACCTGTACAGAACAGGAGGTTAAAGGTGCTCATTCTCCAAGGAGGGAGATTGCTAGTAAAGCGGCTGGAATGGCGAGCCCGAGCACAAGGAGATGAGAAATGAGGTGCGATTTAGAAACCTTTCCCGATCACACGGTGTACCATCTTCTGGGTTTCTCATGCATGTTTTCGATGTAGGAAGATGCCCTTGAACCTGGAGATTTTGGACCCATGGGATGGGTACCACGCAGTATTACTTTAAAGGGTCTGCGTTTGCTCACCCAACCTCACCAAACCTCTCAGCCCGAAGAGTGTCCACCCTTATGTCTCAATCAGCTGTGGGTCTAGAGATGGTTAATAAAGGTGGCATCCCAGCCCCTGAACGAATTCTGTATGAATTTCTCTCTCTTTCACTGTCTTTGTTTCACGGGTTTTTAAAAGTAATTGATTTTTATAATGGGGTTTAGCTGCTTTTCACTGCTGTGTTTATGCCGCTTTACACCCACTTGACTCACTTACAGAGAGATATCAATACATTGGTTTTAAGAGTCTTACTAGTCAGATATATTCTTGGGCGGTGAACAGGGGGTGTTGAATCCAGTTCACTGAGCAAGGAGTAGGTCTTGTCTGTTACATATTGGGTTTATGGAACAGTATCTGAGCTAATTTGAAACCCTTGTTTTATGCATCACACCACCTCACCTTTCCCGTTAAGCAGCCATAGTGTGTCTTCTAAACGTGTGACGCTGTTCTGTTTTGTAATTCAGTTCAAGTGTAGCGGTTTTTACATTCCCTCTCTAAGTGATATCTTATGATAAGTGTCTTTTTTTGTGTGACTTATTTCACTTAGAATCGTCGTACCTAAAACCTCTCATCATGCTGCTACTAGCCTTATGACGTTAATTTCATGGCTGAGTGATATGCCATTGTACATAAGGACCACAACTTCCTTATCCATTTTTCTCTTTCCTGGGATATTTAAGGTGTAACGAAGTGGAGGTTCTTGTCAACAGAGCAGCCCTAAACTTTGGGGTGCCTGTGTCTTGCTGATTTTTAGTTTTCCCAATTTATACGCCCATGAGTGGAAGTGCCCTATGCTCTCTAAGCTGAGTTTTTTAGATGTTTCAGGACACACCGTACACTTCTCCAGAGTGGCTGTTGGCAATTTACATCCCGCCCATCAGCGTAGCAAGGCTCCCGTTTCTCCATGGCCTGTCCTACATTTCTGGTTTTGACACTTTATTCAGCATGGCCCTTTTGACCGATGGGAAGCGAGACTTCTTTGTAGCGCTGATTTGCCTTTCCAGGTTGCTTGGTTGGCCAAAAAGGGCGTATGCGTTTTTTCCTGAATATATTCAGGAAAAAACGCATACGCCCTTTTTGGCCAAGGGCATCATTGTCGAGGTTTTGCCGCCTTTCCTGTGCTTTAAAGGCGATTCGACTCTACCTCCTGAAATCTGTTTCCTGCAATTCTGCTATGCTTTCAAATCCTCTTCGTTGCCTTCCCTCAATATATTTGTGGACGAGAGTTATCATTTCTAACTCTGCAGGTTTGTGAATTGCAGTGCCCCTGAGCGCGATTTTTCAACTCGCTTTTTTGGGAGCTGGCCGCAAAAGCACAGGATTGCTTCAGGCCCTCTTCTGCTTCCGGGCGGCAGGCTGAGCCTGTGGTTAATCCTTCTTCCTGATGGGAAAATAGAGTGACCTGTGGCTGTCCCAACACCTAGAGCTAGTCTCTCATTGGTTCCCCCTCTTCCCGTTTATCCTCAGGACAAATTGCAACCTGTACGGAACAGAAGGTTAAAGGGGCTGATTCTCCAAGGACGGAGATTGCTAGTAAAGCGGCTGTAATGGCCAACCCGAGCACAAGGAGATGAGAAATGAGGTGCGTTTTAGAAACCTTTCCCGATCACACGGTTTACCATCTTCTGGGTTTCTCATGCATGTTTTCGATGTAGGAAGATGCCCTTGAACCTGGAGATTTTGGACCCATGGGATGGGTACCACGCAATATTACTTTAAAGGGTCTCCGTTTTCTCACCCAACCTCAGCAAACCTCTCAGCCCCAAGAGTGTCCACCCTTATGACTCAATCAGCTGTGGGTCTAGAGATGGTCAATAAAGGTGGCATCCCAGCCCCTGAACGAATTCTGTATGAATTTCTCTCTCTTTCACTGTCTTTGTTTCACGGGTTTTTAAAAGTAATTGATTTTTATAATGGGGTTTAGCTGCTTTTCACTGCTGTGTTTATGCCTCTTTACACCCACTTGACTCACTTACAGAGAGATATCAATACATTGGTTTTAAGAGTCTTACTAGTCAGATATATTCTTGGGCGGTGAACAGGGGGTGTTGAGTCCAGTTCACTGAGCAAGGAGTAGGTCTTGTCTGTTACATATTGGGTTTATGGAACGGTATCTGAGCTAATTTGAAACCCTTGTTTTATGCATCACCCACCTCACCTTTCCCGTTAAGCAGCCATAGTGTGTCTTCTAAACATGTGACGCTGTTCTGTTTTGTAATTCAGTTCAAGTGTAGCGGTTTTTACATTCCCTCTCTAAGTGATATCTTATGATAAGTGTCTTTTTCTGTGTGACTTATTTCACTTAGAATCGTCGTACCTAAATCCTCTCATCATGCTGCTACTAGCCTTATGACGTTAATTTCATGGCTGAGTGATATGCCATTGTACATAAGGACCACAACTTCCTTATCCATTTTTCTCTTTCCTGGGATATTTAAGGTGTAACGAAGTGGAGGTTCTTGTCAACAGAGCAGCCCTAAACTTTGGGGTGCCTGTGTCTTGCTGATTTTTAGTTTTCCCAATTTATACGCCCATGAGTGGAAGTGCCCTATGCTCTCTAAGCTGAGTTTTTTAGATGTTTCAGGACACACCGTACACTTCTCCAGAGTGGCTGTTGGCAATTTACATCCCGCCCATCAGCGTAGCAAGGCTCCCGTTTCTCCATGGCCTGTCCTGCATTTCTGGTTTTGACACTTTATTCAGCATGGCCCTTTTGACCGATGGGAAGCGAGACTTCTTTGTAGCGCTGATTTGCCTTTCCAGGTTGCTTGGTTGGCCAAAAAGGGCGTATGCGTTTTTTCCTGAATATATTCAGGAAAAAACGCATACGCCCTTTTTGGCCAAGGGCATCATTGTCGAGGTTTTGCCGCCTTTCCTGTGCTTTAAAGGCGATTCGACTCTACCTCCTGAAATCTGTTTCCTGCAATTCTGCTATGCTTTCAAATCCTCTTCGTTGCCTTCCCTCAATATATTTGTGGACGAGAGTTATCATTTCTAACTCTGCAGGTTTGTGAATTGCAGTGCCCCTGAGCTCGATTTTTCAACTCGCTTTTTTGGGAGCTGGCCGCAAAAGCACAGGATTGCTTCAGGCCCTCTTCTGCTTCCGGGCGGCAGGCTGAGCCTGTGGTTAATCCTTCTTCCTGATGGGAAAATAGAGTGACCTGTGCCTGTCCCCACACCTAGACCTAGTCTCTCATTGGTTCCCCCTCTTCCCGTTCATCCTCAGGACAAATTGCAACCTGTTCGGAACAGGAGGTTAAAGGTGCTGATTCTCCAAGGACGGAGATTGCTAGTAAAGTGGCTGTAATGGCGAGCCCGAGCACAAGGAGATGAGAAATGAGGTGCGTTTTAGAAACCTTTCCCGATCACACGGTGTACCGTCTTCTGGGTTTCTCATGCATGTTTTCGATGTAGGAAGATGCCCTTGAACCTGGAGATTTTGGACCCATGGGATGGGTACCACGCAGTATTACTTTAAAGGGTCTGCGTTTGCTCACCCAACCTCACCAAACCTCTCAGCCCCAAGAGTGTCCACCCTTATGTCTCAATCAGCTGTGGGTCTAGAGATGGTCAATAAAGGTGGCATCCCAGCCCCTGAACGAATTCTGTATGAATTTCTCTCTGTTTCACTGTCTTTGTTTCACGGGTTTTTAAAAGTAATTGACTTTTATAATGGGGTTTAGCTGCTTTTCACTGCTGTGTTTATGCCGCTTTACACCCACTTGACTCACTTACAGAGAGATATCAATACATTGGTTTTAAGAGTCTTACTAGTCAGATATATTCTTGGGCGGTGAACAGGGGGTATTGAGTCCAGTTCACTGAGCAAGGAGTAGGTCTTGTCTGTTACATATTGGGTTTATGGAACAGTATCTGAGCTAATTTGATACCCTTGTTTTATGCATCACCCCACCTCACCTTTCCCGTTAAGCAGCCATAGTGTGTTTTCTAAACGTGTGACGCTGTTCTGTTTTGTAATTCAGTTCAAGTGTAGCGGATTTTACATTCCCTCTATAAGTGATATCTTACGATAAGTGTCTTTCTCTGTGACTTATTTCACTTAGAATCGTCGTACCTAAATCCACTCATCATGCTGCTTCCAGCCTTATGACGTTGATTTCATGCCTGAGTGATATTCCATTGTACATAAGGACCACAACTTCTTTATCCATTTTTCTCTTTCCTGGGATATTTAAGGTGTAATGAAGTGGAGGTTCTTGTCAACAGAGCAGCCCTAAACTTTGGGGTGCCTGTGTCTTGCTGATTTTTAGTTTTCCCAATTTATACGCCCATGAGTGGAAGTGCCCTATGCTCTCTAAGCTGAGTTTTTTAGGTGTTTCAGGACACACCGTACACTTCTCCAGATTGGCTGTTGGCAATTTACATCCCGCCCATCAGCGTAGCAAGGCTCCCGTTTCTCCATGGCCTGTCCTGCATTTCTGGTTTTGACACTTTATTCAGCATGGCCCTTTTGACCGATGGGAAGCGAGACTTCTTTGTAGCGCTGATTTGCCTTTCCAGGTTGCTTGGTTGGCCAAAAAGGGCGTATGCGTTTTTTCCTGAATATATTCAGGAAAAAACGCATACGCCCTTTTTGGCCAAGGGCATCATTGTCGAGGTTTTGCCGCTTTTCCTGTGCTTTAAAGGCGATTCGACTCTACCTCCTGAAATCAGTTTCCTGCAATTCTGCTATGCTTTCAAATCCTCTTCGTTGCCTTCCCTCAATATATTTGTGGACGAGAGTTACCATTTATAACTCTGCAGGTTTGTGAATTGCAGTGCCCCTGAGCTCCATTTTTCAACTCGCTTTTTTGGGAGCTGGCCGCAAAAGCACAGGATTGCTTCAGGCACTGTTCTGCTTCCGGGCGGCAGGCTGAGCCTGTGGTTAATCCTTCTTCCTGATGGGAAAATAGAGTGACATGTGGCTGTCCCAACACCTAGAGCTAGTCTCTCATTGGTTCCCCCTCTTCCCGTTCATCCTCAGGACAAATTGCAACCTGTAGGGAACAGAAGGTTAAAGGGGCTGATTCTCCAAGGAGGGAGATTGCTAGTAAAGCGGCTGTAATGGCCAACCCCAGCACAAGGAGATGAGAAATGAGGTGCGTTTTAGAAACCTTTCCCGATCACACGGTGTACCATCTTCTGGGTTTCTCATGCATGTTTTCGATGTAGGAAGGTGCCCTTGAACCTGGAGATTTTGGACCCATGGGATGGATACCACGCAGTATTACTTTAAAGGGTCTGCGTTTGCTCACCCAACCTCACCAAACCTCTCAGCCCCAAGAGTGTCCACCCTTATGACTCAATCAGCTGTGGGTCTAGAGATGGTCAATAAAGGTGGCATCCCAGCCCCTGAACGAATTCTGTATGAATTTCTCTCTCTTTCACTGTGTTTGTTTCACGGGTTTTTAAAAGTAATTGATTTTTATAATGGGGTTTAGCTGCTTTTCACTGCTGGGTTTATGCCGCTTTACACCCACTTGACTCACTTACAGAGGGATATCAATACATTGGTTTTAAGAGTCTTACTAGTCAGATATATTCTTGGGCGGTGAACAGGGGGTGTTGAGTCCAGTTCACTGAGCAAGGAGTAGGTCTTGTCTATTACATATTGGGTTTATGGAACGGTATCTGAGCTAATTTGAAACCCTTGTTTTATGCATCACCCCACCTCACCTTTCCCGTTAAGCAGCCATAGTGTGTCTTCTAAACGTGTGACGCTGTTCTGTTTTGTAATTCAGTTCAAGTGTAGCGGTTTTTGCATTCCCTCTCTAAGTGATATCTTATGATAAGTGTCTTTTTCTGTGTGACTTATTTCACTTAGAATCGTCGTACCTAAATCCTCTCATCATGCTGCTACTAGCCTTATGACGTTGATTTCATGCCTGAGTGATATTCCATTGTACATAAGGACCACAACTTCTTTATCCATTTTTCTCTTTCCTGGGATATTTAAGGTGTAATGAAGTGGAGGTTCTTGTCAACAGAGCAGCCCTAAACTTTGGGGTGCCTGTGTCTTGCTGATTTTTAGTTTTCCCAATTTATACGCCCATGAGTGGAAGTGCCCTATGCTCTCTAAGCTGAGTGTTTTAGATGTTTCAAGACACACCGTACACTTCTCCAGAGTGGCTGTTGGCAATTTAAATCCCGCCCATCAGCGTAGCAAGGCTCCCATTTCTCCATGGCCTGTCTTGCATTTCTGGTTTTGACACTTTATTCAGCATGGCCCTTTTGACCGATGGGAAGCGAGACTTCTTTGTAGCGCTGATTTGCCTTTCCAGGTTGCTTGGTTGGCCAAAAAGGGCGTATGCGTTTTTTCCTGAATATATTCAAGAAAAAACGCATACGCCCTTTTTGGCCAAGGGCATCATGGTCGAGGTTTTGCCGCTTTTCCTGTGCTTTAAATGCGATTCGAATCTACCTCCTGAAATCTGTTTCCTGCAATTCTGCCTTGCTTTCAAATCCTCTTTGTTGCCTTCCCTCAATATATTTGTGGACGAGAGTTATCATTTCTAACTCTGCAGGTTTGTGAATTGCAGTGCCCCTGAGCTCCACTTTTCAAATCGCTTTCTTGGGAGCTGGCCGCAAAAGCGCAGGATTGCTTCAGGCCCTATTGTGGTTCCGGGCGGCAGGCTGAGCCTGTGGTTAATTCTTCTTCCTGATGAGAAAATAGAGTGACCTGTGCCTGTCCCCACACCTAGACCTAGTCTCTCATTGGTTCCCCCTCTTCCCGTTCATCCTCAGGACAAATTTGCAACCTGTACAGAACAGGAGGTTAAAGTTGCTCATTCTCCAAGGAGGGAGATTGCTAGTAAAGCGGCTGGAATGGCGAGCCCGAGCACAAGGAGATGAGAAATGAGGTGCATTTTAGAAACCTTTCCCGATCACACGGTGTACCATCTTCTGGGTTTCTCATGCATGTTTTCGATGTAGGAAGATGCCCTTGAACCTGGAGATTTTGGACCCATGGGATGGATACCAAGCAGTATTACTTTAAAGGGTCTGCGTTTTCTCACCCAACCTCAGCAAACCTCTCAGCCCCAAGAGTGTCCACCCTTATGACTCAATCAGCTGTGGGTCTAGAGATGGTCAATAAAGGTGGCATCCCAGCCCCTGAACGAATTCTGTATGAATTTCTCTCTGTTTCACTGTCTTTGTTTCACGGGTTTTTAAAAGTAATTGATTTTTATAATGGGGTTTAGCTGCTTTTCACTGCTGGGTTTATGCCGCTTTACACCCACTTGACTCACTTACAGAGGGATATCAATACATTGGTTTTAAGAGTCTTACTAGTCAGATATATTCTTGGGCGGTGAACAGGGGGTGTTGAGTCCAGTTCACTGAGCAAGGAGTAGGTCTTGTCTATTACATATTGGGTTTATGGAACGGTATCTGAGCTAATTTGAAACCCTTGTTTTATGCATCACCCCACCTCACCGTTCCCGTTAAGCAGCCATAGTGTGTCTTCTAAACGTGTGACGCTGTTCTGTTTTGTAATTCAGTTTAAGTGTAGCGGTTTTTACATTCCCTCTCTAAGTGATATCTTATGATAAGTGTCTTTTTCTGTGTGACTTATTTCACTTAGAATCGTCGTACCTAAATCCTCTCATCATGCTGCTACTAGCCTTATGACGTTGATTTCATGCCTGAGTGATATTCCATTGTACATAAGGACCACAACTTCTTTATCCATTTTTCTCTTTCCTGGGATATTTAAGGTGTAATGAAGTGGAGGTTCTTGTCAACAGAGCAGCCCTAAACTTTGGGGTGCCTGTGTCTTGCTGATTTTTAGTTTTCCCAATTTATACGCCCATGAGTGGAAGTGCCCTATGCTCTCTAAGCTGAGTGTTTTAGATGTTTCAGGACACACCGTACACTTCTCCAGAGTGGCTGTTGGCAATTTAAATCCCGCCCATCAGCGTAGCAAGGCTCCCGTTTCTCCATGGCCTGTCTTGCATTTCTGGTTTTGACACTTTATTCAGCATGGCCCTTTTGACCGATGGGAAGCGAGACTTCTTTGTAGCGCTGATTTGCCTTTCCAGGTTGCTTGGTTGGCCAAAAAGGGCGTATGCGTTTTTTCCTGAGTATATTCAGGAAAAAACGCATACGCCCTTTTTGGCCAACGGCATCATGGTCGAAGTTTTGCCGCTTTTCCTGTGCTTTAAATGCGATTCGAATCTACCTCGTGAAATCTGTTTCCTGCAATTCTGCCTTGCTTTCAAATCCTCTTTGTTGCCTTCCCTCAATATATTTGTGGACGAGAGTTATCATTTCTAACTATGCAGGTTTGTGAATTGCAGTGCCCCTGAGCTCCACTTTTCAAATCGCTTTCTTGGGAGCTGGCCGCAAAAGCGCAGGATTGCTTCAGGCCTTATTGTGGTTCCGGGCGGCAGGCTGAGCCTGTGGTTAATTCTTTTTCCTGATGAGAAAATAGAGTGACCTGTGCCTGTCCCCACACCTAGACCTAGTCTCTCATTGGTTCCCCCTCTTCCCGTTCATCCTCAGGACAAATTTGCAACCTGTACAGAACAGGAGGTTAAAGGTGCTCATTCTCCAAGGAGGGAGATTGCTAGTAAAGCGGCTGGAATGGCGAGCCCGAGCACAAGGAGATGAGAAATGAGGTGCGTTTTAGAAACCTTTCCCGATCACACGGTGTACCATCTTCTGGGTTTCTCATGCATGTTTTCGATGTAGGAAGATGCCCTTGAACCTGGAGATTTTGGACCCATGGGATGGGTACCACGCAGTATTACTTTAAAGGGTCTGCGTTTGCTCACCCAACCTCACCAAACCTCTCAGCCCGAAGAGTGTCCACCCTTATGTCTCAATCAGCTGTGGGTCTAGAGATGGTTAATAAAGGTGGCATCCCAGCCCCTGAACGAATTCTGTATGAATTTCTCTCTCTTTCACTGTCTTTGTTTCACGGGTTTTTAAAAGTAATTGATTTTTATAATGGGGTTTAGCTGCTTTTCACTGCTGTGTTTATGCCGCTTTACACCCACTTGACTCACTTACAGAGAGATATCAATACATTGGTTTTAAGAGTCTTACTAGTCAGATATATTCTTGGGCGGTGAACAGGGGGTGTTGAATCCAGTTCACTGAGCAAGGAGTAGGTCTTGTCTGTTACATATTGGGTTTATGGAACAGTATCTGAGCTAATTTGAAACCCTTGTTTTATGCATCACACCACCTCACCTTTCCCGTTAAGCAGCCATAGTGTGTCTTCTAAACGTGTGACGCTGTTCTGTTTTGTAATTCAGTTCAAGTGTAGCGGTTTTTACATTCCCTCTCTAAGTGATATCTTATGATAAGTGTCTTTTTTTGTGTGACTTATTTCACTTAGAATCGTCGTACCTAAAACCTCTCATCATGCTGCTACTAGCCTTATGACGTTAATTTCATGGCTGAGTGATATGCCATTGTACATAAGGACCACAACTTCCTTATCCATTTTTCTCTTTCCTGGGATATTTAAGGTGTAACGAAGTGGAGGTTCTTGTCAACAGAGCAGCCCTAAACTTTGGGGTGCCTGTGTCTTGCTGATTTTTAGTTTTCCCAATTTATACGCCCATGAGTGGAAGTGCCCTATGCTCTCTAAGCTGAGTTTTTTAGATGTTTCAGGACACACCGTACACTTCTCCAGAGTGGCTGTTGGCAATTTACATCCCGCCCATCAGCGTAGCAAGGCTCCCGTTTCTCCATGGCCTGTCCTACATTTCTGGTTTTGACACTTTATTCAGCATGGCCCTTTTGACCGATGGGAAGCGAGACTTCTTTGTAGCGCTGATTTGCCTTTCCAGGTTGCTTGGTTGGCCAAAAAGGGCGTATGCGTTTTTTCCTGAATATATTCAGGAAAAAACGCATACGCCCTTTTTGGCCAAGGGCATCATTGTCGATGTTTTGCCGCCTTTCCTGTGCTTTAAAGGCGATTCGACTCTACCTCCTGAAATCTGTTTCCTGCAATTCTGCTATGCTTTCAAATCCTCTTCGTTGCCTTCCCTCAATATATTTGTGGACGAGAGTTATCATTTCTAACTCTGCAGGTTTGTGAATTGCAGTGCCCCTGAGCGCGATTTTTCAACTCGCTTTTTTGGGAGCTGGCCGCAAAAGCACAGGATTGCTTCAGGCCCTCTTCTGCTTCCGGGCGGCAGGCTGAGCCTGTGGTTAATCCTTCTTCCTGATGGGAAAATAGAGTGACCTGTGGCTGTCCCAACACCTAGAGCTAGTCTCTCATTGGTTCCCCCTCTTCCCGTTTATCCTCAGGACAAATTGCAACCTGTACGGAACAGAAGGTTAAAGGGGCTGATTCTCCAAGGACGGAGATTGCTAGTAAAGCGGCTGTAATGGCCAACCCGAGCACAAGGAGATGAGAAATGAGGTGCGTTTTAGAAACCTTTCCCGATCACACGGTTTACCATCTTCTGGGTTTCTCATGCATGTTTTCGATGTAGGAAGATGCCCTTGAACCTGGAGATTTTGGACCCATGGGATGGGTACCACGCAATATTACTTTAAAGGGTCTCCGTTTTCTCACCCAACCTCAGCAAACCTCTCAGCCCCAAGAGTGTCCACCCTTATGACTCAATCAGCTGTGGGTCTAGAGATGGTCAATAAAGGTGGCATCCCAGCCCCTGAACGAATTCTGTATGAATTTCTCTCTCTTTCACTGTCTTTGTTTCACGGGTTTTTAAAAGTAATTGATTTTTATAATGGGGTTTAGCTGCTTTTCACTGCTGTGTTTATGCCTCTTTACACCCACTTGACTCACTTACAGAGAGATATCAATACATTGGTTTTAAGAGTCTTACTAGTCAGATATATTCTTGGGCGGTGAACAGGGGGTGTTGAGTCCAGTTCACTGAGCAAGGAGTAGGTCTTGTCTGTTACATATTGGGTTTATGGAACGGTATCTGAGCTAATTTGAAACCCTTGTTTTATGCATCACCCACCTCACCTTTCCCGTTAAGCAGCCATAGTGTGTCTTCTAAACGTGTGACGCTGTTCTGTTTTGTAATTCAGTTCAAGTGTAGCGGTTTTTACATTCCCTCTCTAAGTGATATCTTATGATAAGTGTCTTTTTCTGTGTGACTTATTTCACTTAGAATCGTCGTACCTAAATCCTCTCATCATGCTGCTACTAGCCTTATGACGTTAATTTCATGGCTGAGTGATATGCCATTGTACATAAGGACCACAACTTCCTTATCCATTTTTCTCTTTCCTGGGATATTTAAGGTGTAACGAAGTGGAGGTTCTTGTCAACAGAGCAGCCCTAAACTTTGGGGTGCCTGTGTCTTGCTGATTTTTAGTTTTCCCAATTTATACGCCCATGAGTGGAAGTGCCCTATGCTCTCTAAGCTGAGTTTTTTAGATGTTTCAGGACACACCGTACACTTCTCCAGAGTGGCTGTTGGCAATTTACATCCCGCCCATCAGCGTAGCAAGGCTCCCGTTTCTCCATGGCCTGTCCTGCATTTCTGGTTTTGACACTTTATTCAGCATGGCCCTTTTGACCGATGGGAAGCGAGACTTCTTTGTAGCGCTGATTTGCCTTTCCAGGTTGCTTGGTTGGCCAAAAAGGGCGTATGCGTTTTTTCCTGAATATATTCAGGAAAAAACGCATACGCCCTTTTTGGCCAAGGGCATCATTGTCGAGGTTTTGCCGCCTTTCCTGTGCTTTAAAGGCGATTCGACTCTACCTCCTGAAATCTGTTTCCTGCAATTCTGCTATGCTTTCAAATCCTCTTCGTTGCCTTCCCTCAATATATTTGTGGACGAGAGTTATCATTTCTAACTCTGCAGGTTTGTGAATTGCAGTGCCCCTGAGCTCGATTTTTCAACTCGCTTTTTTGGGAGCTGGCCGCAAAAGCACAGGATTGCTTCAGGCCCTCTTCTGCTTCCGGGCGGCAGGCTGAGCCTGTGGTTAATCCTTCTTCCTGATGGGAAAATAGAGTGACCTGTGCCTGTCCCCACACCTAGACCTAGTCTCTCATTGGTTCCCCCTCTTCCCGTTCATCCTCAGGACAAATTGCAACCTGTTCGGAACAGGAGGTTAAAGGTGCTGATTCTCCAAGGAGGGAGATTGCTAGTAAAGTGGCTGTAATGGCGAGCCCGAGCACAAGGAGATGAGAAATGAGGTGCGTTTTAGAAACCTTTCCCGATCACACGGTGTACCGTCTTCTGGGTTTCTCATGCATGTTTTTGATGTAGGAAGATGCCCTTGAACCTGGAGATTTTGGACCCATGGGATGGGTACCACGCAGTATTACTTTAAAGGGTCTGCGTTTGCTCACCCAACCTCACCAAACCTCTCAGCCCCAAGAGTGTCCACCCTTATGTCTCAATCAGCTGTGGGTCTAGAGATGGTCAATAAAGGTGGCATCCCAGCCCCTGAACGAATTATGTATGAATTTCTCTCTGTTTCACTGTCTTTGTTTCACGGGTTTTTAAAAGTAATTGACTTTTATAATGGGGTTTAGCTGCTTTTCACTGCTGTGTTTATGCCGATTTACACCCACTTGACTCACTTACAGAGAGATATCAATACATTGGTTTTAAGAGTCTTACTAGTCAGATATATTCTTGGGCGGTGAACAGGGGGTATTGAGTCCAGTTCACTGAGCAAGGAGTAGGTCTTGTCTGTTACATATTGGGTTTATGGAACAGTATCTGAGCTAATTTGATACCCTTGTTTTATGCATCACCCCACCTCACCTTTCCCGTTAAGCAGCCATAGTGTGTTTTCTAAACGTGTGACGCTGTTCTGTTTTGTAATTCAGTTCAAGTGTAGCGGATTTTACATTCCCTCTATAAGTGATATCTTACGATAAGTGTCTTTCTCTGTGACTTATTTCACTTAGAATCGTCGTACCTAAATCCACTCATCATGCTGCTTCCAGCCTTATGACGTTGATTTCATGCCTGAGTGATATTCCATTGTACATAAGGACCACAACTTCTTTATCCATTTTTCTCTTTCCTGGGATATTTAAGGTGTAATGAAGTGGAGGTTCTTGTCAACAGAGCAGCCCTAAACTTTGGGGTGCCTGTGTCTTGCTGATTTTTAGTTTTCCCAATTTATACGCCCATGAGTGGAAGTGCCCTATGCTCTCTAAGCTGAGTTTTTTAGGTGTTTCAGGACACACCGTACACTTCTCCAGATTGGCTGTTGGCAATTTACATCCCGCCCATCAGCGTAGCAAGGCTCCCGTTTCTCCATGGCCTGTCCTGCATTTCTGGTTTTGACACTTTATTCAGCATGGCCCTTTTGACCGATGGGAAGCGAGACTTCTTTGTAGCGCTAATTTTCCTTTCCAGGTTGCTTGGTTGGCCAAAAAGGGCGTATGCGTTTTTTCCTGAATATATTCAGGAAAAAACGCATACGCCCTTTTTGGCCAAGGGCATCATTGTCGAGGTTTTGCCGCTTTTCCTGTGCTTTAAAGGCGATTCGACTCTACCTCCTGAAATCAGTTTCCTGCAATTCTGCTATGCTTTCAAATCCTCTTCGTTGCCTTCCCTCAATATATTTGTGGACGAGAGTTACCATTTATAACTCTGCAGGTTTGTGAATTTCAGTGCCCCTGAGCTCCATTTTTCAACTCGCTTTTTTGGGAGCTGGCCGCAAAAGCACAGGATTGCTTCAGGCCCTGTTCTGCTTCCGGGCGGCAGGCTGAGCCTGTGGTTAATCCTTCTTCCTGATGGGAAAATAGAGTGACATGTGGCTGTCCCAATACCTAGAGCTAGTCTCTCATTGGTTCCCCCTCTTCCCGTTTATCCTCAGGACAAATTGCAACCTGTAGGGAACAGAAGGTTAAAGGGGCTGATTCTCCAAGGAGGGAGATTGCTAGTAAAGCGGCTGTAATGGCCAACCCCAGCACAAGGAGATGAGAAATGAGGTGCGTTTTAGAAACCTTTCCCGATCACACGGTGTACCATCTTCTGGGTTTCTCATGCATGTTTTCGATGTAGGAAGATGCCCTTGAACCTGGAGATTTTGGACCCATGGGATGGATACCACGCAGTATTACTTTAAAGGGTCTGCGTTTGCTCACCCAACCTCACCAAACCTCTCAGCCCCAAGAGTGTCCACCCTTATGACTCAATCAGCTGTGGGTCTAGAGATGGTCAATAAAGGTGGCATCCCAGCCCCTGAACGAATTCTGTATGAATTTCTCTCTCTTTCACTGTCTTTGTTTCACGGGTTTTTAAAAGTAATTGATTTTTATAATGGGGTTTAGCTGCTTTTCACTGCTGGGTTTATGCCGCTTTACACCCACTTGACTCACTTACAGAGGGATATCAATACATTGGTTTTAAGAGTCTTACTAGTCAGATATATTCTTGGGCGGTGAACAGGGGGTGTTGAGTCCAGTTCACTGAGCAAGGAGTAGGTCTTGTCTATTACATATTGGGTTTATGGAACGGTATCTGAGCTAATTTGAAACCCTTGTTTTATGCATCACCCCACCTCACCTTTCCCGTTAAGCAGCCATAGTGTGTCTTCTAAACGTGTGATGCTGTTCTGTTTTGTAATTCAGTTCAAGTGTAGCGGTTTTTACATTCCCTCTCTAAGTGATATCTTATGATAAGTGTCTTTTTCTGTGTGACTTATTTCACTTAGAATCGTCGTACCTAAATCCTCTCATCATGCTGCTACTAGCCTTATGACGTTGATTTCATGCCTGAGTGATATTCCATTGTACATAAGGACCACAACTTCTTTATCCATTTTTCTCTTTCCTGGGATATTTAAGGTGTAATGAAGTGGAGGTTCTTGTCAACAGAGCAGCCCTAAACTTTGGGGTGCCTGTGTCTTGCTGATTTTTAGTTTTCCCAATTTATACGCCCATGAGTGGAAGTGCCCTATGCTCTCTAAGCTGAGTGTTTTAGATGTTTCAAGACACACCGTACACTTCTCCAGAGTGGCTGTTGGCAATTTAAATCCCGCCCATCAGCGTAGCAAGGCTCCCGTTTCTCCATGGCCTGTCTTGCATTTCTGGTTTTGACACTTTATTCAGCATGGCCCTTTTGACCGATGGGAAGCGAGACTTCTTTGTAGCGCTGATTTGCCTTTCCAGGTTGCTTGGTTGGCCAAAAAGGGCGTATGCGTTTTTTCCTGAATATATTCAAGAAAAAACGCATACGCCCTTTTTGGCCAAAGGCATCATGGTCGAGGTTTTGCCGCTTTTCCTGTGCTTTAAATGCGATTCGAATCTACCTCCTGAAATCTGTTTCCTGCAATTCTGCCTTGCTTTCAAATCCTCTTTGTTGCCTTCCCTCAATATATTTGTGGACGAGAGTTATCATTTCTAACTCTGCAGGTTTGTGAATTGCAGTGCCCCTGAGCTCCACTTTTCAAATCGCTTTCTTGGGAGCTGGCCGCAAAAGCGCAGGATTGCTTCAGGCCCTATTGTGGTTCCGGGCGGCAGGCTGAGCCTGTGGTTAATTCTTCTTCCTGATGAGAAAATAGAGTGACCTGTGCCTGTCCCCACACCTAGACCTAGTCTCTCATTGGTTCCCCCTCTTCCCGTTCATCCTCAGGACAAATTTGCAACCTGTACAGAACAGGAGGTTAAAGGTGCTCATTCTCCAAGGAGGGAGATTGCTAGTAAAGCGGCTGGAATGGCGAGCCCGAGCACAAGGAGATGAGAAATGAGGTGCGTTTTAGAAACCTTTCCCGATCACACGGTGTACCATCTTCTGGGTTTCTCATGCATGTTTTCGATGTAGGAAGATGCCCTTGAACCTGGAGATTTTGGACCCATGGGATGGATACCAAGCAGTATTACTTTAAAGGGTCTGCGTTTGCTCACCCAACCTCACCAAACCTCTCAGCCCCAAGAGTGTCCACCCTTATGACTCAATCAGCTGTGGGTCTAGAGATGGTCAATAAAGGTGGCATCCCAGCCCCTGAACGAATTCTGTATGAATTTCTCTCTGTTTCACTGTCTTTGTTTCACGGGTTTTTAAAAGTAATTGATTTTTATAATGGGGTTTAGCTGCTTTTCACTGCTGGGTTTATGCCGCTTTACACCCACTTGACTCACTTACAGAGGGATATCAATACATTGGTTTTAAGAGTCTTACTAGTCAGATATATTCTTGGGCGGTGAACAGGGGGTGTTGAGTCCAGTTCACTGAGCAAGGAGTAGGTCTTGTCTATTACATATTGGGTTTATGGAACGGTATCTGAGCTAATTTGAAACCCTTGTTTTATGCATCACCCCACCTCACCGTTCCCGTTAAGCAGCCATAGTGTGTCTTCTAAACGTGTGACGCTGTTCTGTTTTGTAATTCAGTTCAAGTGTAGCGGTTTTTACATTCCCTCTCTAAGTGATATCTTATGATAAGTGTCTTTTTCTGTGTGACTTATTTCACTTAGAATCGTCGTACCTAAATCCTCTCATCATGCTGCTACTAGCCTTATGACGTTGATTTCATGCCTGAGTGATATTCCATTGTACATAAGGACCACAACTTCTTTATCCATTTTTCTCTTTCCTGGGATATTTAAGGTGTAATGAAGTGGAGGTTCTTGTCAACAGAGCAGCCCTAAACTTTGGGGTGCCTGTGTCTTGCTGATTTTTAGTTTTCCCAATTTATACGCCCATGAGTGGAAGTGCCCTATGCTCTCTAAGCTGAGTGTTTTAGATGTTTCAGGACACACCGTACACTTCTCCAGAGTGGCTGTTGGCAATTTAAATCCCGCCCATCAGCGTAGCAAGGCTCCCGTTTCTCCATGGCCTGTCTTGCATTTCTGGTTTTGAAACTTTATTCAGCATGGCCCTTTTGACCGATGGGAAGCGAGACTTCTTTGTAGCGCTGATTTGCCTTTCCAGGTTGCTTGGTTGGCCAAAAAGGGCGTATGCGTTTTTTCCTGAATATATTCAGGAAAAAACGCATACGCCCTTTTTGGCTAACGGCATCATGGTCGAAGTTTTGCCGCTTTTCCTGTGCTTTAAAGGCGATTCGAATCTACCTCGTGAAATCTGTTTCCTGCAATTCTGCCTTGCTTTCAAATCCTCTTTGTTGCCTTCCCTCAATATATTTGTGGACGAGAGTTATCATTTCTAACTATGCAGGTTTGTGAATTGCAGTGCCCCTGAGCTCCACTTTTCAAATCGCTTTCTTGGGAGCTGGCCGCAAAAGCGCAGGATTGCTTCAGGCCTTATTGTGGTTCCGGGCGGCAGGCTGAGCCTGTGGTTAATTCTTTTTCCTGATGAGAAAATAGAGTGACCTGTGCCTGTCCCCACACCTAGACCTAGTCTCTCATTGGTTCCCCCTCTTCCCGTTCATCCTCAGGACAAATTTGCAACCTGTACAGAACAGGAGGTTAAAGGTGCTCATTCTCCAAGGAGGGAGATTGCTAGTAAAGCGGCTGGAATGGCGAGCCCGAGCACAAGGAGATGAGAAATGAGGTGCGTTTTAGAAACCTTTCCCGATCACACGGTGTACCATCTTCTGGGTTTCTCATGCATGTTTTCGATGTAGGAAGATGCCCTTGAACCTGGAGATTTTGGACCCATGGGATGGGTACCACGCAGTATTACTTTAAAGGGTCTGCGTTTGCTCACCCAACCTCACCAAACCTCTCAGCCCGAAGAGTGTCCACCCTTATGTCTCAATCAGCTGTGGGTCTAGAGATGGTTAATAAAGGTGGCATCCCAGCCCCTGAACGAATTCTGTATGAATTTCTCTCTCTTTCACTGTCTTTGTTTCACGGGTTTTTAAAAGTAATTGATTTTTATAATGGGGTTTAGCTGCTTTTCACTGCTGTGTTTATGCCGCTTTACACCCACTTGACTCACTTACAGAGAGATATCAATACATTGGTTTTAAGAGTCTTACTAGTCAGATATATTCTTGGGCGGTGAACAGGGGGTGTTGAATCCAGTTCACTGAGCAAGGAGTAGGTCTTGTCTGTTACATATTGGGTTTATGGAACAGTATCTGAGCTAATTTGAAACCCTTGTTTTATGCATCACACCACCTCACCTTTCCCGTTAAGCAGCCATAGTGTGTCTTCTAAACGTGTGACGCTGTTCTGTTTTGTAATTCAGTTCAAGTGTAGCGGTTTTTACATTCCCTCTCTAAGTGATATCTTATGATAAGTGTCTTTTTTTGTGTGACTTATTTCACTTAGAATCGTCGTACCTAAAACCTCTCATCATGCTGCTACTAGCCTTATGACGTTAATTTCATGGCTGAGTGATATGCCATTGTACATAAGGACCACAACTTCCTTATCCATTTTTCTCTTTCCTGGGATATTTAAGGTGTAACGAAGTGGAGGTTCTTGTCAACAGAGCAGCCCTAAACTTTGGGGTGCCTGTGTCTTGCTGATTTTTAGTTTTCCCAATTTATACGCCCATGAGTGGAAGTGCCCTATGCTCTCTAAGCTGAGTTTTTTAGATGTTTCAGGACACACCGTACACTTCTCCAGAGTGGCTGTTGGCAATTTACATCCCGCCCATCAGCGTAGCAAGGCTCCCGTTTCTCCATGGCCTGTCCTACATTTCTGGTTTTGACACTTTATTCAGCATGGCCCTTTTGACCGATGGGAAGCGAGACTTCTTTGTAGCGCTGATTTGCCTTTCCAGGTTGCTTGGTTGGCCAAAAAGGGCGTATGCGTTTTTTCCTGAATATATTCAGGAAAAAACGCATACGCCCTTTTTGGCCAAGGGCATCATTGTCGAGGTTTTGCCGCCTTTCCTGTGCTTTAAAGGCGATTCGACTCTACCTCCTGAAATCTGTTTCCTGCAATTCTGCTATGCTTTCAAATCCTCTTCGTTGCCTTCCCTCAATATATTTGTGGACGAGAGTTATCATTTCTAACTCTGCAGGTTTGTGAATTGCAGTGCCCCTGAGCGCGATTTTTCAACTCGCTTTTTTGGGAGCTGGCCGCAAAAGCACAGGATTGCTTCAGGCCCTCTTCTGCTTCCGGGCGGCAGGCTGAGCCTGTGGTTAATCCTTCTTCCTGATGGGAAAATAGAGTGACCTGTGGCTGTCCCAACACCTAGAGCTAGTCTCTCATTGGTTCCCCCTCTTCCCGTTTATCCTCAGGACAAATTGCAACCTGTACGGAACAGAAGGTTAAAGGGGCTGATTCTCCAAGGACGGAGATTGCTAGTAAAGCGGCTGTAATGGCCAACCCGAGCACAAGGAGATGAGAAATGAGGTGCGTTTTAGAAACCTTTCCCGATCACACGGTTTACCATCTTCTGGGTTTCTCATGCATGTTTTCGATGTAGGAAGATGCCCTTGAACCTGGAGATTTTGGACCCATGGGATGGGTACCACGCAATATTACTTTAAAGGGTCTCCGTTTTCTCACCCAACCTCAGCAAACCTCTCAGCCCCAAGAGTGTCCACCCTTATGACTCAATCAGCTGTGGGTCTAGAGATGGTCAATAAAGGTGGCATCCCAGCCCCTGAACGAATTCTGTATGAATTTCTCTCTCTTTCACTGTCTTTGTTTCACGGGTTTTTAAAAGTAATTGATTTTTATAATGGGGTTTAGCTGCTTTTCACTGCTGTGTTTATGCCTCTTTACACCCACTTGACTCACTTACAGAGAGATATCAATACATTGGTTTTAAGAGTCTTACTAGTCAGATATATTCTTGGGCGGTGAACAGGGGGTGTTGAGTCCAGTTCACTGAGCAAGGAGTAGGTCTTGTCTGTTACATATTGGGTTTATGGAACGGTATCTGAGCTAATTTGAAACCCTTGTTTTATGCATCACCCACCTCACCTTTCCCGTTAAGCAGCCATAGTGTGTCTTCTAAACATGTGACGCTGTTCTGTTTTGTAATTCAGTTCAAGTGTAGCGGTTTTTACATTCCCTCTCTAAGTGATATCTTATGATAAGTGTCTTTTTCTGTGTGACTTATTTCACTTAGAATCGTCGTACCTAAATCCTCTCATCATGCTGCTACTAGCCTTATGACGTTAATTTCATGGCTGAGTGATATGCCATTGTACATAAGGACCACAACTTCCTTATCCATTTTTCTCTTTCCTGGGATATTTAAGGTGTAACGAAGTGGAGGTTCTTGTCAACAGAGCAGCCCTAAACTTTGGGGTGCCTGTGTCTTGCTGATTTTTAGTTTTCCCAATTTATACGCCCATGAGTGGAAGTGCCCTATGCTCTCTAAGCTGAGTTTTTTAGATGTTTCAGGACACACCGTACACTTCTCCAGAGTGGCTGTTGGCAATTTACATCCCGCCCATCAGCGTAGCAAGGCTCCCGTTTCTCCATGGCCTGTCCTGCATTTCTGGTTTTGACACTTTATTCAGCATGGCCCTTTTGACCGATGGGAAGCGAGACTTCTTTGTAGCGCTGATTTGCCTTTCCAGGTTGCTTGGTTGGCCAAAAAGGGCGTATGCGTTTTTTCCTGAATATATTCAGGAAAAAACGCATACGCCCTTTTTGGCCAAGGGCATCATTGTCGAGGTTTTGCCGCCTTTCCTGTGCTTTAAAGGCGATTCGACTCTACCTCCTGAAATCTGTTTCCTGCAATTCTGCTATGCTTTCAAATCCTCTTCGTTGCCTTCCCTCAATATATTTGTGGACGAGAGTTATCATTTCTAACTCTGCAGGTTTGTGAATTGCAGTGCCCCTGAGCTCGATTTTTCAACTCGCTTTTTTGGGAGCTGGCCGCAAAAGCACAGGATTGCTTCAGGCCCTCTTCTGCTTCCGGGCGGCAGGCTGAGCCTGTGGTTAATCCTTCTTCCTGATGGGAAAATAGAGTGACCTGTGCCTGTCCCCACACCTAGACCTAGTCTCTCATTGGTTCCCCCTCTTCCCGTTCATCCTCAGGACAAATTGCAACCTGTTCGGAACAGGAGGTTAAAGGTGCTGATTCTCCAAGGACGGAGATTGCTAGTAAAGTGGCTGTAATGGCGAGCCCGAGCACAAGGAGATGAGAAATGAGGTGCGTTTTAGAAACCTTTCCCGATCACACGGTGTACCGTCTTCTGGGTTTCTCATGCATGTTTTCGATGTAGGAAGATGCCCTTGAACCTGGAGATTTTGGACCCATGGGATGGGTACCACGCAGTATTACTTTAAAGGGTCTGCGTTTGCTCACCCAACCTCACCAAACCTCTCAGCCCCAAGAGTGTCCACCCTTATGTCTCAATCAGCTGTGGGTCTAGAGATGGTCAATAAAGGTGGCATCCCAGCCCCTGAACGAATTCTGTATGAATTTCTCTCTGTTTCACTGTCTTTGTTTCACGGGTTTTTAAAAGTAATTGACTTTTATAATGGGGTTTAGCTGCTTTTCACTGCTGTGTTTATGCCGCTTTACACCCACTTGACTCACTTACAGAGAGATATCAATACATTGGTTTTAAGAGTCTTACTAGTCAGATATATTCTTGGGCGGTGAACAGGGGGTATTGAGTCCAGTTCACTGAGCAAGGAGTAGGTCTTGTCTGTTACATATTGGGTTTATGGAACAGTATCTGAGCTAATTTGATACCCTTGTTTTATGCATCACCCCACCTCACCTTTCCCGTTAAGCAGCCATAGTGTGTTTTCTAAACGTGTGACGCTGTTCTGTTTTGTAATTCAGTTCAAGTGTAGCGGATTTTACATTCCCTCTATAAGTGATATCTTACGATAAGTGTCTTTCTCTGTGACTTATTTCACTTAGAATCGTCGTACCTAAATCCACTCATCATGCTGCTTCCAGCCTTATGACGTTGATTTCATGCCTGAGTGATATTCCATTGTACATAAGGACCACAACTTCTTTATCCATTTTTCTCTTTCCTGGGATATTTAAGGTGTAATGAAGTGGAGGTTCTTGTCAACAGAGCAGCCCTAAACTTTGGGGTGCCTGTGTCTTGCTGATTTTTAGTTTTCCCAATTTATACGCCCATGAGTGGAAGTGCCCTATGCTCTCTAAGCTGAGTTTTTTAGGTGTTTCAGGACACACCGTACACTTCTCCAGATTGGCTGTTGGCAATTTACATCCCGCCCATCAGCGTAGCAAGGCTCCCGTTTCTCCATGGCCTGTCCTGCATTTCTGGTTTTGACACTTTATTCAGCATGGCCCTTTTGACCGATGGGAAGCGAGACTTCTTTGTAGCGCTGATTTGCCTTTCCAGGTTGCTTGGTTGGCCAAAAAGGGCGTATGCGTTTTTTCCTGAATATATTCAGGAAAAAACGCATACGCCCTTTTTGGCCAAGGGCATCATTGTCGAGGTTTTGCCGCTTTTCCTGTGCTTTAAAGGCGATTCGACTCTACCTCCTGAAATCAGTTTCCTGCAATTCTGCTATGCTTTCAAATCCTCTTCGTTGCCTTCCCTCAATATATTTGTGGACGAGAGTTACCATTTATAACTCTGCAGGTTTGTGAATTGCAGTGCCCCTGAGCTCCATTTTTCAACTCGCTTTTTTGGGAGCTGGCCGCAAAAGCACAGGATTGCTTCAGGCCCTGTTCTGCTTCCGGGCGGCAGGCTGAGCCTGTGGTTAATCCTTCTTCCTGATGGGAAAATAGAGTGACATGTGGCTGTCCCAATACCTAGAGCTAGTCTCTCATTGGTTCCCCCTCTTCCCGTTTATCCTCAGGACAAATTGCAACCTGTAGGGAACAGAAGGTTAAAGGGGCTGATTCTCCAAGGAGGGAGATTGCTAGTAAAGCGGCTGTAATGGCCAACCCCAGCACAAGGAGATGAGAAATGAGGTGCGTTTTAGAAACCTTTCCCGATCACACGGTGTACCATCTTCTGGGTTTCTCATGCATGTTTTCGATGTAGGAAGATGCCCTTGAACCTGGAGATTTTGGACCCATGGGATGGATACCACGCAGTATTACTTTAAAGGGTCTGCGTTTGCTCACCCAACCTCACCAAACCTCTCAGCCCCAAGAGTGTCCACCCTTATGACTCAATCAGCTGTGGGTCTAGAGATGGTCAATAAAGGTGGCATCCCAGCCCCTGAACGAATTCTGTATGAATTTCTCTCTCTTTCACTGTCTTTGTTTCACGGGTTTTTAAAAGTAATTGATTTTTATAATGGGGTTTAGCTGCTTTTCACTGCTGGGTTTATGCCGCTTTACACCCACTTGACTCACTTACAGAGGGATATCAATACATTGGTTTTAAGAGTCTTACTAGTCAGATATATTCTTGGGCGGTGAACAGGGGGTGTTGAGTCCAGTTCACTGAGCAAGGAGTAGGTCTTGTCTATTACATATTGGGTTTATGGAACGGTATCTGAGCTAATTTGAAACCCTTGTTTTATGCATCACCCCACCTCACCTTTCCCGTTAAGCAGCCATAGTGTGTCTTCTAAACATGTGACGCTGTTCTGTTTTGTAATTCAGTTCAAGTGTAGCGGTTTTTACATTCCCTCTCTAAGTGATATCTTATGATAAGTGTCTTTTTCTGTGTGACTTATTTCACTTAGAATCGTCGTACCTAAATCCTCTCATCATGCTGCTACTAGCCTTATGACGTTGATTTCATGCCTGAGTGATATTCCATTGTACATAAGGACCACAACTTCTTTATCCATTTTTCTCTTTCCTGGGATATTTAAGGTGTAATGAAGTGGAGGTTCTTGTCAACAGAGCAGCCCTAAACTTTGGGGTGCCTGTGTCTTGCTGATTTTTAGTTTTCCCAATTTATACGCCCATGAGTGGAAGTGCCCTATGCTCTCTAAGCTGAGTGTTTTAGATGTTTCAGGACACACCGTACACTTCTCCAGAGTGGCTGTTGGCAATTTAAATCCCGCCCATCAGCGTAGCAAGGCTCCCGTTTCTCCATGGCCTGTCTTGCATTTCTGGTTTTGACACTTTATTCAGCATGGCCCTTTTGACCGATGGGAAGCGAGACTTCTTTGTAGCGCTGATTTGCCTTTCCAGGTTGCTTGGTTGGCCAAAAAGGGCGTATGCGTTTTTTCCTGAATATATTCAGGAAAAAACGCATACGCCCTTTTTGGCCAACGGCATCATGGTCGAAGTTTTGCCGCTTTTCCTGTGCTTTAAAGGCGATTCGAATCTACCTCGTGAAATCTGTTTCCTGCAATTCTGCCTTGCTTTCAAATCCTCTTTGTTGCCTTCCCTCAATATATTTGTGGACGAGAGTTATCATTTCTAACTATGCAGGTTTGTGAATTGCAGTGCCCCTGAGCTCCACTTTTCAAATCGCTTTCTTGGGAGCTGGCCGCAAAAGCGCAGGATTGCTTCAGGCCTTATTGTGGTTCCGGGCGGCAGGCTGAGCCTGTGGTTAATTCTTTTTCCTGATGAGAAAATAGAGTGACCTGTGCCTGTCCCCACACCTAGACCTAGTCTCTCATTGGTTCCCCCTCTTCCCGTTCATCCTCAGGACAAATTTGCAACCTGTACAGAACAGGAGGTTAAAGGTGCTCATTCTCCAAGGAGGGAGATTGCTAGTAAAGCGGCTGGAATGGCGAGCCCGAGCACAAGGAGATGAGAAATGAGGTGCGTTTTAGAAACCTTTCCCGATCACACGGTGTACCATCTTCTGGGTTTCTCATGCATGTTTTCGATGTAGGAAGATGCCCTTGAACCTGGAGATTTTGGACCCATGGGATGGGTACCACGCAGTATTACTTTAAAGGGTCTGCGTTTGCTCACCCAACCTCACCAAACCTCTCAGCCCGAAGAGTGTCCACCCTTATGTCTCAATCAGCTGTGGGTCTAGAGATGGTTAATAAAGGTGGCATCCCAGCCCCTGAACGAATTCTGTATGAATTTCTCTCTCTTTCACTGTCTTTGTTTCACGGGTTTTTAAAAGTAATTGATTTTTATAATGGGGTTTAGCTGCTTTTCACTGCTGTGTTTATGCCGCTTTACACCCACTTGACTCACTTACAGAGAGATATCAATACATTGGTTTTAAGAGTCTTACTAGTCAGATATATTCTTGGGCGGTGAACAGGGGGTGTTGAATCCAGTTCACTGAGCAAGGAGTAGGTCTTGTCTGTTACATATTGGGTTTATGGAACAGTATCTGAGCTAATTTGAAACCCTTGTTTTATGCATCACACCACCTCACCTTTCCCGTTAAGCAGCCATAGTGTGTCTTCTAAACGTGTGACGCTGTTCTGTTTTGTAATTCAGTTCAAGTGTAGCGGTTTTTACATTCCCTCTCTAAGTGATATCTTATGATAAGTGTCTTTTTTTGTGTGACTTATTTCACTTAGAATCGTCGTAACTAAAACCTCTCATCATGCTGCTACTAGCCTTATGACGTTAATTTCATGGCTGAGTGATATGCCATTGTACATAAGGACCACAACTTCCTTATCCATTTTTCTCTTTCCTGGGATATTTAAGGTGTAACGAAGTGGAGGTTCTTGTCAACAGAGCAGCCCTAAACTTTGGGGTGCCTGTGTCTTGCTGATTTTTAGTTTTCCCAATTTATACGCCCATGAGTGGAAGTGCCCTATGCTCTCTAAGCTGAGTTTTTTAGATGTTTCAGGACACACCGTACACTTCTCCAGAGTGGCTGTTGGCAATTTACATCCCGCCCATCAGCGTAGCAAGGCTCCCGTTTCTCCATGGCCTGTCCTACATTTCTGGTTTTGACACTTTATTCAGCATGGCCCTTTTGACCGATGGGAAGCGAGACTTCTTTGTAGCGCTGATTTGCCTTTCCAGGTTGCTTGGTTGGCCAAAAAGGGCGTATGCGTTTTTTCCTGAATATATTCAGGAAAAAACGCATACGCCCTTTTTGGCCAAGGGCATCATTGTCGAGGTTTTGCCGCCTTTCCTGTGCTTTAAAGGCGATTCGACTCTACCTCCTGAAATCTGTTTCCTGCAATTCTGCTATGCTTTCAAATCCTCTTCGTTGCCTTCCCTCAATATATTTGTGGACGAGAGTTATCATTTCTAACTCTGCAGGTTTGTGAATTGCAGTGCCCCTGAGCGCGATTTTTCAACTCGCTTTTTTGGGAGCTGGCCGCAAAAGCACAGGATTGCTTCAGGCCCTCTTCTGCTTCCGGGCGGCAGGCTGAGCCTGTGGTTAATCCTTCTTCCTGATGGGAAAATAGAGTGACCTGTGGCTGTCCCAACACCTAGAGCTAGTCTCTCATTGGTTCCCCCTCTTCCCGTTTATCCTCAGGACAAATTGCAACCTGTACGGAACAGAAGGTTAAAGGGGCTGATTCTCCAAGGACGGAGATTGCTAGTAAAGCGGCTGTAATGGCCAACCCGAGCACAAGGAGATGAGAAATGAGGTGCGTTTTAGAAACCTTTCCCGATCACACGGTTTACCATCTTCTGGGTTTCTCATGCATGTTTTCGATGTAGGAAGATGCCCTTGAACCTGGAGATTTTGGACCCATGGGATGGGTACCACGCAATATTACTTTAAAGGGTCTCCGTTTTCTCACCCAACCTCAGAAAACCTCTCAGCCCCAAGAGTGTCCACCCTTATGACTCAATCAGCTGTGGGTCTAGAGATGGTCAATAAAGGTGGCATCCCAGCCCCTGAACGAATTCTGTATGAATTTCTCTCTCTTTCACTGTCTTTGTTTCACGGGTTTTTAAAAGTAATTGATTTTTATAATGGGGTTTAGCTGCTTTTCACTGCTGTGTTTATGCCTCTTTACACCCACTTGACTCACTTACAGAGAGATATCAATACATTGGTTTTAAGAGTCTTACTAGTCAGATATATTCTTGGGCGGTGAACAGGGGGTGTTGAGTCCAGTTCACTGAGCAAGGAGTAGGTCTTGTCTGTTACATATTGGGTTTATGGAACGGTATCTGAGCTAATTTGAAACCCTTGTTTTATGCATCACCCACCTCACCTTTCCCGTTAAGCAGCCATAGTGTGTCTTCTAAACATGTGACGCTGTTCTGTTTTGTAATTCAGTTCAAGTGTAGCGGTTTTTACATTCCCTCTCTAAGTGATATCTTATGATAAGTGTCTTTTTCTGTGTGACTTATTTCACTTAGAATCGTCGTACCTAAATCCTCTCATCATGCTGCTACTAGCCTTATGACGTTAATTTCATGGCTGAGTGATATGCCATTGTACATAAGGACCACAACTTCCTTATCCATTTTTCTCTTTCCTGGGATATTTAAGGTGTAACGAAGTGGAGGTTCTTGTCAACAGAGCAGCCCTAAACTTTGGGGTGCCTGTGTCTTGCTGATTTTTAGTTTTCCCAATTTATACGCCCATGAGTGGAAGTGCCCTATGCTCTCTAAGCTGAGTTTTTTAGATGTTTCAGGACACACCGTACACTTCTCCAGAGTGGCTGTTGGCAATTTACATCCCGCCCATCAGCGTAGCAAGGCTCCCGTTTCTCCATGGCCTGTCCTACATTTCTGGTTTTGACACTTTATTCAGCATGGCCCTTTTGACCGATGGGAAGCGAGACTTCTTTGTAGCGCTGATTTGCCTTTCCAGGTTGCTTGGTTGGCCAAAAAGGGCGTATGCGTTTTTTCCTGAATATATTCAGGAAAAAACGCATACGCCCTTTTTGGCCAAGGGCATCATTGTCGAGGTTTTGCCGCCTTTCCTGTGCTTTAAAGGCGATTCGACTCTACCTCCTGAAATCTGTTTCCTGCAATTCTGCTATGCTTTCAAATCCTCTTCGTTGCCTTCCCTCAATATATTTGTGGACGAGAGTTATCATTTCTAACTCTGCAGGTTTGTGAATTGCAGTGCCCCTGAGCGCGATTTTTCAACTCGCTTTTTTGGGAGCTGGCCGCAAAAGCACAGGATTGCTTCAGGCCCTCTTCTGCTTCCGGGCGGCAGGCTGAGCCTGTGGTTAATCCTTCTTCCTGATGGGAAAATAGAGTGACCTGTGGCTGTCCCAACACCTAGAGCTAGTCTCTCATTGGTTCCCCCTCTTCCCGTTTATCCTCAGGACAAATTGCAACCTGTACGGAACAGAAGGTTAAAGGGGCTGATTCTCCAAGGACGGAGATTGCTAGTAAAGCGGCTGTAATGGCCAACCCGAGCACAAGGAGATGAGAAATGAGGTGCGTTTTAGAAACCTTTCCCGATCACACGGTTTACCATCTTCTGGGTTTCTCATGCATGTTTTCGATGTAGGAAGATGCCCTTGAACCTGGAGATTTTGGACCCATGGGATGGGTACCACGCAATATTACTTTAAAGGGTCTCCGTTTTCTCACCCAACCTCAGAAAACCTCTCAGCCCCAAGAGTGTCCACCCTTATGACTCAATCAGCTGTGGGTCTAGAGATGGTCAATAAAGGTGGCATCCCAGCCCCTGAACGAATTCTGTATGAATTTCTCTCTCTTTCACTGTCTTTGTTTCACGGGTTTTTAAAAGTAATTGATTTTTATAATGGGGTTTAGCTGCTTTTCACTGCTGTGTTTATGCCTCTTTACACCCACTTGACTCACTTACAGAGAGATATCAATACATTGGTTTTAAGAGTCTTACTAGTCAGATATATTCTTGGGCGGTGAACAGGGGGTGTTGAGTCCAGTTCACTGAGCAAGGAGTAGGTCTTGTCTGTTACATATTGGGTTTATGGAACGGTATCTGAGCTAATTTGAAACCCTTGTTTTATGCATCACCCACCTCACCTTTCCCGTTAAGCAGCCATAGTGTGTCTTCTAAACATGTGACGCTGTTCTGTTTTGTAATTCAGTTCAAGTGTAGCGGTTTTTACATTCCCTCTCTAAGTGATATCTTATGATAAGTGTCTTTTTCTGTGTGACTTATTTCACTTAGAATCGTCGTACCTAAATCCTCTCATCATGCTGCTACTAGCCTTATGACGTTAATTTCATGGCTGAGTGATATGCCATTGTACATAAGGACCACAACTTCCTTATCCATTTTTCTCTTTCCTGGGATATTTAAGGTGTAACGAAGTGGAGGTTCTTGTCAACAGAGCAGCCCTAAACTTTGGGGTGCCTGTGTCTTGCTGATTTTTAGTTTTCCCAATTTATACGCCCATGAGTGGAAGTGCCCTATGCTCTCTAAGCTGAGTTTTTTAGATGTTTCAGGACACACCGTACACTTCTCCAGAGTGGCTGTTGGCAATTTACATCCCGCCCATCAGCGTAGCAAGGCTCCCGTTTCTCCATGGCCTGTCCTGCATTTCTGGTTTTGACACTTTATTCAGCATGGCCCTTTTGACCGATGGGAAGCGAGACTTCTTTGTAGCGCTGATTTGCCTTTCCAGGTTGCTTGGTTGGCCAAAAAGGGCGTATGCGTTTTTTCCTGAATATATTCAGGAAAAAACGCATACGCCCTTTTTGGCCAAGGGCATCATTGTCGAGGTTTTGCCGCCTTTCCTGTGCTTTAAAGGCGATTCGACTCTACCTCCTGAAATCTGTTTCCTGCAATTCTGCTATGCTTTCAAATCCTCTTCGTTGCCTTCCCTCAATATATTTGTGGACGAGAGTTATCATTTCTAACTCTGCAGGTTTGTGAATTGCAGTGCCCCTGAGCTCGATTTTTCAACTCGCTTTTTTGGGAGCTGGCCGCAAAAGCACAGGATTGCTTCAGGCCCTCTTCTGCTTCCGGGCGGCAGGCTGAGCCTGTGGTTAATCCTTCTTCCTGATGGGAAAATAGAGTGACCTGTGCCTGTCCCCACACCTAGACCTAGTCTCTCATTGGTTCCCCCTCTTCCCGTTCATCCTCAGGACAAATTGCAACCTGTTCGGAACAGGAGGTTAAAGGTGCTGATTCTCCAAGGACGGAGATTGCTAGTAAAGTGGCTGTAATGGCGAGCCCGAGCACAAGGAGATGAGAAATGAGGTGCGTTTTAGAAACCTTTCCCGATCACACGGTGTACCGTCTTCTGGGTTTCTCATGCATGTTTTCGATGTAGGAAGATGCCCTTGAACCTGGAGATTTTGGACCCATGGGATGGGTACCACGCAGTATTACTTTAAAGGGTCTGCGTTTGCTCACCCAACCTCACCAAACCTCTCAGCCCCAAGAGTGTCCACCCTTATGTCTCAATCAGCTGTGGGTCTAGAGATGGTCAATAAAGGTGGCATCCCAGCCCCTGAACGAATTCTGTATGAATTTCTCTCTGTTTCACTGTCTTTGTTTCACGGGTTTTTAAAAGTAATTGACTTTTATAATGGGGTTTAGCTGCTTTTCACTGCTGTGTTTATGCCGATTTACACCCACTTGACTCACTTACAGAGAGATATCAATACATTGGTTTTAAGAGTCTTACTAGTCAGATATATTCTTGGGCGGTGAACAGGGGGTATTGAGTCCAGTTCACTGAGCAAGGAGTAGGTCTTGTCTGTTACATATTGGGTTTATGGAACAGTATCTGAGCTAATTTGATACCCTTGTTTTATGCATCACCCCACCTCACCTTTCCCGTTAAGCAGCCATAGTGTGTTTTCTAAACGTGTGACGCTGTTCTGTTTTGTAATTCAGTTCAAGTGTAGCGGTTTTTACATTCCCTCTCTAAGTGATATCTTATGATAAGTGTCTTTTTCTGTGTGACTTATTTCACTTAGAATCGTCGTACCTAAATCCACTCATCATGCTGCTTCCAGCCTTATGACGTTGATTTCATGCCTGAGTGATATTCCATTGTACATAAGGACCACAACTTCTTTATCCATTTTTCTCTTTCCTGGGATATTTAAGGTGTAATGAAGTGGAGGTTCTTGTCAACAGAGCAGCCCTAAACTTTGGGGTGCCTGTGTCTTGCTGATTTTTAGTTTTCCCAATTTATACGCCCATGAGTGGAAGTGCCCTATGCTCTCTAAGCTGAGTTTTTTAGGTGTTTCAGGACACACCGTACACTTCTCCAGATTGGCTGTTGCCAATTTACATCCCGCCCATCAGCGTAGCAAGGCTCCCGTTTCTCCATGGCCTGTCCTGCATTTCTGGTTTTGACACTTTATTCAGCATGGCCCTTTTGACCGATGGGAAGCGAGACTTCTTTGTAGCGCTGATTTGCCTTTCCAGGTTGCTTGGTTGGCCAAAAAGGGCGTATGCGTTTTTTCCTGAATATATTCAGGAAAAAACGCATACGCCCTTTTTGGCCAAGGGCATCATTGTCGAGGTTTTGCCGCTTTTCCTGTGCTTTAAAGGCGATTCGACTCTACCTCCTGAAATCAGTTTCCTGCAATTCTGCTATGCTTTCAAATCCTCTTCGTTGCCTTCCCTCAATATATTTGTGGACGAGAGTTACCATTTATAACTCTGCAGGTTTGTGAATTGCAGTGCCCCTGAGCTCCATTTTTCAACTCGCTTTTTTGGGAGCTGGCCGCAAAAGCACAGGATTGCTTCAGGCCCTGTTCTGCTTCCGGGCGGCAGGCTGAGCCTGTGGTTAATCCTTCTTCCTGATGGGAAAATAGAGTGACATGTGGCTGTCCCAATACCTAGAGCTAGTCTCTCATTGGTTCCCCCTCTTCCCGTTTATCCTCAGGACAAATTGCAACCTGTAGGGAACAGAAGGTTAAAGGGGCTGATTCTCCAAGGAGGGAGATTGCTAGTAAAGCGGCTGTAATGGCCAACCCCAGCACAAGGAGATGAGAAATGAGGTGCGTTTTAGAAACCTTTCCCGATCACACGGTGTACCATCTTCTGGGTTTCTCATGCATGTTTTCGATGTAGGAAGGTGCCCTTGAACCTGGAGATTTTGGACCCATGGGATGGATACCACGCAGTATTACTTTAAAGGGTCTGCGTTTGCTCACCCAACCTCACCAAACCTCTCAGCCCCAAGAGTGTCCACCCTTATGACTCAATCAGCTGTGGGTCTAGAGATGGTCAATAAAGGTGGCATCCCAGCCCCTGAACGAATTCTGTATGAATTTCTCTCTCTTTCACTGTCTTTGTTTCACGGGTTTTTAAAAGTAATTGATTTTTATAATGGGGTTTAGCTGCTTTTTACTGCTGGGTTTATGCCGCTTTACACCCACTTGACTCACTTACAGAGGGATATCAATACATTGGTTTTAAGAGTCTTACTAGTCAGATATATTCTTGGGCGGTGAACAGGGGGTGTTGAGTCCAGTTCACTGAGCAAGGAGTAGGTCTTGTCTATTACATATTGGGTTTATGGAACGGTATCTGAGCTAATTTGAAACCCTTGTTTTATGCATCACCCCACCTCACCTTTCCCGTTAAGCAGCCATAGTGTGTTTTCTAAATGTGTGACGCTGTTCTGTTTTGTAATTCAGTTCAAGTGTAGCGGTTTTTACATTCCCTCTATAAGTGATATCTTATGATAAGTGCCTTTTTCTGTGTGACTTATTTCACTTAGAATCGTCGTACCTAAATCCTCTCATCATGCTGCTACTAGCCTTATGACGTTGATTTCATGCCTGAGTGATATTCCATTGTACATAAGGACCACAACTTCTTTATCCATTTTTCTCTTTCCTGGGATATTTAAGGTGTAATGAAGTGGAGGTTCTTGTCAACAGAGCAGCCCTAAACTTTGGGGTGCCTGTGTCTTGCTGATTTTTAGTTTTCCCAATTTATACGCCCATGAGTGGAAGTGCCCTATGCTCTCTAAGCTGAGTGTTTTAGATGTTTCAAGACACACCGTACACTTCTCCAGAGTGGCTGTTGGCAATTTAAATCCCGCCCATCAGCGTAGCAAGGCTCCCGTTTCTCCATGGCCTGTCTTGCATTTCTGGTTTTGACACTTTATTCAGCATGGCCCTTTTGACCGATGGGAAGCGAGACTTCTTTGTAGCGCTGATTTGCCTTTCCAGGTTGCTTGGTTGGCCAAAAAGGGCGTATGCGTTTTTTCCTGAATATATTCAAGAAAAAACGCATACGCCCTTTTTGGCCAAAGGCATCATGGTCGAGGTTTTGCCGCTTTTCCTGTGCTTTAAATGCGATTCGAATCTACCTCCTGAAATCTGTTTCCTGCAATTCTGCCTTGCTTTCAAATCCTCTTTGTTGCCTTCCCTCAATATATTTGTGGACGAGAGTTATCATTTCTAACTCTGCAGGTTTGTGAATTGCAGTGCCCCTGAGCTCCACTTTTCAAATCGCTTTCTTGGGAGCTGGCCGCAAAAGCGCAGGATTGCTTCAGGCCCTATTGTGGTTCCGGGCGGCAGGCTGAGCCTGTGGTTAATTCTTCTTCCTGATGAGAAAATAGAGTGACCTGTGCCTGTCCCCACACCTAGACCTAGTCTCTCATTGGTTCCCCCTCTTCCCGTTCATCCTCAGGACAAATTTGCAACCTGTACAGAACAGGAGGTTAAAGGTGCTCATTCTCCAAGGAGGGAGATTGCTAGTAAAGCGGCTGGAATGGCGAGCCCGAGCACAAGGAGATGAGAAATGAGGTGCGTTTTAGAAACCTTTCCCGATCACACGGTGTACCATCTTCTGGGTTTCTCATGCATGTTTTCGATGTAGGAAGATGCCCTTGAACCTGGAGATTTTGGACCCATGGGATGGATACCAAGCAGTATTACTTTAAAGGGTCTGCGTTTGCTCACCCAACCTCACCAAACCTCTCAGCCCCAAGAGTGTCCACCCTTATGACTCAATCAGCTGTGGGTCTAGAGATGGTCAATAAAGGTGGCATCCCAGCCCCTGAACGAATTCTGTATGAATTTCTCTCTGTTTCACTGTCTTTGTTTCACGGGTTTTTAAAAGTAATTGATTTTTATAATGGGGTTTAGCTGCTTTTCACTGCTGGGTTTATGCCGCTTTACACCCACTTGACTCACTTACAGAGGGATATCAATACATTGGTTTTAAGAGTCTTACTAGTCAGATATATTCTTGGGCGGTGAACAGGGGGTGTTGAGTCCAGTTCACTGAGCAAGGAGTAGGTCTTGTCTATTACATATTGGGTTTATGGAACGGTATCTGAGCTAATTTGAAACCCTTGTTTTATGCATCACCCCACCTCACCGTTCCCGTTAAGCAGCCATAGTGTGTCTTCTAAACGTGTGACGCTGTTCTGTTTTGTAATTCAGTTCAAGTGTAGCGGTTTTTACATTCCCTCTCTAAGTGATATCTTATGATAAGTGTCTTTTTCTGTGTGACTTATTTCACTTAGAATCGTCGTACCTAAATCCTCTCATCATGCTGCTACTAGCCTTATGACGTTGATTTCATGCCTGAGTGATATTCCATTGTACATAAGGACCACAACTTCTTTATCCATTTTTCTCTTTCCTGGGATATTTAAGGTGTAATGAAGTGGAGGTTCTTGTCAACAGAGCAGCCCTAAACTTTGGGGTGCCTGTGTCTTGCTGATTTTTAGTTTTCCCAATTTATACGCCCATGAGTGGAAGTGCCCTATGCTCTCTAAGCTGAGTGTTTTAGATGTTTCAGGACACACCGTACACTTCTCCAGAGTGGCTGTTGGCAATTTAAATCCCGCCCATCAGCGTAGCAAGGCTCCCGTTTCTCCATGGCCTGTCTTGCATTTCTGGTTTTGAAACTTTATTCAGCATGGCCCTTTTGACCGATGGGAAGCGAGACTTCTTTGTAGCGCTGATTTGCCTTTCCAGGTTGCTTGGTTGGCCAAAAAGGGCGTATGCGTTTTTTCCTGAATATATTCAGGAAAAAACGCATACGCCCTTTTTGGCTAACGGCATCATGGTCGAAGTTTTGCCGCTTTTCCTGTGCTTTAAAGGCGATTCGAATCTACCTCGTGAAATCTGTTTCCTGCAATTCTGCCTTGCTTTCAAATCCTCTTTGTTGCCTTCCCTCAATATATTTGTGGACGAGAGTTATCATTTCTAACTATGCAGGTTTGTGAATTGCAGTGCCCCTGAGCTCCACTTTTCAAATCGCTTTCTTGGGAGCTGGCCGCAAAAGCGCAGGATTGCTTCAGGCCTTATTGTGGTTCCGGGCGGCAGGCTGAGCCTGTGGTTAATTCTTTTTCCTGATGAGAAAATAGAGTGACCTGTGCCTGTCCCCACACCTAGACCTAGTCTCTCATTGGTTCCCCCTCTTCCCGTTCATCCTCAGGACAAATTTGCAACCTGTACAGAACAGGAGGTTAAAGGTGCTCATTCTCCAAGGAGGGAGATTGCTAGTAAAGCGGCTGGAATGGCGAGCCCGAGCACAAGGAGATGAGAAATGAGGTGCGTTTTAGAAACCTTTCCCGATCACACGGTGTACCATCTTCTGGGTTTCTCATGCATGTTTTCGATGTAGGAAGATGCCCTTGAACCTGGAGATTTTGGACCCATGGGATGGGTACCACGCAGTATTACTTTAAAGGGTCTGCGTTTGCTCACCCAACCTCACCAAACCTCTCAGCCCGAAGAGTGTCCACCCTTATGTCTCAATCAGCTGTGGGTCTAGAGATGGTTAATAAAGGTGGCATCCCAGCCCCTGAACGAATTCTGTATGAATTTCTCTCTCTTTCACTGTCTTTGTTTCACGGGTTTTTAAAAGTAATTGATTTTTATAATGGGGTTTAGCTGCTTTTCACTGCTGTGTTTATGCCGCTTTACACCCACTTGACTCACTTACAGAGAGATATCAATACATTGGTTTTAAGAGTCTTACTAGTCAGATATATTCTTGGGCGGTGAACAGGGGGTGTTGAATCCAGTTCACTGAGCAAGGAGTAGGTCTTGTCTGTTACATATTGGGTTTATGGAACAGTATCTGAGCTAATTTGAAACCCTTGTTTTATGCATCACACCACCTCACCTTTCCCGTTAAGCAGCCATAGTGTGTCTTCTAAACGTGTGACGCTGTTCTGTTTTGTAATTCAGTTCAAGTGTAGCGGTTTTTACATTCCCTCTCTAAGTGATATCTTATGATAAGTGTCTTTTTTTGTGTGACTTATTTCACTTAGAATCGTCGTACCTAAAACCTCTCATCATGCTGCTACTAGCCTTATGACGTTAATTTCATGGCTGAGTGATATGCCATTGTACATAAGGACCACAACTTCCTTATCCATTTTTCTCTTTCCTGGGATATTTAAGGTGTAACGAAGTGGAGGTTCTTGTCAACAGAGCAGCCCTAAACTTTGGGGTGCCTGTGTCTTGCTGATTTTTAGTTTTCCCAATTTATACGCCCATGAGTGGAAGTGCCCTATGCTCTCTAAGCTGAGTTTTTTAGATGTTTCAGGACACACCGTACACTTCTCCAGAGTGGCTGTTGGCAATTTACATCCCGCCCATCAGCGTAGCAAGGCTCCCGTTTCTCCATGGCCTGTCCTACATTTCTGGTTTTGACACTTTATTCAGCATGGCCCTTTTGACCGATGGGAAGCGAGACTTCTTTGTAGCGCTGATTTGCCTTTCCAGGTTGCTTGGTTGGCCAAAAAGGGCGTATGCGTTTTTTCCTGAATATATTCAGGAAAAAACGCATACGCCCTTTTTGGCCAAGGGCATCATTGTCGAGGTTTTGCCGCCTTTCCTGTGCTTTAAAGGCGATTCGACTCTACCTCCTGAAATCTGTTTCCTGCAATTCTGCTATGCTTTCAAATCCTCTTCGTTGCCTTCCCTCAATATATTTGTGGACGAGAGTTATCATTTCTAACTCTGCAGGTTTGTGAATTGCAGTGCCCCTGAGCGCGATTTTTCAACTCGCTTTTTTGGGAGCTGGCCGCAAAAGCACAGGATTGCTTCAGGCCCTCTTCTGCTTCCGGGCGGCAGGCTGAGCCTGTGGTTAATCCTTCTTCCTGATGGGAAAATAGAGTGACCTGTGGCTGTCCCAACACCTAGAGCTAGTCTCTCATTGTTTCCCCCTCTTCCCGTTTATCCTCAGGACAAATTGCAACCTGTACGGAACAGAAGGTTAAAGGGGCTGATTCTCCAAGGACGGAGATTGCTAGTAAAGCGGCTGTAATGGCCAACCCGAGCACAAGGAGATGAGAAATGAGGTGCGTTTTAGAAACCTTTCCCGATCACACGGTTTACCATCTTCTGGGTTTCTCATGCATGTTTTCGATGTAGGAAGATGCCCTTGAACCTGGAGATTTTGGACCCATGGGATGGGTACCACGCAATATTACTTTAAAGGGTCTCCGTTTTCTCACCCAACCTCAGCAAACCTCTCAGCCCCAAGAGTGTCCACCCTTATGACTCAATCAGCTGTGGGTCTAGAGATGGTCAATAAAGGTGGCATCCCAGCCCCTGAACGAATTCTGTATGAATTTCTCTCTCTTTCACTGTCTTTGTTTCACGGGTTTTTAAAAGTAATTGATTTTTATAATGGGGTTTAGCTGCTTTTCACTGCTGTGTTTATGCCTCTTTACACCCACTTGACTCACTTACAGAGAGATATCAATACATTGGTTTTAAGAGTCTTACTACTCAGATATATTCTTGGGCGGTGAACAGGGGGTGTTGAGTCCAGTTCACTGAGCAAGGAGTAGGTCTTGTCTGTTACATATTGGGTTTATGGAACGGTATCTGAGCTAATTTGAAACCCTTGTTTTATGCATCACCCACCTCACCTTTCCCGTTAAGCAGCCATAGTGTGTCTTCTAAACATGTGACGCTGTTCTGTTTTGTAATTCAGTTCAAGTGTAGCGGTTTTTACATTCCCTCTCTAAGTGATATCTTATGATAAGTGTCTTTTTCTGTGTGACTTATTTCACTTAGAATCGTCGTACCTAAATCCTCTCATCATGCTGCTACTAGCCTTATGACGTTAATTTCATGGCTGAGTGATATGCCATTGTACATAAGGACCACAACTTCCTTATCCATTTTTCTCTTTCCTGGGATATTTAAGGTGTAACGAAGTGGAGGTTCTTGTCAACAGAGCAGCCCTAAACTTTGGGGTGCCTGTGTCTTGCTGATTTTTAGTTTTCCCAATTTATACGCCCATGAGTGGAAGTGCCCTATGCTCTCTAAGCTGAGTTTTTTAGATGTTTCAGGACACACCGTACACTTCTCCAGAGTGGCTGTTGGCAATTTACATCCCGCCCATCAGCGTAGCAAGGCTCCCGTTTCTCCATGGCCTGTCCTGCATTTCTGGTTTTGACACTTTATTCAGCATGGCCCTTTTGACCGATGGGAAGCGAGACTTCTTTGTAGCGCTGATTTGCCTTTCCAGGTTGCTTGGTTGGCCAAAAAGGGCGTATGCGTTTTTTCCTGAATATATTCAGGAAAAAACGCATACGCCCTTTTTGGCCAAGGGCATCATTGTCGAGGTTTTGCCGCCTTTCCTGTGCTTTAAAGGCGATTCGACTCTACCTCCTGAAATCTGTTTCCTGCAATTCTGCTATGCTTTCAAATCCTCTTCGTTGCCTTCCCTCAATATATTTGTGGACGAGAGTTATCATTTCTAACTCTGCAGGTTTGTGAATTGCAGTGCCCCTGAGCTCGATTTTTCAACTCGCTTTTTTGGGAGCTGGCCGCAAAAGCACAGGATTGCTTCAGGCCCTCTTCTGCTTCCGGGCGGCAGGCTGAGCCTGTGGTTAATCCTTCTTCCTGATGGGAAAATAGAGTGACCTGTGCCTGTCCCCACACCTAGACCTAGTCTCTCATTGGTTCCCCCTCTTCCCGTTCATCCTCAGGACAAATTGCAACCTGTTCGGAACAGGAGGTTAAAGGTGCTGATTCTCCAAGGACGGAGATTGCTAGTAAAGTGGCTGTAATGGCGAGCCCGAGCACAAGGAGATGAGAAATGAGGTGCGTTTTAGAAACCTTTCCCGATCACACGGTGTACCGTCTTCTGGGTTTCTCATGCATGTTTTCGATGTAGGAAGATGCCCTTGAACCTGGAGATTTTGGACCCATGGGATGGGTACCACGCAGTATTACTTTAAAGGGTCTGCGTTTGCTCACCCAACCTCACCAAACCTCTCAGCCCCAAGAGTGTCCACCCTTATGTCTCAATCAGCTGTGGGTCTAGAGATGGTCAATAAAGGTGGCATCCCAGCCCCTGAACGAATTCTGTATGAATTTCTCTCTGTTTCACTGTCTTTGTTTCACGGGTTTTTAAAAGTAATTGACTTTTATAATGGGGTTTAGCTGCTTTTCACTGCTGTGTTTATGCCGCTTTACACCCACTTGACTCACTTACAGAGAGATATCAATACATTGGTTTTAAGAGTCTTACTAGTCAGATATATTCTTGGGCGGTGAACAGGGGGTATTGAGTCCAGTTCACTGAGCAAGGAGTAGGTCTTGTCTGTTACATATTGGGTTTATGGAACAATATCTGAGCTAATTTGATACCCTTGTTTTATGCATCACCCCACCTCACCTTTCCCGTTAAGCAGCCATAGTGTGTTTTCTAAACGTGTGACGCTGTTCTGTTTTGTAATTCAGTTCAAGTGTAGCGGATTTTACATTCCCTCTATAAGTGATATCTTACGATAAGTGTCTTTCTCTGTGACTTATTTCACTTAGAATCGTCGTACCTAAATCCACTCATCATGCTGCTTCCAGCCTTATGACGTTGATTTCATGCCTGAGTGATATTCCATTGTACATAAGGACCACAACTTCTTTATCCATTTTTCTCTTTCCTGGGATATTTAAGGTGTAATGAAGTGGAGGTTCTTGTCAACAGAGCAGCCCTAAACTTTGGGGTGCCTGTGTCTTGCTGATTTTTAGTTTTCCCAATTTATACGCCCATGAGTGGAAGTGCCCTATGCTCTCTAAGCTGAGTTTTTTAGGTGTTTCAGGACACACCGTACACTTCTCCAGATTGGCTGTTGGCAATTTACATCCCGCCCATCAGCGTAGCAAGGCTCCCGTTTCTCCATGGCCTGTCCTGCATTTCTGGTTTTGACACTTTATTCAGCATGGCCCTTTTGACCGATGGGAAGCGAGACTTCTTTGTAGCGCTGATTTGCCTTTCCAGGTTGCTTGGTTGGCCAAAAAGGGCGTATGCGTTTTTTCCTGAATATATTCAGGAAAAAACGCATACGCCCTTTTTGGCCAAGGGCATCATTGTCGAGGTTTTGCCGCTTTTCCTGTGCTTTAAAGGCGATTCGACTCTACCTCCTGAAATCAGTTTCCTGCAATTCTGCTATGCTTTCAAATCCTCTTCGTTGCCTTCCCTCAATATATTTGTGGACGAGAGTTACCATTTATAACTCTGCAGGTTTGTGAATTGCAGTGCCCCTGAGCTCCATTTTTCAACTCGCTTTTTTGGGAGCTGGCCGCAAAAGCACAGGATTGCTTCAGGCCCTGTTCTGCTTCCGGGCGGCAGGCTGAGCCTGTGGTTAATCCTTCTTCCTGATGGGAAAATAGAGTGACATGTGGCTGTCCCAATACCTAGAGCTAGTCTCTCATTGGTTCCCCCTCTTCCCGTTTATCCTCAGGACAAATTGCAACCTGTAGGGAACAGAAGGTTAAAGGGGCTGATTCTCCAAGGAGGGAGATTGCTAGTAAAGCGGCTGTAATGGCCAACCCCAGCACAAGGAGATGAGAAATGAGGTGCGTTTTAGAAACCTTTCCCGATCACACGGTGTACCATCTTCTGGGTTTCTCATGCATGTTTTCGATGTAGGAAGATGCCCTTGAACCTGGAGATTTTGGACCCATGGGATGGATACCACGCAGTATTACTTTAAAGGGTCTGCGTTTGCTCACCCAACCTCACCAAACCTCTCAGCCCCAAGAGTGTCCACCCTTATGACTCAATCAGCTGTGGGTCTAGAGATGGTCAATAAAGGTGGCATCCCAGCCCCTGAACGAATTCTGTATGAATTTCTCTCTCTTTCACTGTCTTTGTTTCACGGGTTTTTAAAAGTAATTGATTTTTATAATGGGGTTTAGCTGCTTTTCACTGCTGGGTTTATGCCGCTTTACACCCACTTGACTCACTTACAGAGGGATATCAATACATTGGTTTTAAGAGTCTTACTAGTCAGATATATTCTTGGGCGGTGAACAGGGGGTGTTGAGTCCAGTTCACTGAGCAAGGAGTAGGTCTTGTCTATTACATATTGGGTTTATGGAACGGTATCTGAGCTAATTTGAAACCCTTGTTTTATGCATCACCCCACCTCACCTTTCCCGTTAAGCAGCCATAGTGTGTCTTCTAAACATGTGACGCTGTTCTGTTTTGTAATTCAGTTCAAGTGTAGCGGTTTTTACATTCCCTCTCTAAGTGATATCTTATGATAAGTGTCTTTTTCTGTGTGACTTATTTCACTTAGAATCGTCGTACCTAAATCCTCTCATCATGCTGCTACTAGCCTTATGACGTTGATTTCATGCCTGAGTGATATTCCATTGTACATAAGGACCACAACTTCTTTATCCATTTTTCTCTTTCCTGGGATATTTAAGGTGTAATGAAGTGGAGGTTCTTGTCAACAGAGCAGCCCTAAACTTTGGGGTGCCTGTGTCTTGCTGATTTTTAGTTTTCCCAATTTATACGCCCATGAGTGGAAGTGCCCTATGCTCTCTAAGCTGAGTGTTTTAGATGTTTCAGGACACACCGTACACTTCTCCAGAGTGGCTGTTGGCAATTTAAATCCCGCCCATCAGCGTAGCAAGGCTCCCGTTTCTCCATGGCCTGTCTTGCATTTCTGGTTTTGACACTTTATTCAGCATGGCCCTTTTGACCGATGGGAAGCGAGACTTCTTTGTAGCGCTGATTTGCCTTTCCAGGTTGCTTGGTTGGCCAAAAAGGGCGTATGCGTTTTTTCCTGAATATATTCAGGAAAAAACGCATACGCCCTTTTTGGCCAACGGCATCATGGTCGAAGTTTTGCCGCTTTTCCTGTGCTTTAAAGGCGATTCGAATCTACCTCGTGAAATCTGTTTCCTGCAATTCTGCCTTGCTTTCAAATCCTCTTTGTTGCCTTCCCTCAATATATTTGTGGACGAGAGTTATCATTTCTAACTATGCAGGTTTGTGAATTGCAGTGCCCCTGAGCTCCACTTTTCAAATCGCTTTCTTGGGAGCTGGCCGCAAAAGCGCAGGATTGCTTCAGGCCTTATTGTGGTTCCGGGCGGCAGGCTGAGCCTGTGGTTAATTCTTTTTCCTGATGAGAAAATAGAGTGACCTGTGCCTGTCCCCACACCTAGACCTAGTCTCTCATTGGTTCCCCCTCTTCCCGTTCATCCTCAGGACAAATTTGCAACCTGTACAGAACAGGAGGTTAAAGGTGCTCATTCTCCAAGGAGGGAGATTGCTAGTAAAGCGGCTGGAATGGCGAGCCCGAGCACAAGGAGATGAGAAATGAGGTGCGTTTTAGAAACCTTTCCCGATCACACGGTGTACCATCTTCTGGGTTTCTCATGCATGTTTTCGATGTAGGAAGATGCCCTTGAACCTGGAGATTTTGGACCCATGGGATGGGTACCACGCAGTATTACTTTAAAGGGTCTGCGTTTGCTCACCCAACCTCACCAAACCTCTCAGCCCGAAGAGTGTCCACCCTTATGTCTCAATCAGCTGTGGGTCTAGAGATGGTTAATAAAGGTGGCATCCCAGCCCCTGAACGAATTCTGTATGAATTTCTCTCTCTTTCACTGTCTTTGTTTCACGGGTTTTTAAAAGTAATTGATTTTTATAATGGGGTTTAGCTGCTTTTCACTGCTGTGTTTATGCCGCTTTACACCCACTTGACTCACTTACAGAGAGATATCAATACATTGGTTTTAAGAGTCTTACTAGTCAGATATATTCTTGGGCGGTGAACAGGGGGTGTTGAATCCAGTTCACTGAGCAAGGAGTAGGTCTTGTCTGTTACATATTGGGTTTATGGAACAGTATCTGAGCTAATTTGAAACCCTTGTTTTATGCATCACACCACCTCACCTTTCCCGTTAAGCAGCCATAGTGTGTCTTCTAAACGTGTGACGCTGTTCTGTTTTGTAATTCAGTTCAAGTGTAGCGGTTTTTACATTCCCTCTCTAAGTGATATCTTATGATAAGTGTCTTTTTTTGTGTGACTTATTTCACTTAGAATCGTCGTAACTAAAACCTCTCATCATGCTGCTACTAGCCTTATGACGTTAATTTCATGGCTGAGTGATATGCCATTGTACATAAGGACCACAACTTCCTTATCCATTTTTCTCTTTCCTGGGATATTTAAGGTGTAACGAAGTGGAGGTTCTTGTCAACAGAGCAGCCCTAAACTTTGGGGTGCCTGTGTCTTGCTGATTTTTAGTTTTCCCAATTTATACGCCCATGAGTGGAAGTGCCCTATGCTCTCTAAGCTGAGTTTTTTAGATGTTTCAGGACACACCGTACACTTCTCCAGAGTGGCTGTTGGCAATTTACATCCCGCCCATCAGCGTAGCAAGGCTCCCGTTTCTCCATGGCCTGTCCTACATTTCTGGTTTTGACACTTTATTCAGCATGGCCCTTTTGACCGATGGGAAGCGAGACTTCTTTGTAGCGCTGATTTGCCTTTCCAGGTTGCTTGGTTGGCCAAAAAGGGCGTATGCGTTTTTTCCTGAATATATTCAGGAAAAAACGCATACGCCCTTTTTGGCCAAGGGCATCATTGTCGAGGTTTTGCCGCCTTTCCTGTGCTTTAAAGGCGATTCGACTCTACCTCCTGAAATCTGTTTCCTGCAATTCTGCTATGCTTTCAAATCCTCTTCGTTGCCTTCCCTCAATATATTTGTGGACGAGAGTTATCATTTCTAACTCTGCAGGTTTGTGAATTGCAGTGCCCCTGAGCGCGATTTTTCAACTCGCTTTTTTGGGAGCTGGCCGCAAAAGCACAGGATTGCTTCAGGCCCTCTTCTGCTTCCGGGCGGCAGGCTGAGCCTGTGGTTAATCCTTCTTCCTGATGGGAAAATAGAGTGACCTGTGGCTGTCCCAACACCTAGAGCTAGTCTCTCATTGGTTCCCCCTCTTCCCGTTTATCCTCAGGACAAATTGCAACCTGTACGGAACAGAAGGTTAAAGGGGCTGATTCTCCAAGGACGGAGATTGCTAGTAAAGCGGCTGTAATGGCCAACCCGAGCACAAGGAGATGAGAAATGAGGTGCGTTTTAGAAACCTTTCCCGATCACACGGTTTACCATCTTCTGGGTTTCTCATGCATGTTTTCGATGTAGGAAGATGCCCTTGAACCTGGAGATTTTGGACCCATGGGATGGGTACCACGCAATATTACTTTAAAGGGTCTCCGTTTTCTCACCCAACCTCAGAAAACCTCTCAGCCCCAAGAGTGTCCACCCTTATGACTCAATCAGCTGTGGGTCTAGAGATGGTCAATAAAGGTGGCATCCCAGCCCCTGAACGAATTCTGTATGAATTTCTCTCTCTTTCACTGTCTTTGTTTCACGGGTTTTTAAAAGTAATTGATTTTTATAATGGGGTTTAGCTGCTTTTCACTGCTGTGTTTATGCCTCTTTACACCCACTTGACTCACTTACAGAGAGATATCAATACATTGGTTTTAAGAGTCTTACTAGTCAGATATATTCTTGGGCGGTGAACAGGGGGTGTTGAGTCCAGTTCACTGAGCAAGGAGTAGGTCTTGTCTGTTACATATTGGGTTTATGGAACGGTATCTGAGCTAATTTGAAACCCTTGTTTTATGCATCACCCACCTCACCTTTCCCGTTAAGCAGCCATAGTGTGTCTTCTAAACATGTGACGCTGTTCTGTTTTGTAATTCAGTTCAAGTGTAGCGGTTTTTACATTCCCTCTCTAAGTGATATCTTATGATAAGTGTCTTTTTCTGTGTGACTTATTTCACTTAGAATCGTCGTACCTAAATCCTCTCATCATGCTGCTACTAGCCTTATGACGTTAATTTCATGGCTGAGTGATATGCCATTGTACATAAGGACCACAACTTCCTTATCCATTTTTCTCTTTCCTGGGATATTTAAGGTGTAACGAAGTGGAGGTTCTTGTCAACAGAGCAGCCCTAAACTTTGGGGTGCCTGTGTCTTGCTGATTTTTAGTTTTCCCAATTTATACGCCCATGAGTGGAAGTGCCCTATGCTCTCTAAGCTGAGTTTTTTAGATGTTTCAGGACACACCGTACACTTCTCCAGAGTGGCTGTTGGCAATTTACATCCCGCCCATCAGCGTAGCAAGGCTCCCGTTTCTCCATGGCCTGTCCTACATTTCTGGTTTTGACACTTTATTCAGCATGGCCCTTTTGACCGATGGGAAGCGAGACTTCTTTGTAGCGCTGATTTGCCTTTCCAGGTTGCTTGGTTGGCCAAAAAGGGCGTATGCGTTTTTTCCTGAATATATTCAGGAAAAAACGCATACGCCCTTTTTGGCCAAGGGCATCATTGTCGAGGTTTTGCCGCCTTTCCTGTGCTTTAAAGGCGATTCGACTCTACCTCCTGAAATCTGTTTCCTGCAATTCTGCTATGCTTTCAAATCCTCTTCGTTGCCTTCCCTCAATATATTTGTGGACGAGAGTTATCATTTCTAACTCTGCAGGTTTGTGAATTGCAGTGCCCCTGAGCGCGATTTTTCAACTCGCTTTTTTGGGAGCTGGCCGCAAAAGCACAGGATTGCTTCAGGCCCTCTTCTGCTTCCGGGCGGCAGGCTGAGCCTGTGGTTAATCCTTCTTCCTGATGGGAAAATAGAGTGACCTGTGGCTGTCCCAACACCTAGAGCTAGTCTCTCATTGGTTCCCCCTCTTCCCGTTTATCCTCAGGACAAATTGCAACCTGTACGGAACAGAAGGTTAAAGGGGCTGATTCTCCAAGGACGGAGATTGCTAGTAAAGCGGCTGTAATGGCCAACCCGAGCACAAGGAGATGAGAAATGAGGTGCGTTTTAGAAACCTTTCCCGATCACACGGTTTACCATCTTCTGGGTTTCTCATGCATGTTTTCGATGTAGGAAGATGCCCTTGAACCTGGAGATTTTGGACCCATGGGATGGGTACCACGCAATATTACTTTAAAGGGTCTCCGTTTTCTCACCCAACCTCAGAAAACCTCTCAGCCCCAAGAGTGTCCACCCTTATGACTCAATCAGCTGTGGGTCTAGAGATGGTCAATAAAGGTGGCATCCCAGCCCCTGAACGAATTCTGTATGAATTTCTCTCTCTTTCACTGTCTTTGTTTCACGGGTTTTTAAAAGTAATTGATTTTTATAATGGGGTTTAGCTGCTTTTCACTGCTGTGTTTATGCCTCTTTACACCCACTTGACTCACTTACAGAGAGATATCAATACATTGGTTTTAAGAGTCTTACTAGTCAGATATATTCTTGGGCGGTGAACAGGGGGTGTTGAGTCCAGTTCACTGAGCAAGGAGTAGGTCTTGTCTGTTACATATTGGGTTTATGGAACGGTATCTGAGCTAATTTGAAACCCTTGTTTTATGCATCACCCACCTCACCTTTCCCGTTAAGCAGCCATAGTGTGTCTTCTAAACATGTGACGCTGTTCTGTTTTGTAATTCAGTTCAAGTGTAGCGGTTTTTACATTCCCTCTCTAAGTGATATCTTATGATAAGTGTCTTTTTCTGTGTGACTTATTTCACTTAGAATCGTCGTACCTAAATCCTCTCATCATGCTGCTACTAGCCTTATGACGTTAATTTCATGGCTGAGTGATATGCCATTGTACATAAGGACCACAACTTCTTTATCCATTTTTCTCTTTCCTGGGATATTTAAGGTGTAACGAAGTGGAGGTTCTTGTCAACAGAGCAGCCCTAAACTTTGGGGTGCCTGTGTCTTGCTGATTTTTAGTTTTCCCAATTTATACGCCCATGAGTGGAAGTGCCCTATGCTCTCTAAGCTGAGTTTTTTAGATGTTTCAGGACACACCGTACACTTCTCCAGAGTGGCTGTTGGCAATTTACATCCCGCCCATCAGCGTAGCAAGGCTCCCGTTTCTCCATGGCCTGTCCTGCATTTCTGGTTTTGACACTTTATTCAGCATGGCCCTTTTGACCGATGGGAAGCGAGACTTCTTTGTAGCGCTGATTTGCCTTTCCAGGTTGCTTGGTTGGCCAAAAAGGGCGTATGCGTTTTTTCCTGAATATATTCAGGAAAAAACGCATACGCCCTTTTTGGCCAAGGGCATCATTGTCGAGGTTTTGCCGCCTTTCCTGTGCTTTAAAGGCGATTCGACTCTACCTCCTGAAATCTGTTTCCTGCAATTCTGCTATGCTTTCAAATCCTCTTCGTTGCCTTCCCTCAATATATTTGTGGACGAGAGTTATCATTTCTAACTCTGCAGGTTTGTGAATTGCAGTGCCCCTGAGCTCGATTTTTCAACTCGCTTTTTTGGGAGCTGGCCGCAAAAGCACAGGATTGCTTCAGGCCCTCTTCTGCTTCCGGGCGGCAGGCTGAGCCTGTGGTTAATCCTTCTTCCTGATGGGAAAATAGAGTGACCTGTGCCTGTCCCCACACCTAGACCTAGTCTCTCATTGGTTCCCCCTCTTCCCGTTCATCCTCAGGACAAATTGCAACCTGTTCGGAACAGGAGGTTAAAGGTGCTGATTCTCCAAGGAGGGAGATTGCTAGTAAAGTGGCTGTAATGGCGAGCCCGAGCACAAGGAGATGAGAAATGAGGTGCGTTTTAGAAACCTTTCCCGATCACACGGTGTACCGTCTTCTGGGTTTCTCATGCATGTTTTCGATGTAGGAAGATGCCCTTGAACCTGGAGATTTTGGACCCATGGGATGGGTACCACGCAGTATTACTTTAAAGGGTCTGCGTTTGCTCACCCAACCTCACCAAACCTCTCAGCCCCAAGAGTGTCCACCCTTATGTCTCAATCAGCTGTGGGTCTAGAGATGGTCAATAAAGGTGGCATCCCAGCCCCTGAACGAATTCTGTATGAATTTCTCTCTGTTTCACTGTCTTTGTTTCACGGGTTTTTAAAAGTAATTGACTTTTATAATGGGGTTTAGCTGCTTTTCACTGCTGTGTTTATGCCGATTTACACCCACTTGACTCACTTACAGAGAGATATCAATACATTGGTTTTAAGAGTCTTACTAGTCAGATATATTCTTGGGCGGTGAACAGGGGGTATTGAGTCCAGTTCACTGAGCAAGGAGTAGGTCTTGTCTGTTACATATTGGGTTTATGGAACAGTATCTGAGCTAATTTGATACCCTTGTTTTATGCATCACCCCACCTCACCTTTCCCGTTAAGCAGCCATAGTGTGTTTTCTAAACGTGTGACGCTGTTCTGTTTTGTAATTCAGTTCAAGTGTAGCGGTTTTTACATTCCCTCTCTAAGTGATATCTTATGATAAGTGTCTTTTTCTGTGTGACTTATTTCACTTAGAATCGTCGTACCTAAATCCACTCATCATGCTGCTTCCAGCCTTATGACGTTGATTTCATGCCTGAGTGATATTCCATTGTACATAAGGACCACAACTTCTTTATCCATTTTTCTCTTTCCTGGGATATTTAAGGTGTAATGAAGTGGAGGTTCTTGTCAACAGAGCAGCCCTAAACTTTGGGGTGCCTGTGTCTTGCTGATTTTTAGTTTTCCCAATTTATACGCCCATGAGTGGAAGTGCCCTATGCTCTCTAAGCTGAGTTTTTTAGGTGTTTCAGGACACACCGTACACTTCTCCAGATTGGCTGTTGGCAATTTACATCCCGCCCATCAGCGTAGCAAGGCTCCCGTTTCTCCATGGCCTGTCCTGCATTTCTGGTTTTGACACTTTATTCAGCATGGCCCTTTTGACCGATGGGAAGCGAGACTTCTTTGTAGCGCTGATTTGCCTTTCCAGGTTGCTTGGTTGGCCAAAAAGGGCGTATGCGTTTTTTCCTGAATATATTCAGGAAAAAACGCATACGCCCTTTTTGGCCAAGGGCATCATTGTCGAGGTTTTGCCGCTTTTCCTGTGCTTTAAAGGCGATTCGACTCTACCTCCTGAAATCAGTTTCCTGCAATTCTGCTATGCTTTCAAATCCTCTTCGTTGCCTTCCCTCAATATATTTGTGGACGAGAGTTACCATTTATAACTCTGCAGGTTTGTGAATTGCAGTGCCCCTGAGCTCCATTTTTCAACTCGCTTTTTTGGGAGCTGGCCGCAAAAGCACAGGATTGCTTCAGGCCCTGTTCTGCTTCCGGGCGGCAGGCTGAGCCTGTGGTTAATCCTTCTTCCTGATGGGAAAATAGAGTGACATGTGGCTGTCCCAATACCTAGAGCTAGTCTCTCATTGGTTCCCCCTCTTCCCGTTTATCCTCAGGACAAATTGCAACCTGTAGGGAACAGAAGGTTAAAGGGGCTGATTCTCCAAGGAGGGAGATTGCTAGTAAAGCGGCTGTAATGGCCAACCCCAGCACAAGGAGATGAGAAATGAGGTGCGTTTTAGAAACCTTTCCCGATCACACGGTGTACCATCTTCTGGGTTTCTCATGCATGTTTTCGATGTAGGAAGGTGCCCTTGAACCTGGAGATTTTGGACCCATGGGATGGATACCACGCAGTATTACTTTAAAGGGTCTGCGTTTGCTCACCCAACCTCACCAAACCTCTCAGCCCCAAGAGTGTCCACCCTTATGACTCAATCAGCTGTGGGTCTAGAGATGGTCAATAAAGGTGGCATCCCAGCCCCTGAACGAATTCTGTATGAATTTCTCTCTCTTTCACTGTCTTTGTTTCACGGGTTTTTAAAAGTAATTGATTTTTATAATGGGGTTTAGCTGCTTTTCACTGCTGGGTTTATGCCGCTTTACACCCACTTGACTCACTTACAGAGGGATATCAATACATTGGTTTTAAGAGTCTTACTAGTCAGATATATTCTTGGGCGGTGAACAGGGGGTGTTGAGTCCAGTTCACTGAGCAAGGAGTAGGTCTTGTCTATTACATATTGGGTTTATGGAACGGTATCTGAGCTAATTTGAAACCCTTGTTTTATGCATCACCCCACCTCACCTTTCCCGTTAAGCAGCCATAGTGTGTCTTCTAAACGTGTGACGCTGTTCTGTTTTGTAATTCAGTTCAAGTGTAGCGGTTTTTACATTCCCTCTCTAAGTGATATCTTATGATAAGTGTCTTTTTCTGTGTGACTTATTTCACTTAGAATCGTCGTACCTAAATCCTCTCATCATGCTGCTACTAGCCTTATGACGTTGATTTCATGCCTGAGTGATATTCCATTGTACATAAGGACCACAACTTCTTTATCCATTTTTCTCTTTCCTGGGATATTTAAGGTGTAATGAAGTGGAGGTTCTTGTCAACAGAGCAGCCCTAAACTTTGGGGTGCCTGTGTCTTGCTGATTTTTAGTTTTCCCAATTTATACGCCCATGAGTGGAAGTGCCCTATGCTCTCTAAGCTGAGTGTTTTAGATGTTTCAAGACACACCGTACACTTCTCCAGAGTGGCTGTTGGCAATTTAAATCCCGCCCATCAGCGTAGCAAGGCTCCCGTTTCTCCATTGCCTGTCTTGCATTTCTGGTTTTGACACTTTATTCAGCATGGCCCTTTTGACCGATGGGAAGCGAGACTTCTCTGTAGCGCTGATTTGCCTTTCCAGGTTGCTTGGTTGGCCAAAAAGGGCGTATGCGTTTTTTCCTGAATATATTCAAGAAAAAACGCATACGCCCTTTTTGGCCAAGGGCATCATGGTCGAGGTTTTGCCGCTTTTCCTGTGCTTTAAATGCGATTCGAATCTACCTCCTGAAATCTGTTTCCTGCAATTCTGTCTTGCTTTCTAATCCTCTTTGTTGCCTTCCCTCAATATATTTGTGGACGAGAGTTATCATTTCTAACTCTGCAGGTTTGTGAATTGCAGTGCCCCTGAGCTCCACTTTTCAAATCGCTTTCTTGGGAGCTGGCCGCAAAAGCGCAGGATTGCTTCAGGCCCTATTGTGGTTCCGGGCGGCAGGCTGAGCCTGTGGTTAATTCTTCTTCCTGATGAGAAAATAGAGTGACCTGTGCCTGTCCCCACACCTAGACCTAGTCTCTCATTGGTTCCCCCTCTTCCCGTTCATCCTCAGGACAAATTTGCAACCTGTACAGAACAGGAGGTTAAAGTTGCTCATTCTCCAAGGAGGGAGATTGCTAGTAAAGCGGCTGGAATGGCGAGCCCGAGCACAAGGAGATGAGAAATGAGGTGCGTTTTAGAAACCTTTCCCGATCACACGGTGTACCATCTTCTGGGTTTCTCATGCATGTTTTCGATGTAGGAAGATGCCCTTGAACCTGGAGATTTTGGACCCATGGGATGGATACCACGCAGTATTACTTTAAAGGGTCTGCGTTTGCTCACCCAACCTCACCAAACCTCTCAGCCCCAAGAGTGTCCACCCTTATGACTCAATCAGCTGTGGGTCTAGAGATGGTCAATAAAGGTGGCATCCCAGCCCCTGAACGAATTCTGTATGAATTTCTCTCTGTTTCACTGTCTTTGTTTCACGGGTTTTTAAAAGTAATTGATTTTTATAATGGGGTTTAGCTGCTTTTCACTGCTGTGTTTATGCCGCTTTACACCCACTTGACTCACTTACAGAGAGATATCAATACATTGGTTTTAAGAGTCTTACTAGTCAGATATATTCTTGGGCGGTGAACAGGGGGTGTTGAATCCAGTTCACTGAGCAAGGAGTAGGTCTTGTCTGTTACATATTGGGTTTATGGAACAGTATCTGAGCTAATTTGATACCCTTGTTTTATGCATCACCCCACCTCACCTTTCCCGTTAAGCAGCCATAGTGTGTCTTCTAAACGTGTGACGCTGTTCTGTTTTGTAATTCAGTTCAAGTGTAGCGGTTTTTACATTCCCTCTCTAAGTGATATCTTATGATAAGTGTCTTTTTTTGTGTGACTTATTTCACTTAGAATCGTCGTACCTAAAACCTCTCATCATGCTGCTACTAGCCTTATGACGTTAATTTCATGGCTGAGTGATATGCCATTGTACATAAGGACCACAACTTCCTTATCCATTTTTCTCTTTCCTGGGATATTTAAGGTGTAACGAAGTGGAGGTTCTTGTCAACAGAGCAGCCCTAAACTTTGGGTGCCTGTGTCTTGCTGATTTTTAGTTTTCCCAATTTATACGCCCATGAGTGGAAGTGCCCTATGCTCTCTAAGCTGAGTGTTTTAGATGTTTCAGGACACACCGTACACTTCTCCAGAGTGGCTGTTGGCAATTTACATCCCGCCCATCAGCGTAGCAAGGCTCCCGTTTCTCCATGGCCTGTCCTACATTTCTGGTTTTGACACTTTATTCAGCATGGCCCTTTTGACCGATGGGAAGCGAGACTTCTTTGTAGCGCTGATTTGCCTTTCTAGGTTGCTTGGTTGGCCAAAAAGGGCGTATGCGTTTTTTCCTGAATATATTCAGGAAAAAACGCATACGCCCTTTTTGGCCAAGGGCATCATTGTCGAGGTTTTGCCGCCTTTCCTGTGCTTTAAAGGCGATTCGACTCTACCTCCTGAAATCTGTTTCCTGCAATTCTGCTATGCTTTCAAATCCTCTTCGTTGCCTTCCCTCAATATATTTGTGGACGAGAGTTATCATTTCTAACTCTGCAGGTTTGTGAATTGCAGTGCCCCTGAGCGCGATTTTTCAACTCGCTTTTTTGGGAGCTGGCCGCAAAAGCACAGGATTGCTTCAGGCCCTCTTCTGCTTCCGGGCGGCAGGCTGAGCCTGTGGTTAATCCTTCTTCCTGATGGGAAAATAGAGTGACCTGTGGCTGTCCCAACACCTAGAGCTAGTCTCTCATTGGTTCCCCCTCTTCCCGTTTATCCTCAGGACAAATTGCAACCTGTACGGAACAGAAGGTTAAAGGGGCTGATTCTCCAAGGACGGAGATTGCTAGTAAAGCGGCTGTAATGGCCAACCCGAGCACAAGGAGATGAGAAATGAGGTGCGTTTTAGAAACCTTTCCCGATCACACGGTTTACCATCTTCTGGGTTTCTCATGCATGTTTTCGATGTAGGAAGATGCCCTTGAACCTGGAGATTTTGGACCCATGGGATGGGTACCACGCAATATTACTTTAAAGGGTCTCCGTTTTCTCTCCCAACCTCACCAAACCTCTCAGCCCCAAGAGTGTCCACCCTTATGACTCAATCAGCTGTGGGTCTAGAGATGGTCAATAAAGGTGGCATCCCAGCCCCTGAACGAATTCTGTATGAATTTCTCTCTCTTTCACTGTCTTTGTTTCACGGGTTTTTAAAAGTAATTGATTTTTATAATGGGGTTTAGCTGCTTTTCACTGCTGTGTTTATGCCTCTTTACACCCACTTGACTCACTTACAGAGAGATATCAATACATTGGTTTTAAGAGTCTTACTAGTCAGATATATTCTTGGGCGGTGAACAGGGGGTGTTGAATCCAGTTCACTGAGCAAGGAGTAGGTCTTGTCTGTTACATATTGGGTTTATGGAACGGTATCTGAGCTAATTTGAAACCCTTGTTTTATGCATCACCCACCTCACCTTTCCCGTTAAGCAGCCATAGTGTGTCTTCTAAACATGTGACGCTGTTCTGTTTTGTAATTCAGTTCAAGTGTAGCGGTTTTTACATTCCCTCTCTAAGTGATATCTTATGATAAGTGTCTTTTTCTGTGTGACTTATTTCACTTAGAATCGTCGTACCTAAATCCTCTCATCATGCTGCTACTAGCCTTATGACGTTAATTTCATGGCTGAGTGATATGCCATTGTACATAAGGACCACAACTTCCTTATCCATTTTTCTCTTTCCTGGGATATTTAAGGTGTAACGAAGTGGAGGTTCTTGTCAACAGAGCAGCCCTAAACTTTGGGGTGCCTGTGTCTTGCTGATTTTTAGTTTTCCCAATTTATACGCCCATGAGTGGAAGTGCCCTATGCTCTCTAAGCTGAGTTTTTTAGATGTTTCAGGACACACCGTACACTTCTCCAGAGTGGCTGTTGGCAATTTACATCCCGCCCATCAGCGTAGCAAGGCTCCCGTTTCTCCATGGCCTGTCCTGCATTTCTGGTTTTGACACTTTATTCAGCATGGCCCTTTTGACCGATGGGAAGCGAGACTTCTTTGTAGCGCTGATTTGCCTTTCCAGGTTGCTTGGTTGGCCAAAAAGGGCGTATGCGTTTTTTCCTGAATATATTCAGGAAAAAACGCATACGCCCTTTTTGGCCAAGGGCATCATTGTCGAGGTTTTGCCGCCTTTCCTGTGCTTTAAAGGCGATTCGACTCTACCTCCTGAAATCTGTTTCCTGCAATTCTGCTATGCTTTCAAATCCTCTTCGTTGCCTTCCCTCAATATATTTGTGGACGAGAGTTATCATTTCTAACTCTGCAGGTTTGTGAATTGCAGTGCCCCTGAGCTCGATTTTTCAACTCGCTTTTTTGGGAGCTGGCCGCAAAAGCACAGGATTGCTTCAGGCCCTCTTCTGCTTCCGGGCGGCAGGCTGAGCCTGTGGTTAATCCTTCTTCCTGATGGGAAAATAGAGTGACCTGTGCCTGTCCCCACACCTAGACCTAGTCTCTCATTGGTTCCCCCTCTTCCCGTTCATCCTCAGGACAAATTGCAACCTGTTCGGAACAGGAGGTTAAAGGTGCTGATTCTCCAAGGAGGGAGATTGCTAGTAAAGTGGCTGTAATGGCGAGCCCGAGCACAAGGAGATGAGAAATGAGGTGCGTTTTAGAAACCTTTCCCGATCACACGGTGTACCGTCTTCTGGGTTTCTCATGCATGTTTTCGATGTAGGAAGATGCCCTTGAACCTGGAGATTTTGGACCCATGGGATGGGTACCACGCAGTATTACTTTAAAGGGTCTGCGTTTGCTCACCCAACCTCACCAAACCTCTCAGCCCCAAGAGTGTCCACCCTTATGTCTCAATCAGCTGTGGGTCTAGAGATGGTCAATAAAGGTGGCATCCCAGCCCCTGAACGAATTCTGTATGAATTTCTCTCTCTTTCACTGTCTTTGTTTCACGGGTTTTTAAAAGTAATTGATTTTTATAATGGGGTTTAGCTGCTTTTCACTGCTGTGTTTATGCCGCTTTACACCCACTTGACTCACTTACAGAGAGATATCAATACATTGGTTTTAAGAGTCTTACTAGTCAGATATATTCTTGGGCGGTGAACAGGGGGTGTTGAATCCAGTTCACTGAGCAAGGAGTAGGTCTTGTCTGTTACATATTGGGTTTATGGAACAGTATCTGAGCTAATTTGATACCCTTGTTTTATGCAACACCCCACCTCACCTTTCCCGTTAAGCAGCCATAGTGTGTTTTCTAAACGTGTGACGCTGTTCTGTTTTGTAATTCAGTTCAAGTGTAGCGGTTTTTACATTCCCTCTCTAAGTGATATCTTATGATAAGTGTCTTTTTCTGTGTGACTTATTTCACTTAGAATCGTCGTACCTAAATCTTCTCATCATTCTGCTACTAGCCTTATGATGTTGATTTCATTGCTGAGTGATATGCCATTATACATATGGACCACAACTTCTTTATCCATTTTTCTCTTTCCTGGGATATTTAAGGTGTAACGAAGTGGAGGTTCTTGTCAACAGAGCAGCCCTAAACTTTGGGGTGCCTGTGTCTTGCTGATTTTTAGTTTTCCCAATTTATACGCCCATGAGTGGAAGTGCCCTATGCTCTCTAAGCTGAGTTTTTTAGATGTTTCAGGACACACCGTACACTTCTCCAGAGTGGCTGTTGGCAATTTACATCCCACCCATCAGCGTAGCAAGGCTCCCGTTTCTCCATGGCCTGTCCTGCATTTCTGGTTTTGACACTTTATTCAGCATGGCCCTTTTGACCGATGGGAAGCGAGACTTCTTTGTAGCGCTGATTTGCCTTTCCAGGTTGCTTGGTTGGCCAAAAAGGGCGTATGCGTTTTTTCCTGAATATATTCAGGAAAAAACGCATACGCCCTTTTTGGCCAAGGGCATCATGGTCGAGGTTTTGCCGCTTTTCCTGTGCTTTAAAGGCGATTCGAATCTACCTCCTGAAATCTGTTTCCTGCAATTCTGCCTTGCTTTCAAATCCTCTTCGTTGCCTTCCCTCAATATATTTGTGGACGAGAGTTATCATTTCTAACTCTGCAGGTTTGTGAATTGCAGTGCCCCTGAGCTCCATTTTTCAACTCGCTTTCTTGGGAGCTGGCCGCAAAAGCGCAGGATTGCTTCAGGCCCTATTGTGGTTCCGGGCGGCAGGCTGAGCCTGTGGTTAATTCTTCTTCCTGATGGGAAAATAGAGTGACCTGTGCCTGTCCCCACACCTAGACCTAGTCTCTCATTGGTTCCCCCTCTTCCCGTTCATCCTCAGGACAAATTTGCAACCTGTACAGAACAGGAGGTTAAAGGTGCTCATTCTCCAAGGAGGGAGATTGCTAGTAAAGCGGCTGGAATGGCAAGCCCGAGCACAAGGAGATGAGAAATGAGGTGCATTTTAGAAACCTTTCCCGATCACACGGTGTACCGTCTTCTGGGTTTCTCATGCATGTTTTCGATGTAGGAAGATGCCCTTGAACCTGGAGATTTTGGACCCATGGGATGGGTACCACGCAGTATTACTTTAAAGGGTCTGCGTTTGCTCACCCAACCTCACCAAACCTCTCAGCCCCAAGAGTGTCCACCCTTATGTCTCAATCAGCTGTGGGTCTAGAGATGGTCAATAAAGGTGGCATCCCAGCCCCTGAACGAATTCTGTATGAATTTCTCTCTCTTTCACTGTCTTTGTTTCACGGGTTTTTAAAAGTAATTGATTTTTATAATGGGGTTTAGCTGCTTTTCACTGCTGTGTTTATGCCGCTTTACACCCACTTGACTCACTTACAGAGAGATATCAATACATTGGTTTTAAGAGTCTTACTAGTCAGATATATTCTTGGGCGGTAAACAGGGGGTGTTGAATCCAGTTCACTGAGCAAGGAGTAGGTCTTGTCTGTTACATATTGGGTTTATGGAACAGTATCTGAGCTAATTTGAAACCCTTGTGTTATGCATCACCCCACCTCACCTTTCCAGTTAAGCAGCCATAGTGTGTTTTCTAAACGTGTGACGTTGTTCTGTTTTGTAATTCAGTTCAAGTGTAGCGGTTTTTACATTCCCTCTATAAGTGATATCTTATGATAAGTGCCTTTTTCTGTGTGACTTATTTCACTTAGAATCGTCGTACCTAAATCCTCTCATCATGCTGCTACTAGCCTTATGACGTTAATTTCATGGCTGAGTGATATGCCATTGTACATAAGGACCACAACTTCCTTATCCATTTTTCTCTTTCCTGGGATATTTAAGGTGTAACGAAGTGGAGGTTCTTGTCAACAAAGCAGCCCTAAACTTTGGGGTGCCTGTGTCTTGCTGATTTTTAGTTTTCCCAATTTATACGCCCATGAGTGGAAGTGCCCTATGCTCTCTAAGCTGAGTTTTTTAGGTGTTTCAGGACACACCGTACACTTCTCCAGATTGGCTGTTGGCAATTTACATCCCGCCCATCAGCGTAGCAAGGCTCCCGTTTCTCCATGGCCTGTCCTGCATTTCTGGTTTTGACACTTTATTCAGCATGGCCCTTTTGACCGATGGGAAGCGAGACTTCTTTGTAGCGCTAATTTGCCTTTCCAGGTTGCTTGGTTGGCCAAAAAGGGCGTATGCGTTTTTTCCTGAATATATTCAGGAAAAAACGCATACGCCCTTTTTGGCCAAGGGCATCATTGTCGAGGTTTTGCCGCTTTTCCTGTGCTTTAAAGGCGATTCGACTCTACCTCCTGAAATCAGTTTCCTGCAATTCTGCTATGCTTTCAAATCCTCTTCGTTGCCTTCCCTCAATATATTTGTGGACGAGAGTTACCATTTATAACTCTGCAGGTTTGTGAATTGCAGTGCCCCTGAGCTCCATTTTTCAACTCGCTTTTTTGGGAGCTGGCCGCAAAAGCACAGGATTGCTTCAGGCCCTGTTCTGCTTCCGGGCGGCAGGCTGAGCCTGTGGTTAATCCTTCTTCCTGATGGGAAAATAGAGTGACATGTGGCTGTCCCAATACCTAGAGCTAGTCTCTCATTGGTTCCCCCTCTTCCCGTTTATCCTCAGGACAAATTGCAACCTGTAGGGAACAGAAGGTTAAAGGGGCTGATTCTCCAAGGAGGGAGATTGCTAGTAAAGCGGCTGTAATGGCCAACCCCAGCACAAGGAGATGAGAAATGAGGTGCGTTTTAGAAACCTTTCCCGATCACACGGTGTACCATCTTCTGGGTTTCTCATGCATGTTTTCGATGTAGGAAGATGCCCTTGAACCTGGAGATTTTGGACCCATGGGATGGATACCACGCAGTATTACTTTAAAGGGTCTGCGTTTGCTCACCCAACCTCACCGAACCTCTCAGCCCCAAGAGTGTCCACCCTTATGACTCAATCAGCTGTGGGTCTAGAGATGGTCAATAAAGGTGGCATCCCAGCCCCTGAACGAATTCTGTATGAATTTCTCTCTCTTTCACTGTCTTTGTTTCACGGGTTTTTAAAAGTAATTGATTTTTATAATGGGGTTTAGCTGCTTTTCACTGCTGGGTTTATGCCGCTTTACACCCACTTGACTCACTTACAGAGGGATATCAATACATTGGTTTTAAGAGTCTTACTAGTCAGATATATTCTTGGGCGGTGAACAGGGGGTGTTGAGTCCAGTTCACTGAGCAAGGAGTAGGTCTTGTCTATTACATATTGGGTTTATGGAACGGTATCTGAGCTAATTTGAAACCCTTGTTTTATGCATCACCCCACCTCACCTTTCCCGTTAAGCAGCCATAGTGTGTCTTCTAAACGTGTGACGCTGTTCTGTTTTGTAATTCAGTTCAAGTGTAGCGGTTTTTACATTCCCTCTCTAAGTGATATCTTATGATAAGTGTCTTTTTCTGTGTGACTTATTTCACTTAGAATCGTCGTACCTAAATCCTCTCATCATGCTGCTACTAGCCTTATGACGTTGATTTCATGCCTGAGTGATATTCCATTGTACATAAGGACCACAACTTCTTTATCCATTTTTCTCTTTCCTGGGATATTTAAGGTGTAATGAAGTGGAGGTTCTTGTCAACAGAGCAGCCCTAAAGTTTGGGGTGCCTGTGTCTTGCTGATTTTTAGTTTTCCCAATTTATACGCCCATGAGTGGAAGTGCCCTATGCTCTCTAAGCTGAGTGTTTTAGATGTTTCAAGACACACCGTACACTTCTCCAGAGTGGCTGTTGGCAATTTAAATCCCGCCCATCAGCGTAGCAAGGCTCCCGTTTCTCCATGGCCTGTCTTGCATTTCTGGTTTTGACACTTTATTCAGCATGGCCCTTTTGACCGATGGGAAGCGAGACTTCTTTGTAGCGCTGATTTGCCTTTCCAGGTTGCTTGGTTGGCCAAAAAGGGCGTATGCGTTTTTTCCTGAATATATTCAGGAAAAAACGCATACGCCCTTTTTGGCCAAGGGCATCATGGTCGAGGTTTTGCCGCTTTTCCTGTGCTTTAAATGCGATTCGAATCTACCTCCTGAAATCTGTTTCCTGCAATTCTGCCTTGCTTTCAAATCCTCTTTGTTGCCTTCCCTCAATATATTTGTGGACGAGAGTTATCATTTCTAACTCTGCAGGTTTGTGAATTGCATTGCCCCTGAGTTCCACTTTTCAAATCGCTTTCTTGGGAGCTGGCCGCAAAAGCGTAGGATTTCTTCAGGCCTTATTGTGGTTCCGGGCGGCAGGCTGAGCCTGTGGTTAATTCTTTTTCCTGATGAGAAAATAGAGTGACCTGTGCCTGTCCCCACACCTAGACCTAGTCTCTCATTGGTTCCCCCTCTTCCCGTTCATCCTCAGGACAAATTTGCAACCTGTACAGAACAGGAGGTTAAAGGTGCTCATTCTCCAAGGAGGGAGATTGCTAGTAAAGCGGCTGGAATGGCGAGCCCGAGCACAAGGAGATGAGAAATGAGGTGCGTTTTAGAAACCTTTCCCGATCACACGGTGTACCATCTTCTGGGTTTCTCATGCATGTTTTCGATGTAGGAAGATGCCCTTGAACCTGGAGATTTTGGACCCATGGGATGGGTACCACGCAGTATTACTTTAAAGGGTCTGCGTTTGCTCACCCAACCTCACCAAACCTCTCAGCCCGAAGAGTGTCCACCCTTATGTCTCAATCAGCTGTGGGTCTAGAGATGGTTAATAAAGGTGGCATCCCAGCCCCTGAACGAATTCTGTATGAATTTCTCTCTCTTTCACTGTCTTTGTTTCACGGGTTTTTAAAAGTAATTGATTTTTATAATGGGGTTTAGCTGCTTTTCACTGCTGTGTTTATGCCGCTTTACACCCACTTGACTCACTTACAGAGAGATATCAATACATTGGTTTTAAGAGTCTTACTAGTCAGATATATTCTTGGGCGGTGAACAGGGGGTGTTGAATCCAGTTCACTGAGCAAGGAGTAGGTCTTGTCTGTTACATATTGGGTTTATGGAACAGTATCTGAGCTAATTTGAAACCCTTGTTTTATGCATCACACCACCTCACCTTTCCCGTTAAGCAGCCATAGTGTGTCTTCTAAACGTGTGACGCTGTTCTGTTTTGTAATTCAGTTCAAGTGTAGCGGTTTTTACATTCCCTCTCTAAGTGATATCTTATGATAAGTGTCTTTTTTTGTGTGACTTATTTCACTTAGAATCGTCGTACCTAAAACCTCTCATCATGCTGCTACTAGCCTTATGACGTTAATTTCATGGCTGAGTGATATGCCATTGTACATAAGGACCACAACTTCCTTATCCATTTTTCTCTTTCCTGGGATATTTAAGGTGTAACGAAGTGGAGGTTCTTGTCAACAGAGCAGCCCTAAACTTTGGGGTGCCTGTGTCTTGCTGATTTTTAGTTTTCCCAATTTATACGCCCATGAGTGGAAGTGCCCTATGCTCTCTAAGCTGAGTTTTTTAGATGTTTCAGGACACACCGTACACTTCTCCAGAGTGGCTGTTGGCAATTTACATCCCGCCCATCAGTGTAGCAAGGCTCCCGTTTCTCCATGGCCTGTCCTACATTTCTGGTTTTGACACTTTATTCAGCATGGCCCTTTTGACCGATGGGAAGCGAGACTTCTTTGTAGCGCTGATTTGCCTTTCCAGGTTGCTTGGTTGGCCAAAAAGGGCGTATGCGTTTTTTCCTGAATATATTCAGGAAAAAACGCATACGCCCTTTTTGGCCAAGGGCATCATTGTCGAGGTTTTGCCGCCTTTCCTGTGCTTTAAAGGCGATTCGACTCTACCTCCTGAAATCTGTTTCCTGCAATTCTGCTATGCTTTCAAATCCTCTTCGTTGCCTTCCCTCAATATATTTGTGGACGAGAGTTATCATTTCTAACTCTGCAGGTTTGTGAATTGCAGTGCCCCTGAGCGCGATTTTTCAACTCGCTTTTTTGGGAGCTGGCCGCAAAAGCACAGGATTGCTTCAGGCCCTCTTCTGCTTCCGGGCGGCAGGCTGAGCCTGTGGTTAATCCTTCTTCCTGATGGGAAAATAGAGTGACCTGTGGCTGTCCCCACACCTAGACCTAGTCTCTCATTGGTTCCCCCTCTTCCCGTTTATCCTCAGGACAAATTGCAACCTGTACGGAACAGAAGGTTAAAGGGGCTGATTCTCCAAGGACGGAGATTGCTAGTAAAGCGGCTGTAATGGCCAACCCCAGCACAAGGAGATGAGAAATGAGGTGCGTTTTAGAAACCTTTCCCGATCACACGGTTTACCATCTTCTGGGTTTCTCATGCATGTTTTCGATGTAGGAAGATGCCCTTGAACCTGGAGATTTTGGACCCATGGGATGGGTACCACGCAATATTACTTTAAAGGGTCTCCGTTTTCTCACCCAACCTCAGCAAACCTCTCAGCCCCAAGAGTGTCCACCCTTATGACTCAATCAGCTGTGGGTCTAGAGATGGTCAATAAAGGTGGCATCCCAGCCCCTGAACGAATTCTGTATGAATTTCTCTCTCTTTCACTGTCTTTGTTTCACGGGTTTTTAAAAGTAATTGATTTTTATAATGGGGTTTAGCTGCTTTTCACTGCTGTGTTTATGCCTCTTTACACCCACTTGACTCACTTACAGAGAGATATCAATACATTGGTTTTAAGAGTCTTACTAGTCAGATATATTCTTGGGCGGTGAACAGGGGGTGTTGAGTCCAGTTCACTGAGCAAGGAGTAGGTCTTGTCTGTTACATATTGGGTTTATGGAACGGTATCTGAGCTAATTTGAAACCCTTGTTTTATGCATCACCCACCTCACCTTTCCCGTTAAGCAGCCATAGTGTGTCTTCTAAACATGTGACGCTGTTCTGTTTTGTAATTCAGTTCAAGTGTAGCGGTTTTTACATTCCCTCTCTAAGTGATATCTTATGATAAGTGTCTTTTTCTGTGTGACTTATTTCACTTAGAATCGTCGTACCTAAATCCTCTCATCATGCTGCTACTAGCCTTATGACGTTAATTTCATGGCTGAGTGATATGCCATTGTACATAAGGACCACAACTTCCTTATCCATTTTTCTCTTTCCTGGGATATTTAAGGTGTAACGAAGTGGAGGTTCTTGTCAACAGAGCAGCCCTAAACTTTGGGGTGCCTGTGTCTTGCTGATTTTTAGTTTTCCCAATTTATACGCCCATGAGTGGAAGTGCCCTATGCTCTCTAAGCTGAGTTTTTTAGATGTTTCAGGACACACCGTACACTTCTCCAGAGTGGCTGTTGGCAATTTACATCCCGCCCATCAGCGTAGCAAGGCTCCCGTTTCTCCATGGCCTGTCCTGCATTTCTGGTTTTGACACTTTATTCAGCATGGCCCTTTTGACCGATGGGAAGCGAGACTTCTTTGTAGCGCTGATTTGCCTTTCCAGGTTGCTTGGTTGGCCAAAAAGGGCGTATGCGTTTTTTCCTGAATATATTCAGGAAAAAACGCATACGCCCTTTTTGGCCAAGGGCATCATTGTCGAGGTTTTGCCGCCTTTCCTGTGCTTTAAAGGCGATTCGACTCTACCTCCTGAAATCTGTTTCCTGCAATTCTGCTATGCTTTCAAATCCTCTTCGTTGCCTTCCCTCAATATATTTGTGGACGAGAGTTATCATTTCTAACTCTGCAGGTTTGTGAATTGCAGTGCCCCTGAGCTCGATTTTTCAACTCGCTTTTTTGGGAGCTGGCCGCAAAAGCACAGGATTGCTTCAGGCCCTCTTCTGCTTCCGGGCGGCAGGCTGAGCCTGTGGTTAATCCTTCTTCCTGATGGGAAAATAGAGTGACCTGTGCCTGTCCCCACACCTAGACCTAGTCTCTCATTGGTTCCCCCTCTTCCCGTTCATCCTCAGGACAAATTGCAACCTGTTCGGAACAGGAGGTTAAAGGTGCTGATTCTCCAAGGAGGGAGATTGCTAGTAAAGTGGCTGTAATGGCAAGCCCGAGCACAAGGAGATGAGAAATGAGGTGCGTTTTAGAAACCTTTCCCGATCACACGGTGTACCGTCTTCTGGGTTTCTCATGCATGTTTTCGATGTAGGAAGATGCCCTTGAACCTGGAGATTTTGGACCCATGGGATGGGTACCACGCAGTATTACTTTAAAGGGTCTGCGTTTGCTCACCCAACCTCACCAAACCTCTCAGCCCCAAGAGTGTCCACCCTTATGTCTCAATCAGCTGTGGGTCTAGAGATGGTCAATAAAGGTGGCATCCCAGCCCCTGAACGAATTATGTATGAATTTCTCTCTCTTTCACTGTCTTTGTTTCACGGGTTTTTAAAAGTAATTGACTTTTATAATGGGGTTTAGCTGCTTTTCACTGCTGTGTTTATGCCGATTTACACCCACTTGACTCACTTACAGAGAGATATCAATACATTGGTTTTAAGAGTCTTACTAGTCAGATATATTCTTGGGCGGTGAACAGGGGGTATTGAGTCCAGTTCACTGAGCAAGGAGTAGGTCTTGTCTGTTACATATTGGGTTTATGGAACAGTATCTGAGCTAATTTGATACCCTTGTTTTATGCATCACCCCACCTCACCTTTCCCGTTAAGCAGCCATAGTGTGTTTTCTAAACGTGTGACGCTGTTCTGTTTTGTAATTCAGTTCAAGTGTAGCGGATTTTACATTCCCTCTATAAGTGATATCTTACGATAAGTGTCTTTCTCTGTGACTTATTTCACTTAGAATCGTCGTACCTAAATCCACTCATCATGCTGCTTCCAGCCTTATGACGTTGATTTCATGCCTGAGTGATATTCCATTGTACATAAGGACCACAACTTCTTTATCCATTTTTCTCTTTCCTGGGATATTTAAGGTGTAATGAAGTGGAGGTTCTTGTCAACAGAGCAACCCTAAACTTTGGGGTGCCTGTGTCTTGCTGATTTTTAGTTTTCCCAATTTATACGCCCATGAGTGGAAGTGCCCTATGCTCTCTAAGCTGAGTGTTTTAGATGTTTCAAGACACACCGTACACTTCTCCAGAGTGGCTGTTGGCAATTTAAATCCCGCCCATCAGCGTAGCAAGGCTCCCGTTTCTCCATGGCCTGTCTTGCATTTCTGGTTTTGACACTTTATTCAGCATGGCCCTTTTGACCGATGGGAAGCGAGACTTCTTTGTAGCGCTGATTTGCCTTTCCAGGTTGCTTGGTTGGCCAAAAAGGGCGTATGCGTTTTTTCCTGAATATATTCAAGAAAAAACGCATACGCCCTTTTTGGCCAAGGGCATCATGGTCGAAGTTTTGCCGCTTTTCCTGTGCTTTAAAGGCGATTCGAATCTACCTCGTGAAATCTGTTTCCTGCAATTCTGCCTTGCTTTCAAATCCTCTTTGTTGCCTTCCCTCAATATATTTGTGGACGAGAGTTATCATTTCTAACTATGCAGGTTTGTGAATTGCAGTGCCCCTGAGCTCCACTTTTCAAATCGCTTTCTTGGGAGCTGGCCGCAAAAGCGCAGGATTGCTTCAGGCCTTATTGTGGTTCCGGGCGGCAGGCTGAGCCTGTGGTTAATTCTTTTTCCTGATGAGAAAATAGAGTGACCTGTGCCTGTCCCCACACCTAGACCTAGTCTCTCATTGGTTCCCCCTCTTCCCGTTCATCCTCAGGACAAATTTGCAACCTGTACAGAACAGGAGGTTAAAGGTGCTCATTCTCCAAGGAGGGAGATTGCTAGTAAAGCGGCTGGAATGGCGAGCCCGAGCACAAGGAGATGAGAAATGAGGTGCGTTTTAGAAACCTTTCCCGATCACACGGTGTACCATCTTCTGGGTTTCTCATGCATGTTTTCGATGTAGGAAGATGCCCTTGAACCTGGAGATTTTGGACCCATGGGATGGGTACCACGCAGTATTACTTTAAAGGGTCTGCGTTTGCTCACCCAACCTCACCAAACCTCTCAGCCCGAAGAGTGTCCACCCTTATGTCTCAATCAGCTGTGGGTCCAGAGATGGTCAATAAAGGTGGCATCCCAGCCCCTGAACGAATTCTGTATGAATTTCTCTCTCTTTCACTGTCTTTGTTTCACGGGTTTTTAAAAGTAATTGATTTTTATAATGGGGTTTAGCTGCTTTTCACTGCTGTGTTTATGCCTCTTTACACCCACTTGACTCACTTACAGAGAGATATCAATACATTGGTTTTAAGAGTCTTACTAGTCAGATATATTCTTGGGCGGTGAACAGGGGGTGTTGAATCCAGTTCACTGAGCAAGGAGTAGGTCTTGTCTGTTACATATTGGGTTTATGGAACGGTATCTGAGCTAATTTGAAACCCTTGTTTTATGCATCACCCACCTCACCTTTCCCGTTAAGCAGCCATAGTGTGTCTTCTAAACATGTGACGCTGTTCTGTTTTGTAATTCAGTTCAAGTGTAGCGGTTTTTACATTCCCTCTCTAAGTGATATCTTATGATAAGTGTCTTTTTCTGTGTGACTTATTTCACTTAGAATCGTCGTACCTAAATCCTCTCATCATGCTGCTACTAGCCTTATGACGTTAATTTCATGGCTGAGTGATATGCCATTGTACATAAGGACCACAACTTCCTTATCCATTTTTCTCTTTCCTGGGATATTTAAGGTGTAACGAAGTGGAGGTTCTTGTCAACAGAGCAGCCCTAAACTTTGGGGTGCCTGTGTCTTGCTGATTTTTAGTTTTCCCAATTTATACGCCCATGAGTGGAAGTGCCCTATGCTCTCTAAGCTGAGTTTTTTAGATGTTTCAGGACACACCGTACACTTCTCCAGAGTGGCTGTTGGCAATTTACATCCCGCCCATCAGCGTAGCAAGGCTCCCGTTTCTCCATGGCCTGTCCTGCATTTCTGGTTTTGACACTTTATTCAGCATGGCCCTTTTGACCGATGGGAAGCGAGACTTCTTTGTAGTGCTGATTTGCCTTTCCAGGTTGCTTGGTTGGCCAAAAAGGGCGTATGCGTTTTTTCCTGAATATATTCAGGAAAAAACGCATACGCCCTTTTTGGCCAAGGGCATCATTGTCGAGGTTTTGCCGCCTTTCCTGTGCTTTAAAGGCGATTCGACTCTACCTCCTGAAATCTGTTTCCTGCAATTCTGCTATGCTTTCAAATCCTCTTCGTTGCCTTCCCTCAATATATTTGTGGACGAGAGTTATCATTTCTAACTCTGCAGGTTTGTGAATTGCAGTGCCCCTGAGCTCGATTTTTCAACTCGCTTTTTTGGGAGCTGGCCGCAAAAGCACAGGATTGCTTCAGGCCCTCTTCTGCTTCCGGGCGGCAGGCTGAGCCTGTGGTTAATCCTTCTTCCTGATGGGAAAATAGAGTGACCTGTGCCTGTCCCCACACCTAGACCTAGTCTCTCATTGGTTCCCCCTCTTCCCGTTCATCCTCAGGACAAATTGCAACCTGTTCGGAACAGGTGGTTAAAGGTGCTGATTCTCCAAGGAGGGAGATTGCTAGTAAAGTGGCTGTAATGGCGAGCCCGAGCACAATGAGATGAGAAATGAGGTGCGTTTTAGAAACCTTTCCCGATCACACGGTGTACCATCTTTTGGGTTTCTCAAGCATGTTTTCGATGTAGGAAGATGCCCTTGAACCTGGAGATTTTGGACCCATGGGATGGGTACCACGCAGTATTACTTTAAAGGGTCTGCGTTTGCTCACCCAACCTCACCAAACCTCTCAGCCCCAAGAGTGTCCACCCTTATGTCTCAATCAGCTGTGGGTCTAGAGATGGTCAATAAAGGTGGCATCCCAGCCCCTGAACGAATTCTGTATGAATTTCTCTCTGTTTCACTGTCTTTGTTTCACGGGTTTTTAAAAGTAATTGACTTTTATAATGGGGTTTAGCTGCTTTTCACTGCTGTGTTTATGCCGATTTACAACCACTTGACTCACTTACAGAGAGATATCAATACATTGGTTTTAAGAGTCTTACTAGTCAGATATATTCTTGGGCGGTGAACAGGGGGTATTGAGTCCAGTTCACTGAGCAAGGAGTAGGTCTTGTCTGTTACATATTGGGTTTATGGAACAGTATCTGAGCTAATTTGATACCCTTGTTTTATGCATCACCCCACCTCACCTTTCCCGTTAAGCAGCCATAGTGTGTTTTCTAAACGTGTGACGCTGTTCTGTTTTGTAATTCAGTTCAAGTGTAGCGGTTTTTACATTCCCTCTCTAAGTGATATCTTACGATAAGTGTCTTTTTCTGTGTGACTTATTTCACTTAGAATCGTCGTACCTAAATCCACTCATCATGCTGCTTCCAGCCTTATGACGTTGATTTCATGCCTGAGTGATATTCCATTGTACATAAGGACCACAACTTCTTTATCCATTTTTCTCTTTCCTGGGATATTTAAGGTGTAATGAAGTGGAGGTTCTTGTCAACAGAGCAGCCCTAAACTTTGGGGTGCCTGTGTCTTGCTGATTTTTAGTTTTCCCAATTTATACGCCCATGAGTGGAAGTGCCCTATGCTCTCTAAGCTGAGTTTTTTAGGTGTTTCAGGACACACCGTACACTTCTCCAGATTGGCTGTTGGCAATTTACATCCCGCCCATCAGCGTAGCAAGGCTCCCGTTTCTCCATGGCCTGTCCTGCATTTCTGGTTTTGACACTTTATTCAGCATGGCCCTTTTGACCGATGGGAAGCGAGACTTCTTTGTAGCGCTGATTTGCCTTTCCAGGTTGCTTGGTTGGCCAAAAAGGGCGTATGCGTTTTTTCCTGAATATATTCAGGAAAAAACGCATACCCCCTTTTTGGCCAAGGGCATCATTGTCGAGGTTTTGCCGCTTTTCCTGTGCTTTAAAGGCGATTCGACTCTACCTCCTGAAATCAGTTTCCTGCAATTCTGCTATGCTTTCAAATCCTCTTCGTTGCCTTCCCTCAATATATTTGTGGACGAGAGTTACCATTTATAACTCTGCAGGTTTGTGAATTGCAGTGCCCCTGAGCTCCATTTTTCAACTCGCTTTTTTGGGAGCTGGCCGCAAAAGCACAGGATTGCTTCAGGCCCTGTTCTGCTTCCGGGCGGCAGGCTGAGCCTGTGGTTAATCCTTCTTCCTGATGGGAAAATAGAGTGACATGTGGCTGTCCCAATACCTAGAGCTAGTCTCTCATTGGTTCCCCCTCTTCCCGTTTATCCTCAGGACAAATTGCAACCTGTAGGGAACAGAAGGTTAAAGGGGCTGATTCTCCAAGGAGGGAGATTGCTAGTAAAGCGGCTGTAATGGCCAACCCCAGCACAAGGAGATGAGAAATGAGGTGCGTTTTAGAAACCTTTCCCGATCACACGGTGTACCATCTTCTGGGTTTCTCATGCATGTTTTCGATGTAGGAAGATGCCCTTGAACCTGGAGATTTTGGACCCATGGGATGGATACCACGCAGTATTACTTTAAAGGGTCTGCGTTTGCTCACCCAACCTCACCAAACCTCTCAGCCCCAAGAGTGTCCACCCTTATGACTCAATCAGCTGTGGGTCTAGAGATGGTCAATAAAGGTGGCATCCCAGCCCCTGAACGAATTCTGTATGAATTTCTCTCTCTTTCACTGTCTTTGTTTCACGGGTTTTTAAAAGTAATTGATTTTTATAAGGGGTTTAGCTGCTTTTCACTGCTGGGTTTATGCCGCTTTACACCCACTTGACTCACTTACAGAGGGATATCAATACATTGGTTTTAAGAGTCTTACTAGTCAGATATATTCTTGGGCGGTGAACAGGGGGTGTTGAGTCCAGTTCACTGAGCAAGGAGTAGGTCTTGTCTATTACATATTGGGTTTATGGAACGGTATCTGAGCTAATTTGAAACCCTTGTTTTATGCATCACCCCACCTCACCTTTCCCGTTAAGCAGCCATAGTGTGTCTTCTAAACATGTGACGCTGTTCTGTTTTGTAATTCAGTTCAAGTGTAGCGGTTTTTACATTCCCTCTCTAAGTGATATCTTATGATAAGTGTCTTTTTCTGTGTGACTTATTTCACTTAGAATCGTCGTACCTAAATCCTCTCATCATGCTGCTACTAGCCTTATGACGTTGATTTCATGCCTGAGTGATATTCCATTGTACATAAGGACCACAACTTCTTTATCCATTTTTCTCTTTCCTGGGATATTTAAGGTGTAATGAAGTGGAGGTTCTTGTCAACAGAGCAGCCCTAAACTTTGGGGTGCCTGTGTCTTGCTGATTTTTAGTTTTCCCAATTTATACGCCCATGAGTGGAAGTGCCCTATGCTCTCTAAGCTGAGTGTTTTAGATGTTTCAAGACACACCGTACACTTCTCCAGAGTGGCTGTTGGCAATTTAAATCCCGCCCATCAGCGTAGCAAGGCTCCCGTTTCTCCATGGCCTGTCTTGCATTTCTGGTTTTGACACTTTATTCAGCATGGCCCTTTTGACCGATGGGAAGCGAGACTTCTTTGTAGCGCTGATTTGCCTTTCCAGGTTGCTTGGTTGGCCAAAAAGGGCGTATGCGTTTTTTCCTGAATATATTCAAGAAAAAACGCATACGCCCTTTTTGGCCAAGGGCATCATGGTCGAGGTTTTGCCGCTTTTCCTGTGCTTTAAATGCGATTCGAATCTACCTCCTGAAATCTGTTTCCTGCAATTCTGCCTTGCTTTCAAATCCTCTTTGTTGCCTTCCCTCAATATATTTGTGGACGAGAGTTATCATTTCTAACTCTGCAGGTTTGTGAATTGCAGTGCCCCTGAGCTCCACTTTTCAAATCGCTTTCTTGGGAGCTGGCCGCAAAAGCGCAGGATTGCTTCAGGCCCTATTGTGGTTCCGGGCGGCAGGCTGAGCCTGTGGTTAATTCTTCTTCCTGATGAGAAAATAGAGTGACCTGTGCCTGTCCCCACACCTAGACCTAGTCTCTCATTGGTTCCCCCTCTTCCCGTTCATCCTCAGGACAAATTTGCAACCTGTACAGAACAGGAGGTTAAAGTTGCTCATTCTCCAAGGAGGGAGATTGCTAGTAAAGCGGCTGGAATGGCGAGCCCGAGCACAAGGAGATGAGAAATGAGGTGCGTTTTAGAAACCTTTCCCGATCACACGGTGTACCATCTTCTGGGTTTCTCATGCATGTTTTCGATGTAGGAAGATGCCCTTGAACCTGGAGATTTTGGACCCATGGGATGGATACCACGCAGTATTACTTTAAAGGGTCTGCGTTTGCTCACCCAACCTCACCAAACCTCTCAGCCCCAAGAGTGTCCACCCTTATGACTCAATCAGCTGTGGGTCTAGAGATGGTCAATAAAGGTGGCATCCCAGCCCCTGAACGAATTCTGTATGAATTTCTCTCTGTTTCACTGTCTTTGTTTCACGGGTTTTTAAAAGTAATTGATTTTTATAATGGGGTTTAGCTGCTTTTCACTGCTGTGTTTATGCCGCTTTACACCCACTTGACTCACTTACAGAGAGATATCAATACATTGGTTTTAAGAGTCATACTAGTCAGATATATTCTTGGGCGGTGAACAGGGGGTGTTGAATCCAGTTCACTGAGCAAGGAGTAGGTCTTGTCTGTTACATATTGGGTTTATGGAACAGTATCTGAGCTAATTTGAAACCCTTGTTTTATGCATCACACCACCTCACCTTTCCCGTTAAGCAGCCATAGTGTGTCTTCTAAACGTGTGACGCTGTTCTGTTTTGTAATTCAGTTCAAGTGTAGCGGTTTTTACATTCCCTCTCTAAGTGATATCTTATGATAAGTGTCTTTTTTTGTGTGACTTATTTCACTTAGAATCGTCGTACCTAAAACCTCTCATCATGCTGCTACTAGCCTTATGACGTTAATTTCATTGCTGAGTGATATGCCATTGTACATAAGGACCACAACTTCCTTATCCATTTTTCTCTTTCCTGGGATATTTAAGGTGTAACGAAGTGGAGGTTCTTGTCAACAGAGCAGCCCTAAACTTTGGGGTGCCTGTGTCTTGCTGATTTTTAGTTTTCCCAATTTATACGCCCATGAGTGGAAGTGCCCTATGCTCTCTAAGCTGAGTTTTTTAGATGTTTCAGGACACACCGTACACTTCTCCAGAGTGGCTGTTGGCAATTTACATCCCGCCCATCAGCGTAGCAAGGCTCCCGTTTCTCCATGGCCTGTCCTACATTTCTGGTTTTGACACTTTATTCAGCATGGCCCTTTTGACCGATGGGAAGCGAGACTTCTTTGTAGCGCTGATTTGCCTTTCCAGGTTGCTTGGTTGGCCAAAAAGGGCGTATGCGTTTTTTCCTGAATATATTCAGGAAAAAACGCATACGCCCTTTTTGGCCAAGGGCATCATTGTCGAGGTTTTGCCGCCTTTCCTGTGCTTTAAAGGCGATTCGACTCTACCTCCTGAAATCTGTTTCCTGCAATTCTGCTATGCTTTCAAATCCTCTTCGTTGCCTTCCCTCAATATATTTGTGGACGAGAGTTATCATTTCTAACTCTGCAGGTTTGTGAATTGCAGTGCCCCTGAGCGCGATTTTTCAACTCGCTTTTTTGGGAGCTGGCCGCAAAAGCACAGGATTGCTTCAGGCCCTCTTCTGCTTCCGGGCGGCAGGCTGAGCCTGTGGTTAATCCTTCTTCCTGATGGGAAAATAGAGTGACCTGTGGCTGTCCCAACACCTAGAGCTAGTCTCTCATTGGTTCCCCCTCTTCCCGTTTATCCTCAGGACAAATTGCAACCTGTACGGAACAGAAGGTTAAAGGGGCTGATTCTCCAAGGACGGAGATTGCTAGTAAAGCGGCTGTAATGGCCAACCCGAGCACAAGGAGATGAGAAATGAGGTGCGTTTTAGAAACCTTTCCCGATCACACGGTTTACCATCTTCTGGGTTTCTCATGCATGTTTTCGATGTAGGAAGATGCCCTTGAACCTGGAGATTTTGGACCCATGAGATGGGTACCACGCAATATTACTTTAAAGGGTCTCCGTTTTCTCTCCCAACCTCAGCAAACCTCTCAGCCCCAAGAGTGTCCACCCTTATGACTCAATCAGCTGTGGGTCTAGAGATGGTCAATAAAGGTGGCATCCCAGCCCCTGAACGAATTCTGTATGAATTTCTCTCTCTTTCACTGTCTTTGTTTCACGGGTTTTTAAAAGTAATTGATTTTTATAATGGGGTTTAGCTGCTTTTCACTGCTGTGTTTATGCCTCTTTACACCCACTTGACTCACTTACAGAGAGATATCAATACATTGGTTTTAAGAGTCTTACTAGTCAGATATATTCTTGGGCGGTGAACAGGGGGTGTTGAATCCAGTTCACTGAGCAAGGAGTAGGTCTTGTCTGTTACATATTGGGTTTATGGAACGGTATCTGAGCTAATTTGAAACCCTTGTTTTATGCATCACCCACCTCACCTTTCCCGTTAAGCAGCCATAGTGTGTCTTCTAAACATGTGACGCTGTTCTGTTTTGTAATTCAGTTCAAGTGTAGCGGTTTTTACATTCCCTCTCTAAGTGATATCTTATGATAAGTGTCTTTTTCTGTGTGACTTATTTCACTTAGAATCGTCGTACCTAAATCCTCTCATCATGCTGCTACTAGCCTTATGACGTTAATTTCATGGCTGAGTGATATGCCATTGTACATAAGGACCACAACTTCCTTATCCATTTTTCTCTTTCCTGGGATATTTAAGGTGTAACGAAGTGGAGGTTCTTGTCAACAGAGCAGCCCTAAACTTTGGGGTGCCTGTGTCTTGCTGATTTTTAGTTTTCCCAATTTATACGCCCATGAGTGGAAGTGCCCTATGCTCTCTAAGCTGAGTTTTTTAGATGTTTCAGGACACACCGTACACTTCTCCAGAGTGGCTGTTGGCAATTTACATCCCGCCCATCAGCGTAGCAAGGCTCCCGTTTCTCCATGGCCTGTCCTGCATTTCTGGTTTTGACACTTTATTCAGCATGGCCCTTTTGACCGATGGGAAGCGAGACTTCTTTGTAGCGCTGATTTGCCTTTCCAGGTTGCTTGGTTGGCCAAAAAGGGCGTATGCGTTTTTTCCTGAATATATTCAGGAAAAAACGCATACGCCCTTTTTGGCCAAGGGCATCATTGTCGAGGTTTTGCCGCCTTTCCTGTGCTTTAAAGGCGATTCGACTCTACCTCCTGAAATCTGTTTCCTGCAATTCTGCTATGCTTTCAAATCCTCTTCGTTGCCTTCCCTCAATATATTTGTGGACGAGAGTTATCATTTCTAACTCTGCAGGTTTGTGAATTGCAGTGCCCCTGAGCTCGATTTTTCAACTCGCTTTTTTGGGAGCTGGCCGCAAAAGCACAGGATTGCTTCAGGCCCTCTTCTGCTTCCGGGCGGCAGGCTGAGCCTGTGGTTAATCCTTCTTCCTGATGGGAAAATAGAGTGACCTGTGCCTGTCCCCACACCTAGACCTAGTCTCTCATTGGTTCCCCCTCTTCCCGTTCATCCTCAGGACAAATTGCAACCTGTTCGGAACAGGAGGTTAAAGGTGCTGATTCTCCAAGGAGGGAGATTGCTAGTAAAGTGGCTGTAATGGCGAGCCCGAGCACAAGGAGATGAGAAATGAGGTGCGTTTTAGAAACCTTTCCCGATCACACGGTGTACCGTCTTCTGGGTTTCTCATGCATGTTTTCGATGTAGGAAGATGCCCTTGAACCTGGAGATTTTGGACCCATGGGATGGGTACCACGCAGTATTACTTTAAAGGGTCTGCGTTTGCTCACCCAACCTCACCAAACCTCTCAGCCCCAAGAGTGTCCACCCTTATGTCTCAATCAGCTGTGGGTCTAGAGATGGTCAATAAAGGTGGCATCCCAGCCCCTGAACGAATTCTGTATGAATTTCTCTCTGTTTCACTGTCTTTGTTTCACGGGTTTTTAAAAGTAATTGACTTTTATAATGGGGTTTAGCTGCTTTTCACTGCTGTGTTTATGCCGATTTACACCCACTTGACTCACTTACAGAGAGATATCAATACATTGGTTTTAAGAGTCTTACTAGTCAGATATATTCTTGGGCGGTGAACAGGGGGTATTGAGTCCAGTTCACTGAGCAAGGAGTAGGTCTTGTCTGTTACATATTGGGTTTATGGAACAGTATCTGAGCTAATTTGATACCCTTGTTTTATGCATCACCCCACCTCACCTTTCCCGTTAAGCAGCCATAGTGTGTTTTCTAAACGTGTGACGCTGTTCTGTTTTGTAATTCAGTTCAAGTGTAGCGGTTTTTACATTCCCTCTCTAAGTGATATCTTATGATAAGTGTCTTTTTCTGTGTGACTTATTTCACTTAGAATCGTCGTACCTAAATCCACTCATCATGCTGCTTCCAGCCTTATGACGTTGATTTCATGCCTGAGTGATATTCCATTGTACATAAGGACCACAACTTCTTTATCCATTTTTCTCTTTCCTGGGATATTTAAGGTGTAATGAAGTGGAGGTTCTTGTCAACAGAGCAGCCCTAAACTTTGGGGTGCCTGTGTCTTGCTGATTTTTAGTTTTCCCAATTTATACGCCCATGAGTGGAAGTGCCCTATGCTCTCTAAGCTGAGTTTTTTAGGTGTTTCAGGACACACCGTACACTTCTCCAGATTGGCTGTTGGCAATTTACATCCCGCCCATCAGCGTAGCAAGGCTCCCGTTTCTCCATGGCCTGTCCTGCATTTCTGGTTTTGACACTTTATTCAGCATGGCCCTTTTGACCGATGGGAAGCGAGACTTCTTTGTAGCGCTGATTTGCCTTTCCAGGTTGCTTGGTTGGCCAAAAAGGGCGTATGCGTTTTTTCCTGAATATATTCAGGAAAAAACGCATACGCCCTTTTTGGCCAAGGGCATCATTGTCGAGGTTTTGCCGCTTTTCCTGTGCTTTAAAGGCGATTCGACTCTACCTCCTGAAATCAGTTTCCTGCAATTCTGCTATGCTTTCAAATCCTCTTCGTTGCCTTCCCTCAATATATTTGTGGACGAGAGTTACCATTTATAACTCTGCAGGTTTGTGAATTGCAGTGCCCCTGAGCTCCATTTTTCAACTCGCTTTTTTGGGAGCTGGCCGCAAAAGCACAGGATTGCTTCAGGCCCTGTTCTGCTTCCGGGCGGCAGGCTGAGCCTGTGGTTAATCCTTCTTCCTGATGGGAAAATAGAGTGACATGTGGCTGTCCCAATACCTAGAGCTAGTCTCTCATTGGTTCCCCCTCTTCCCGTTTATCCTCAGGACAAATTGCAACCTGTAGGGAACAGAAGGTTAAAGGGGCTGATTCTCCAAGGAGGGAGATTGCTAGTAAAGCGGCTGTAATGGCCAACCCCAGCACAAGGAGATGAGAAATGAGGTGCGTTTTAGAAACCTTTCCCGATCACACGGTGTACCATCTTCTGGGTTTCTCATGCATGTTTTCGATGTAGGAAGATGCCCTTGAACCTGGAGATTTTGGACCCATGGGATGGATACCACGCAGTATTACTTTAAAGGGTCTGCGTTTGCTCACCCAACCTCACCAAACCTCTCAGCCCCAAGAGTGTCCACCCTTATGACTCAATCAGCTGTGGGTCTAGAGATGGTCAATAAAGGTGGCATCCCAGCCCCTGAACGAATTCTGTATGAATTTCTCTCTGTTTCACTGTCTTTGTTTCACGGGTTTTTAAAAGTAATTGATTTTTATAATGGGGTTTAGCTGCTTTTCACTGCTGTGTTTATGCCGCTTTACACCCACTTGACTCACTTACAGAGAGATATCAATACATTGGTTTTAAGAGTCTTACTAGTCAGATATATTCTTGGGCGGTGAACAGGGGGTGTTGAATCCAGTTCACTGAGCAAGGAGTAGGTCTTGTCTGTTACATATTGGGTTTATGGAACAGTATCTGAGCTAATTTGAAACCCTTGTTTTATGCATCACACCACCTCACCTTTCCCGTTAAGCAGCCATAGTGTGTCTTCTAAACGTGTGACGCTGTTCTGTTTTGTAATTCAGTTCAAGTGTAGCGGTTTTTACATTCCCTCTCTAAGTGATATCTTATGATAAGTGTCTTTTTTTGTGTGACTTATTTCACTTAGAATCGTCGTACCTAAAACCTCTCATCATGCTGCTACTAGCCTTATGACGTTAATTTCATGGCTGAGTGATATGCCATTGTACATAAGGACCACAACTTCCTTATCCATTTTTCTCTTTCCTGGGATATTTAAGGTGTAACGAAGTGGAGGTTCTTGTCAACAGAGCAGCCCTAAACTTTGGGGTGCCTGTGTCTTGCTGATTTTTAGTTTTCCCAATTTATACGCCCATGAGTGGAAGTGCCCTATGCTCTCTAAGCTGAGTGTTTTAGATGTTTCAGGACACACCGTACACTTCTCCAGAGTGGCTGTTGGCAATTTACATCCCGCCCATCAGCGTAGCAAGGCTCCCGTTTCTCCATGGCCTGTCCTACATTTCTGGTTTTGACACTTTATTCAGCATGGCCCTTTTGACCGATGGGAAGCGAGACTTCTTTGTAGCGCTGATTTGCCTTTCCAGGTTGCTTGGTTGGCCAAAAAGGGCGTATGCGTTTTTTCCTGAATATATTCAGGAAAAAACGCATACGCCCTTTTTGGCCAAGGGCATCATTGTCGAGGTTTTGCCGCCTTTCCTGTGCTTTAAAGGCGATTCGACTCTACCTCCTGAAATCTGTTTCCTGCAATTCTGCTATGCTTTCAAATCCTCTTCGTTGCCTTCCCTCAATATATTTGTGGACGAGAGTTATCATTTCTAACTCTGCAGGTTTGTGAATTGCAGTGCCCCTGAGCGCGATTTTTCAACTCGCTTTTTTGGGAGCTGGCCGCAAAAGCACAGGATTGCTTCAGGCCCTCTTCTGCTTCCGGGCGGCAGGCTGAGCCTGTGGTTAATCCTTCTTCCTGATGGGAAAATAGAGTGACCTGTGGCTGTCCCAACACCTAGAGCTAGTCTCTCATTGGTTCCCCCTCTTCCCGTTTATCCTCAGGACAAATTGCAACCTGTACGGAACAGAAGGTTAAAGGGGCTGATTCTCCAAGGACGGAGATTGCTAGTAAAGCGGCTGTAATGGCCAACCCGAGCACAAGGAGATGAGAAATGAGGTGCGTTTTAGAAACCTTTCCCGATCACACGGTTTACCATCTTCTGGGTTTCTCATGCATGTTTTCGATGTAGGAAGATGCCCTTGAACCTGGAGATTTTGGACCCATGGGATGGGTACCACGCAATATTACTTTAAAGGGTCTCCGTTTTCTCTCCCAACCTCAGCAAACCTCTCAGCCCCAAGAGTGTCCACCCTTATGACTCAATCAGCTGTGGGTCTAGAGATGGTCAATAAAGGTGGCATCCCAGCCCCTGAACGAATTCTGTATGAATTTCTCTCTCTTTCACTGTCTTTGTTTCACGGGTTTTTAAAAGTAATTGATTTTTATAATGGGGTTTAGCTGCTTTTCACTGCTGTGTTTATGCCTCTTTACACCCACTTGACTCACTTACAGAGAGATATCAATACATTGGTTTTAAGAGTCTTACTAGTCAGATATATTCTTGGGCGGTGAACAGGGGGTGTTGAATCCAGTTCACTGAGCAAGGAGTAGGTCTTGTCTGTTACATATTGGGTTTATGGAACGGTATCTGAGCTAATTTGAAACCCTTGTTTTATGCATCACCCACCTCACCTTTCCCGTTAAGCAGCCATAGTGTGTCTTCTAAACATGTGACGCTGTTCTGTTTTGTAATTCAGTTCAAGTGTAGCGGTTTTTACATTCCCTCTCTAAGTGATATCTTATGATAAGTGTCTTTTTCTGTGTGACTTATTTCACTTAGAATCGTCGTACCTAAATCCTCTCATCATGCTGCTACTAGCCTTATGACGTTAATTTCATGGCTGAGTGATATGCCATTGTACATAAGGACCACAACTTCCTTATCCATTTTTCTCTTTCCTGGGATATTTAAGGTGTAACGAAGTGGAGGTTCTTGTCAACAGAGCAGCCCTAAACTTTGGGGTGCCTGTGTCTTGCTGATTTTTAGTTTTCCCAATTTATACGCCCATGAGTGGAAGTGCCCTATGCTCTCTAAGCTGAGTTTTTTAGATGTTTCAGGACACACCGTACACTTCTCCAGAGTGGCTGTTGGCAATTTACATCCCGCCCATCAGCGTAGCAAGGCTCCCGTTTCTCCATGGCCTGTCCTGCATTTCTGGTTTTGACACTTTATTCAGCATGGCCCTTTTGACCGATGGGAAGCGAGACTTCTTTGTAGCGCTGATTTGCCTTTCCAGGTTGCTTGGTTGGCCAAAAAGGGCGTATGCGTTTTTTCCTGAATATATTCAGGAAAAAACGCATACGCCCTTTTTGGCCAAGGGCATCATTGTCGAGGTTTTGCCGCCTTTCCTGTGCTTTAAAGGCGATTCGACTCTACCTCCTGAAATCTGTTTCCTGCAATTCTGCTATGCTTTCAAATCCTCTTCGTTGCCTTCCCTCAATATATTTGTGGACGAGAGTTATCATTTCTAACTCTGCAGGTTTGTGAATTGCAGTGCCCCTGAGCTCGATTTTTCAACTCGCTTTTTTGGGAGCTGGCCGCAAAAGCACAGGATTGCTTCAGGCCCTCTTCTGCTTCCGGGCGGCAGGCTGAGCCTGTGGTTAATCCTTCTTCCTGATGGGAAAATAGAGTGACCTGTGCCTGTCCCCTTACCTAGACCTAGTCTCTCATTGGTTCCCCCTCTTCCCGTTCATCCTCAGGACAAATTGCAACCTGTTCGGAACAGGAGGTTAAAGGTGCTGATTCTCCAAGGAGGGAGATTGCTAGTAAAGTGGCTGTAATGGCGAGCCCGAGCACAAGGAGATGAGAAATGAGGTGCGTTTTAGAAACCTTTCCCGATCACACGGTGTACCGTCTTCTGGGTTTCTCATGCATGTTTTCGATGTAGGAAGATGCCCTTGAACCTGGAGATTTTGGACCCATGGGATGGGTACCACGCAGTATTACTTTAAAGGGTCTGCGTTTGCTCACCCAACCTCACCAAACCTCTCAGCCCGAAGAGTGTCCACCCTTATGTCTCAATCAGCTGTGGGTCTAGAGATGGTCAATAAAGGTGGCATCCCAGCCCCTGAACGAATTCTGTATGAATTTCTCTCTCTTTCACTGTCTTTGTTTCACGGGTTTTTAAAAGTAATTGATTTTTATAATGGGGTTTAGCTGCTTTTCACTGCTGTGTTTATGCCGCTTTACACCCACTTGACTCACTTACAGAGAGATATCAATACATTGGTTTTAAGAGTCTTACTAGTCAGATATATTCTTGGGCGGTGAACAGGGGGTGTTGAATCCAGTTCACTGAGCAAGGAGTAGGTCTTGTCTGTTACATATTGGGTTTATGGAACAGTATCTGAGCTAATTTGATACCCTTGTTTTATGCAACACCCCACCTCACCTTTCCCGTTAAGCAGCCATAGTGTGTTTTCTAAACGTGTGACGCTGTTCTGTTTTGTAATTCAGTTCAAGTGTAGCGGTTTTTACATTCCCTCTCTAAGTGATATCTTATGATAAGTGTCTTTTTCTGTGTGACTTATTTCACTTAGAATCGTCGTACCTAAATCTTCTCATCATTCTGCTACTAGCCTTATGATGTTGATTTCATTGCTGAGTGATATGCCATTATACATATGGACCACAACTTCTTTATCCATTTTTCTCTTTCCTGGGATATTTAAGGTGTAACGAAGTGGAGGTTCTTGTCAACAGAGCAGCCCTAAACTTTGGGGTGCCTGTGTCTTGCTGATTTTTAGTTTTCCCAATTTATACGCCCATGAGTGGAAGTGCCCTATGCTCTCTAAGCTGAGTTTTTTAGATGTTTCAGGACACACCGTACACTTCTCCAGAGTGGCTGTTGGCAATTTACATCCCACCCATCAGCGTAGCAAGGCTCCCGTTTCTCCATGGCCTGTCCTGCATTTCTGGTTTTGACACTTTATTCAGCATGGCCCTTTTGACCGATGGGAAGCGAGACTTCTTTGTAGCGCTGATTTGCCTTTCCAGGTTGCTTGGTTGGCCAAAAAGGGCGTATGCGTTTTTTCCTGAATATATTCAGGAAAAAACGCATACGCCCTTTTTGGCCAAGGGCATCATGGTCGAGGTTTTGCCGCTTTTCCTGTGCTTTAAAGGCGATTCGAATCTACCTCCTGAAATCTGTTTCCTGCAATTCTGCCTTGCTTTCAAATCCTCTTCGTTGCCTTCCCTCAATATATTTGTGGACGAGAGTTATCATTTCTAACTCTGCAGGTTTGTGAATTGCAGTGCCCCTGAGCTCCATTTTTCAACTCGCTTTCTTGGGAGCTGGCCGCAAAAGCGCAGGATTGCTTCAGGCCCTATTGTGGTTCCGGGCGGCAGGCTGAGCCTGTGGTTAATTCTTCTTCCTGATGGGAAAATAGAGTGACCTGTGCCTGTCCCCACACCTAGACCTAGTCTCTCATTGGTTCCCCCTCTTCCCGTTCATCCTCAGGACAAATTTGCAACCTGTACAGAACAGGAGGTTAAAGGTGCTCATTCTCCAAGGAGGGAGATTGCTAGTAAAGCGGCTGGAATGGCAAGCCCGAGCACAAGGAGATGAGAAATGAGGTGCATTTTAGAAACCTTTCCCGATCACACGGTGTACCGTCTTCTGGGTTTCTCATGCATGTTTTCGATGTAGGAAGATGCCCTTGAACCTGGAGATTTTGGACCCATGGGATGGGTACCACGCAGTATTACTTTAAAGGGTCTGCGTTTGCTCACCCAACCTCACCAAACCTCTCAGCCCCAAGAGTGTCCACCCTTATGTCTCAATCAGCTGTGGGTCTAGAGATTGTCAATCCAGGTGGCATCACAGCCCCTGAACGAATTTTGTAAGAATTTCTCTCTCTTCACTGTCTTAGTTTCACGGGTTTTTAAAAGTAATTGATTTTTATAACGGGGTTTAGCTGCTTTTCACTGCTGTGTTTATGCCGGTTTACACCCACTTGACTCACTTACAGAGGGATATCAATACATTGGTTTTAAGATTCTTACTAGTCAGATATATTCTTGGGCGTTGAACAGGGGGTGTTGAGTCCAGTTCACTGAGCAAGGAGTAGGTCTTGTCTATTACATATTGGGTTTATGGAACGGTATCTGAGCTAATTTGAAACCCTTGTTTTATGCATCACACCACCTCACCTTTCCCGTTAAGCAGCCATAGTGTGTCTTCTAAACGTGTGACGCTGTTCTGTTTTGTAATTCAGTTCAAGTGTAGCGGTTTTTACATTCCCTCTCTAAGTGATATCTTATGATAAGTGTCTTTTTCTGTGTGACTTATTTCACTTAGAATCGTCGTACCTAAAACCTCTCATCATGCTGCTACTAGCCTTATGACGTTAATTTCATGGCTGAGTGATATGCCATTGTACATAAGGACCACAACTTCCTTATCCATTTTTCTCTTTCCTGGGATATTTAAGGTGTAATGAAGTGGAGGTTCTTGTCAACAGAGCAGCCCTAAACTTTGGGGTGCCTGTGTCTTGCTGATTTTTAGTTTTCCCAATTTATACGCCCATGAGTGGAAGTGCCCTATGCTCTCTAAGCTGAGTTTTTTAGATGTTTCAGGACACACCGTACACTTCTCCAGAGTGGCTGTTGGCAATTTACATCCCGCCCATCAGCGTAGCAAGGCTCCCGTTTCTCCATGGCCTGTCCTACATTTCTGGTTTTGACACTTTATTCAGCATGGCCCTTTTGACCGATGGGAAGCGAGACTTCTTTGTAGCGCTGATTTGCCTTTCCAGGTTGCTTGGTTGGCCAAAAAGGGCGTATGCGTTTTTTCCTGAATATATTCAGGAAAAAACGCATACGCCCTTTTTGGCCAAGGGCATCATTGTCGAGGTTTTGCCGCCTTTCCTGTGCTTTAAAGGCGATTCGACTCTACCTCCTGAAATCTGTTTCCTGCAATTCTGCTATGCTTTCAAATCCTCTTCGTTGCCTTCCCTCAATATATTTGTGGACGAGAGTTATCATTTCTAACTCTGCAGGTTTGTGAATTGCAGTGCCCCTGAGCGCGATTTTTCAACTCGCTTTTTTGGGAGCTGGCCGCAAAAGCACAGGATTGCTTCAGGCCCTGTTCTGCTTCCGGGCGGCAGGCTGAGCCTGTGGTTAATCCTTCTTCCTGATGGGAAAATAGAGTGACCTGTGGCTGTCCCAACACCTAGACCTAGTCTCTCATTGGTTCCCCCTCTTCCCGTTTATCCTCAGGACAAATTGCAACCTGTACGGAACAGAAGGTTAAAGGGGCTGATTCTCCAAGGACGGAGATTGCTAGTAAAGCGGCTGTAATGGCCAACCCGAGCACAAGGAGATGAGAAATGAGATGCGTTTTAGAAACCTTTCCCGATCACACGGTGTACCATCTTCTGGGTTTCTCATGCATGTTTTCGATGTAGGAAGATGCCCTTGAACCTGGAGATTTTGGACCCATGGGATGGGTACCACGCAATATTACTTTAAAGGGTCTCCGTTTTCTCACCCAACCTCACCAAACCTCTCAGCCCCAAGAGTGTCCACCCTTATGACTCAATCAGCTGTGGGTCTAGAGATGGTCAATAAAGGTGGCATCCCAGCCCCTGAACGAATTCTGTATGAATTTCTCTCTCTTTCACTGTCTTTGTTTCACGGGTTTTTAAAAGTAATTGATTTTTATAATGGGGTTTAGCTGCTTTTCACTGCTGTGTTTATGCCTCTTTACACCCACTTGACTCACTTACAGAGAGATATCAATACATTGGTTTTAAGAGTCTTACTAGTCAGATATATTCTTGGGCGGTGAACAGGGGGTGTTGAATCCAGTTCACTGAGCAAGGAGTAGGTCTTGTCTGTTACATATTGGGTTTATGGAACGGTATCTGAGCTAATTTGAAACCCTTGTTTTATGCATCACCCACCTCACCTTTCCCGTTAAGCAGCCATAGTGTGTCTTCTAAACATGTGACGCTGTTCTGTTTTGTAATTCAGTTCAAGTGTAGCGGTTTTTACATTCCCTCTCTAAGTGATATCTTATGATAAGTGTCTTTTTCTGTGTGACTTATTTCACTTAGAATCGTCGTACCTAAATCCTCTCATCATGCTGCTACTAGCCTTATGACGTTAATTTCATGGCTGAGTGATATGCCATTGTACATAAGGACCACAACTTCCTTATCCATTTTTCTCTTTCCTGGGATATTTAAGGTGTAACGAAGTGGAGGTTCTTGTCAACAGAGCAGCCCTAAACTTTGGGGTGCCTGTGTCTTGCTGATTTTTAGTTTTCCCAATTTATACGCCCATGACTGGAAGTGCCCTATGCTCTCTAAGCTGAGTTTTTTAGATGTTTCAGGACACAACGTACACTTCTCCAGAGTGGCTGTTGGCAATTTACATCCCGCCCATCAGCGTAGCAAGGCTCCCGTTTCTCCATGGCCTGTCCTACATTTCTGGTTTTGACACTTTATTCAGCATGGCCCTTTTGACCGATGGGAAGCGAGACTTCTTTGTAGCGCTGATTTGCCTTTCCAGGTTGCTTGGTTGGCCAAAAAGGGCGTATGCGTTTTTTCCTGAATATATTCAGGAAAAAACGCATACGCCCTTTTTGGCCAAGGGCATCATTGTCGAGGTTTTGCCGCCTTTCCTGTGCTTTAAAGGCGATTCGACTCTACCTCCTGAAATCTGTTTCCTGCAATTCTGCTATGCTTTCAAATCCTCTTCGTTGCCTTCCCTCAATATATTTGTGGACGAGAGTTATCATTTCTAACTCTGCAGGTTTGTGAATTGCAGTGCCCCTGAGCGCGATTTTTCAACTCGCTTTTTTGGGAGCTGGCCGCAAAAGCACAGGATTGCTTCAGGCCCTGTTCTGCTTCCGGGCGGCAGGCTGAGCCTGTGGTTAATCCTTCTTCCTGATGGGAAAATAGAGTGACCTGTGGCTGTCCCAACACCTAGACCTAGTCTCTCATTGGTTCCCCCTCTTCCCGTTTATCCTCAGGACAAATTGCAACCTGTACGGAACAGAAGGTTAAAGGGGCTGATTCTCCAAGGACGGAGATTGCTAGTAAAGCGGCTGTAATGGCCAACCCGAGCACAAGGAGATGAGAAATGAGATGCGTTTTAGAAACCTTTCCCGATCACACGGTGTACCATCTTCTGGGTTTCTCATGCATGTTTTCGATGTAGGAAGATGCCCTTGAACCTGGAGATTTTGGACCCATGGGATGGGTACCACGCAATATTACTTTAAAGGGTCTCCGTTTTCTCACCCAACCTCACCAAACCTCTCAGCCCCAAGAGTGTCCACCCTTATGACTCAATCAGCTGTGGGTCTAGAGATGGTCAATAAAGGTGGCATCCCAGCCCCTGAACGAATTCTGTATGAATTTCTCTCTCTTTCACTGTCTTTGTTTCACGGGTTTTTAAAAGTAATTGATTTTTATAATGGGGTTTAGCTGCTTTTCACAGCTGTGTTTATGCCGCTTTACACCCACTTGACTCACTTACAGAGAGATATCAATACATTGGTTTTAAGAGTCTTACTAGTCAGATATATTCTTGGGCGGTGAACAGGGGGTGTTGAATCCAGTTCACTGAGCAAGGAGTAGGTCTTCTCTGTTACATATTGGGTTTATGGAACAGTATCTGAGCTAATTTGATACCCTTGTTTTATGCAACACCCCACCTCACCTTTCCCGTTAAGCAGCCATAGTGTGTTTTCTAAACGTGTGACGCTGTTCTGTTTTGTAATTCAGTTCAAGTGTAGCGGTTTTTACATTCCCTCTATAAGTCATATCTTATGATAAGTGCCTTTTTCTGTGTGACTTATTTCACTTAGAATCGTCGTACCTAAATCTTCTCATCATTCTGCTACTAGCCTTATGATGTTGATTTCATTGCTGAGTGATATGCCATTATACATATGGACCACAACTTCTTTATCCATTTTTCTCTTTCCTGGGATATTTAAGGTGTAACGAAGTGGAGGTTCTTGTCAACAGAGCAGCCCTAAACTTTGGGGTGCCTGTGTCTTGCTGATTTTTAGTTTTCCCAATTTATACGCCCATGAGTGGAAGTGCCCTATGCTCTCTAAGCTGAGTTTTTTAGATGTTTCAGGACACACCGTACACTTCTCCAGAGTGGCTGTTGGCAATTTACATCCCACCCATCAGCGTAGCAAGGCTCCCGTTTCTCCATGGCCTGTCCTGCATTTCTGGTTTTGACACTTTATTCAGCATGGCCCTTTTGACCGATGGGAAGCGAGACTTCTTTGTAGCGCTGATTTGCCTTTCCAGGTTGCTTGGTTGGCCAAAAAGGGCGTATGCGTTTTTTCCTGAATATATTCAGGAAAAAACGCATACGCCCTTTTTGGCCAAGGGCATCATGGTCGAGGTTTTGCCGCTTTTCCTGTGCTTTAAAGGCGATTCGAATCTACCTCCTGAAATCTGTTTCCTGCAATTCTGCATTGCTTTCAAATCCTCTTCGTTGCCTTCCCTCAATATATTTGTGGACTAGAGTTATCATTTCTAACTCTGCAGGTTTGTGAATTGCAGTGCCCCTGAGCTCCATTTTTCAACTCGCTTTCTTGGGAGCTGGCCGCAAAAGCGCAGGATTGCTTCAGGCCCTATTGTGGTTCCGGGCGGCAGGCTGAGCCTGTGGTTAATTCTTCTTCCTGATGGGAAAATAGAGTGACCTGTGCCTGTCCCCACACCTAGACCTAGTCTCTCATTGGTTCCCCCTCTTCCCGTTCATCCTCAGGACAAATTTGCAACCTGTACAGAACAGGAGGTTAAAGGTGCTCATTCTCCAAGGAGGGAGATTGCTAGTAAAGCGGCTGGAATGGCGAGCCCGAGCACAAGGAGATGAGAAATGAGGTGCATTTTAGAAACCTTTCCCGATCACACGGTGTACCGTCTTCTGGGTTTCTCATGCATGTTTTCGATGTAGGAAGATGCCCTTGAACCTGGAGATTTTGGACCCATGGGATGGGTACCACGCAGTATTACTTTAAAGGGTCTGCGTTTGCTCACCCAACCTCACCAAACCTCTCAGCCCGAAGAGTGTCCACCCTTATGTCTCAATCAGCTGTGGGTCTAGAGATGGTCAATAAAGGTGGCATCCCAGCCCCTGAACGAATTCTGTATGAATTTCTCTCTCTTTCACTGTCTTTGTTTCACGGGTTTTTAAAAGTAATTGATTTTTATAATGGGGTTTAGCTGCTTTTCACTGCTGTGTTTATGCCGCTTTACACCCACTTGACTCACTTACAGAGAGATATCAATACATTGGTTTTAAGAGTCTTACTAGTCAGATATATTCTTGGGCGGTAAACAGGGGGTGTTGAATCCAGTTCACTGAGCAAGGAGTAGGTCTTGTCTGTTACATATTGGGTTTATGGAACAGTATCTGAGCTAATTTGAAACCCTTGTGTTATGCATCACCCCACCTCACCTTTCCCGTTAAGCAGCCATAGTGTGTTTTCTAAACGTGTGACGCTGTTCTGTTTTGTAATTCAGTTCAAGTGTAGCGGTTTTTACATTCCCTCTATAAGTGATATCTTATGATAAGTGCCTTTTTCTGTGTGACTTATTTCACTTAGAATCGTCGTACCTAAATCTTCTCATCATGCTGCTACTAGCCTTATGATGTTGATTTCATGCCTGAGTGATATTCCATTGTACATAAGGACCACAACTTCTTTATCCATTTTTCTCTTTCCTGGGATATTTAAGGTGTAATGAAGTGGAGGTTCTTGTCAACAGAGCAGCCCTAAACTTTGGGGTGCCTGTGTCTTGCTGATTTTTAGTTTTCCCAATTTATACGCCCATGAGTGGAAGTGCCCTATGCTCTCTAAGCTGAGTTTTTTAGGTGTTTCAGGACACACCGTACACTTCTCCAGAGTGGCTGTTGGCAATTTACATCCCGCCCATCAGCGTAGCAAGGCTCCCGTTTCTCCATGGCCTGTCCTGCATTTCTGGTTTTGACACTTTATTCAGCATGGCCCTTTTGACCGATGGGAAGCGAGACTTCTTTGTAGCGCTGATTTGCCTTTCCAGGTTGCTTGGTTGGCCAAAAAGGGCGTATGCGTTTTTTCCTGAATATATTCAGGAAAAAACGCATACGCCCTTTTTGGCCAAGGGCATCATGGTCGAGGTTTTGCCGCTTTTCCTGTGCTTTAAAGGCGATTCGAATCTACCTCCTGAAATCAGTTTCCTGCAATTTTGCTATGCTTTCAAATCCTCTTCGTTGCCTTCCCTCAATATATTTGTGGACGAGAGTTACCATTTATAACTCTGCAGGTTTGTGAATTGCAGTGCCCCTGAGCTCCATTTTTCAACTCGCTTTTTTGGGAGCTGGCCGCAAAAGCACAGGATTGCTTCAGGCCCTGTTCTGCTTCCGGGCGGCAGGCTGAGCCTGTGGTTAATCCTTCTTCCTGATGGGAAAATAGAGTGACATGTGGCTGTCCCAATACCTAGAGCTAGTCTCTCATTGGTTCCCCCTCTTCCCGTTTATCCTCAGGACAAATTGCAACCTGTAGGGAACAGAAGGTTAAAGGGGCTGATTCTCCAAGGAGGGAGATTGCTAGTAAAGTGGCTGTAATGGCCAACCCCAGCACAAGGAGATGAGAAATGAGGTGCGTTTTAGAAACCTTTCCCGATCACACGGTGTACCATCTTCTGGGTTTCTCATGCATGTTTTCGATGTAGGAAGATGCCCTTGAACCTGGAGATTTTGGACCCATGGGATGGGTACCACGCAGTATTACTTTAAAGGGTCTGCGTTTGCTCACCCAACCTCACCAAACCTCTCAGCCCGAAGAGTGTCCACCCTTATGTCTCAATCAGCTGTGGGTCTAAGGATGGTCAATAAAGGTGGCATCCCAGCCCCTGAACGAATTCTGTATGAATTTCTCTCTCTTTCACTGTCTTTGTTTCACGGGTTTTTAAAAGTAATTGATTTTTATAATGGGGTTTAGCTGCTTTTCACTGCTGTGTTTATGCCGCTTTACACCCACTTGACTCACTTACAGAGAGATATCAATACATTGGTTTTAAGAGTCTTACTAGTCAGATATATTCTTGGGCGGTAAACAGGGGGTGTTGAATCCAGTTCACTGAGCAAGGAGTAGGTCTTGTCTGTTACATATTGGGTTTATGGAACAGTATCTGAGCTAATTTGCAACCCTTGTGTTATGCATCACCCCACCTCACCTTTCCCGTTAAGCAGCCATAGTGTGTTTTCTAAACGTGTGACGCTGTTCTGTTTTGTAATTCAGTTCAAGTGTAGCGGTTTTTACATTCCCTCTATAAGTGATATCTTATGATAAGTGCCTTTTTCTGTGTGACTTATTTCACTTAGAATCGTCGTACCTAAATCTTCTCATCATGCTGCTACTAGCCTTATGATGTTGATTTCATGCCTGAGTGATATTCCATTGTACATAAGGACCACAACTTCTTTATCCATTTTTCTCTTTCCTGGGATATTTAAGGTGTAATGAAGTGGAGGTTCTTGTCAACAGAGCAGCCCTAAACTTTGGGGTGCCTGTGTCTTGCTGATTTTTAGTTTTCCCAATTTATACGCCCATGAGTGGAAGTGCCCTATGCTCTCTAAGCTGAGTTTTTTAGGTGTTTCAGGACACACCGTACACTTCTCCAGAGTGGCTGTTGGCAATTTACATCCCGCCCATCAGCGTAGCAAGGCTCCCGTTTCTCCATGGCCTGTCCTGCATTTCTGGTTTTGACACTTTATTCAGCATGGCCCTTTTGACCGATGGGAAGCGAGACTTCTTTGTAGCGCTGATTTGCCTTTCCAGGTTGCTTGGTTGGCCAAAAAGGGCGTATGCGTTTTTTCCTGAATATATTCAGGAAAAAACGCATACGCCCTTTTTGGCCAAGGGCATCATGGTCGAGGTTTTGCCGCTTTTCCTGTGCTTTAAAGGCGATTCGAATCTACCTCCTGAAATCAGTTTCCTGCAATTTTGCTATGCTTTCAAATCCTCTTCGTTGCCTTCCCTCAATATATTTGTGGACGAGAGTTACCATTTATAACTCTGCAGGTTTGTGAATTGCAGTGCCCCTGAGCTCCATTTTTCAACTCGCTTTTTTGGGAGCTGGCCGCAAAAGCACAGGATTGCTTCAGGCCCTGTTCTGCTTCCGGGCGGCAGGCTGAGCCTGTGGTTAATCCTTCTTCCTGATGGGAAAATAGAGTGACATGTGGCTGTCCCAATACCTAGAGCTAGTCTCTCATTGGTTCCCCCTCTTCCCGTTTATCCTCAGGACAAATTGCAACCTGTAGGGAACAGAAGGTTAAAGGGGCTGATTCTCCAAGGAGGGAGATTGCTAGTAAAGTGGCTGTAATGGCCAACCCCAGCACAAGGAGATGAGAAATGAGGTGCGTTTTAGAAACCTTTCCCGATCACACGGTGTACCATCTTCTGGGTTTCTCATGCATGTTTTCGATGTAGGAAGATGCCCTTGAACCTGGAGATTTTGGACCCATGGGATGGGTACCACGCAGTATTACTTTAAAGGGTCTGCGTTTGCTCACCCAACCTCACCAAACCTCTCAGCCCGAAGAGTGTCCACCCTTATGTCTCAATCAGCTGTGGGTCTAAGGATGGTCAATAAAGGTGGCATCCCAGCCCCTGAACGAATTCTGTATGAATTTCTCTCTCTTTCACTGTCTTTGTTTCACGGGTTTTTAAAAGTAATTGATTTTTATAATGGGGTTTAGCTGCTTTTCACTGCTGTGTTTATGCCGCTTTACACCCACTTGACTCACTTACAGAGAGATATCAATACATTGGTTTTAAGAGTCTTACTAGTCAGATATATTCTTGGGCGGTAAACAGGGGGTGTTGAATCCAGTTCACTGAGCAAGGAGTAGGTCTTGTCTGTTACATATTGGGTTTATGGAACAGTATCTGAGCTAATTTGCAACCCTTGTGTTATGCATCACCCCACCTCACCTTTCCCGTTAAGCAGCCATAGTGTGTTTTCTAAACGTGTGACGCTGTTCTGTTTTGTAATTCAGTTCAAGTGTAGCGGTTTTTACATTCCCTCTATAAGTGATATCTTATGATAAGTGCCTTTTTCTGTGTGACTTATTTCACTTAGAATCGTCGTACCTAAATCTTCTCATCATGCTGCTACTAGCCTTATGATGTTGATTTCATGCCTGAGTGATATTCCATTGTACATAAGGATCACAACTTCTTTATCCATTTTTCTCTTTCCTGGGATATTTAAGGTGTAATGAAGTGGAGGTTCTTGTCAACAGAGCAGCCCTAAACTTTGGGGTGCCTGTGTCTTGCTGATTTTTAGTTTTCCCAATTTATACGCCCATGAGTGGACGTGCACTATGCTCTCTAAGCTGAGTTTTTTAGATGTTTCAGGACACACCGTACACTTCTCCAGAGTGGCTGTTGGCAATTTACATCCCGCCCATCAGCGTAGCAAGGCTCCCGTTTCTCCATGGCCTGTCCTGCATTTCTGGTTTTGACACTTTATTCAGCATGGCCCTTTTGACCGATGGGAAGCGAGACTTCTTTGTAGCGCTGATTTGCCTTTCCAGGTTGCTTGGTTGGCCAAAAAGGGCGTATGCGTTTTTTCCTGAATATATTAAGGAAAAAACGCATACGCCCTTTTTGGCCAAGGGCATCATGGTCGAGGTTTTGCCGCTTTTCCTGTGCTTTAAAGGCGATTCGAATCTACCTCCTGAAATCTGTTTCCTGCAATTCTGCCTTGCTTTCAAATCCTCTTCGTTGCCTTCCCTCAATATATTTGTGGACGAGAGTTATCATTTCTAACTCTGCAGGTTTGTGAATTGCAGTGCCCCTGAGCTCGATTTTTCAACTCGCTTTCTTGGGAGCTGGCCGCAAAAGCACAGGATTGCTTCAGGCCCTCTTCTGCTTCCGGGCGGCAGGCTGAGCCTGTGGTTAATCCTTCTTCCTGATGGGAAAATAGAGTGACCTGTGCCTGTCCCCACACCTAGACCTAGTCTCTCATTGGTTCCCCCTCTTCCCGTTCATCCTCAGGACAAATTGCAACCTGTTCGGAACAGGAGGTTAAAGGTGCTGATTCTCCAAGAAGGGAGATTGCTAGTAAAGTGGCTGTAATGGCGAGCCCGAGCACAAGGAGATGAGAAATGAGGTGCGTTTTAGAAACCTTTCCCGATCACACGGTGTACCGTCTTCTGGGTTTCTCATGCATGTTTTCGATGTAGGAAGATGCCCTTGAACCTGGAGATTTTGGACCCATGGGATGGGTACCACGCAGTATTACTTTAAAGGGTCTGCGTTTGCTCACCCAACCTCACCAAACCTCTCAGCCCGAAGAGTGTCCACCCTTATATCTCAATCAGCTGTGGGTCTAGAGATGGTCAATAAAGGTGGCATCCCAGCCCCTGAACGAATTCTGTATGAATTTCTCTCTGTTTCACTGTCTTTGTTTCACGGGTTTTTAAAAGTAATTGACTTTTATAATGGGGTTTAGCTGCTTTTCACTGCTGTGTTTATGCCGATTTACACCCACTTGACTCACTTACAGAGAGATATCAATACATTGGTTTTAAGAGTCTTACTAGTCAGATATATTCTTGGGCGGTGAACAGGGGGTGTTGAGTCCAGTTCACTGAGCAAGGAGTAGGTCTTGTCTGTTACATATTGGGTTTATGGAACAGTATCTGAGCTAATTTGATACCCTTGTGTTATGCATCACCCCACCTCACCTTTCCCGTTAAGCAGCCATAGTGTGTTTTCTAAACGTGTGACGCTGTTCTGTTTTGTAATTCAGTTCAAGTGTAGCGGATTTTACATTCCCTCTATAAGTGATATCTTACGATAAGTGTCTTTCTCTGTGACTTATTTCACTTAGAATCGTCGTACCTAAATCCACTCATCATGCTGCTACCAGCCTTATGACGTTGATTTCATGCCTGAGTGATATTCCATTGTACATAAGGACCACAACTTCTTTATCCATTTTTCTCTTTCCTGGGATATTTAAGGTGTAATGAAGTGGAGGTTCTTGTCAACAGAGCAGCCCTAAACTTTGGGGTGCCTGTGTCTTGCTGATTTTTAGTTTTCCCAATTTATACGCCCATGAGTGGAAGTGCCCTATGCTCTCTAAGCTGAGTTTTTTAGGTGTTTCAGGACACACCGTACACTTCTCTAGAGTGGCTGTTGGCAATTTACATCCCGCCCATCAGCGTAGCAAGGCTCCCGTTTCTCCATGGCCTGTCCTGCATTTCTGGTTTTGACACTTTGTTCAGCATGGCCCTTTTGACCGATGGGAAGCGAGACTTCTTTGTAGCGCTGATTTGCCTTTCCAGGTTGCTTGGTTGGCCAAAAAGGGCGTATGCGTTTTTTCCTGAATATATTCAGGAAAAAACGCATACGCCCTTTTTGGCCAAGGGCATCATTGTCGAGGTTTTGCCGCTTTTCCTGTGCTTTAAAGGCGATTCGACTCTACCTCCTGAAATCAGTTTCCTGCAATTCTGCTATGCTTTCAAATCCTCTTCGTTGCCTTCCCTCAATATATTTGTGGACGAGAGTTACCATTTATAACTGTGCAGGTTTGTGAATTGCAGTGTCCCTGAGCTCCATTTTTCAACTCGCTTTTTTGGGAGCTGGCCGCAAAAGCACAGGATTGCTTCAGGCCCTGTTCTGCTTCCGGGCGGCAGGCTGAGCCTGTGGTTAATCCTTCTTCCTGATGGGAAATTAGAGTGACATGTGGCTGTCCCAATACCTAGAGCTAATCTCTCATTGGTTCCCCCTCTTCCCGTTTATCCTCAGGACAAATTGCAACCTGTAGGGAACAGAAGGTTAAAGGGGCTGATTCTCCAAGGAGGGAGATTGCTAGTAAAGCGGCTGTAATGGCCAACCCCAGCACAAGGAGATGAGAACTGAGGTGCGTTTTAGAAACCTTTCCCGATCACACGGTGTACCATCTTCTGGGTTTCTCATGCATGTTTTCGATGTAGGAAGATGCCCTTGAACCTCGAGATTTTGGACCCATGGGATGGATACCACGCAGTATTACTTTAAAGGGTCTGCGTTTGCTCACCCAACCTCACCAAACCTCTCAGCCCCAAGAGTGTCCACCCTTATGACTCAATCAGCTGTGGGTCTAGAGATGGTCAATAAAGGTGGCATCCCAGCCCCTGAACGAATTCTGTATGAATTTCTCTCTCTTTCACTGTCTTTGTTTCACGGGTTTTTAAAAGTAATTGATTTTTATAATGGGGTTTAGCTGCTTTTCACTGCTGGGTTTATGCCGCTTTACACCCACTTGACTCACTTACAGAGGGATATCAATACATTGGTTTTAAGAGTCCTACTAGTCAGATATATTCTTGGGCGGTGAACAGGGGGTGTTGAGTCCAGTTCACTGAGCAAGGAGTAGGTCTTGTCTATTACATATTGGGTTTATGGAACGGTATCTGAGCTAATTTGAAACCCTTGTTTCATGCATCACCCCACCTCACCTTTCCAGTTAAGCAGCCATAGTGTGTTTTCTAAACGTGTGACGCTGTTCTGTTTTGTAATTCAGTTCAAGTGTAGCGGTTTTTACATTCCCTCTATAAGTGATATCTTATGATAAGTGCCTTTTTCTGTGTGACTTATTTCACTTAGAATCGTCGTACCTAAATCTTCTCATCATGCTGCTACTAGCCTTATGATGTTGATTTCATGCCTGAGTGATATTCCATTGTACATAAGGATCACAACTTCTTTATCCATTTTTCTCTTTCCTGGGATATTTAAGGTGTAATGAAGTGGAGGTTCTTGTCAACAGAGCAGCCCTAAACTTTGGGGTGCCTGTGTCTTGCTGATTTTTAGTTTTCCCAATTTATACGCCCATGAGTGGAAGTGCACTATGCTCTCTAAGCTGAGTTTTTTAGATGTTTCAGGACACACCGTACACTTCTCCAGAGTGGCTGTTGGCAATTTACATCCCGCCCATCAGCGTAGCAAGGCTCCCGTACCTCCATGGCCTGTCCTGCATTTCTGGTTTTGACACTTTATTCAGCATGGCCCTTTTGACCGATGGGAAGCGAGACTTCTTTGTAGCGCTGATTTGCCTTTCCAGGTTGCTTGGTTGGCCAAAAAGGGCGTATGCGTTTTTTCCTGAATATATTCAGGAAAAAACGCATACGCCCTTTTTGGCCAAGGGCATCATGGTCGAGGTTTTGCCGCTTTTCCTGTGCTTTAAAGGCGATTCGAATCTACCTCCTGAAATCTGTTTCCTGCAATTCTGCCTTGCTTTCAAATCCTCTTCGTTGCCTTCCCTCAATATATTTGTGGACGAGAGTTATCATTTCTAACTCTGCAGGTTTGTGAATTGCAGTGCCCCTGAGCTCCATTTTTCAACTCGCTTTCTTGGGAGCTGGCCCCAAAAGCGCAGGATTGCTTCAGGCCCTATTGTGGTTCCGGGCGGCAGGCTGAGCCTGTGGTTAATTCTTCTTCCTGATGGGAAAATAGAGTGACCTGTGCCTGTCCCCACACCTAGACCTAGTCTCTCATTGGTTCCCCCTCTTCCCGTTCATCCTCAGGACAAATTTGCAACCTGTACAGAACAGGAGGTTAAAGGTGCTCATTCTCCAAGGAGGGAGATTGCTAGTAAAGCGCCTGGAATGGCGAGCCCGAGCACAAGGAGATGAGAAATGAGGTGCGTTTTAGAAACCTTTCCCGATCACACGGTTTACCATCTTCTGGGTTTCTCATGCATGTTTTCGATGTAGGAAGATGCCCTTGAACCTGGAGATTTTGGACCCATGGGATGGGTACCACGCAGTATTACTTTAAAGGGTCTGCGTTTGCTCACCCAACCTCACCAAACCTCTCAGCCCGAAGAGTGTCCACCCTTATATCTCAATCAGCTGTGGGTCTAGAGATGGTCAATAAAGGTGGCATCCCAGCCCCTGAACGAATTCTGTATGAATTTCTCTCTGTTTCACTGTCTTTGTTTCACGGGTTTTTAAAAGTAATTGACTTTTATAATGGGGTTTAGCTGCTTTTCACTGCTGTGTTTATGCCGCTTTACACCCACTTGACTCACTTACAGAGAGATATCAATACATTGGTTTTAAGAGTCTTACTAGTCAGATATATTCTTGGGCGGTGAACAGGGGGTGTTGAGTCCAGTTCACTGAGCAAGGAGTAGGTCTTGTCTGTTACATATTGGGTTTATGGAACAGTATCTGAGCTAATTTGATACCCTTGTGTTATGCATCACCCCACCTCACCTTTCCCGTTAAGCAGCCATAGTGTGTTTTCTAAACGTGTGACGCTGTTCTGTTTTGTAATTCAGTTCAAGTGTAGCGGATTTTACATTCCCTCTATAAGTGATATCTTACGATAAGTGTCTTTCTCTGTGACTTATTTCACTTAGAATCGTCGTACCTAAATCCACTCATCATGCTGCTACCAGCCTTATGACGTTGATTTCATGCCTGAGTGATATTCCATTGTACATAAGGACCACAACTTCTTTATCCATTTTTCTCTTTCCTGGGATATTTAAGGTGTAATGAAGTGGAGGTTCTTGTCAACAGAGCAGCCCTAAACTTTGGGGTGCCTGTGTCTTGCTGATTTTTAGTTTTCCCAATTTATACGCCCATGAGTGGAAGTGCCCTATGCTCTCTAAGATGAGTTTTTTAGGTGTTTCAGGACACACCGTACACTTCTCCAGAGTGGCTGTTGGCAATTTACATCCCGCCCATCAGCGTAGCAAGGCTCCCGTACCTCCATGGCCTGTCCTGCATTTCTGGTTTTGACACTTTATTCAGCATGGCCCTTTTGACCGATGGGAAGCGAGACTTCTTTGTAGCGCTGATTTGCCTTTCCAGGTTGCTTGGTTGGCCAAAAAGGGCGTATGCGTTTTTTCCTGAATATATTCAGGAAAAAACGCATACGCCCTTTTTGGCCAAGGGCATCATTGTCGAGGTTTTGCCGCTTTTCCTGTGCTTTAAAGGCGATTCGACTCTACCTCCTGAAATCAGTTTCCTGCAATTCTGCTATGCTTTCAAATCCTCTTCGTTGCCTTCCCTCAATATATTTGTGGACGAGAGTTACCATTTATAACTGTGCAGGTTTGTGAATTGCAGTGCCCCTGAGCTCCATTTTTCAACTCGCTTTTTTGGGAGCTGGCCGCAAAAGCACAGGATTGCTTCAGGCCCTGTTCTGCTTCCGGGCGGCAGGCTGAGCCTGTGGTTAATCCTTCTTCCTGATGGGAAAATAGAGTGACATGTGGCTGTCCCAATACCTAGAGCTAGTCTCTCATTGGTTCCCCCTCTTCCCGTTTATCCTCAGGACAAATTGCAACCTGTAGGGAACAGAAGGTTAAAGGGGCTGATTCTCCAAGGAGGGAGATTGCTAGTAAAGCGGCTGTAATGGCCAACCCCAGCACAAGGAGATGAGAACTGAGGTGCGTTTTAGAAACCTTTCCCGATCACACGGTGTACCATCTTCTGGGTTTCTCATGCATGTTTTCGATGTAGGAAGATGCCCTTGAACCTGGAGATTTTGGACCCATGGGATGGATACCACGCAGTATTACTTTAAAGGGTCTGCGTTTGCTCACCCAACCTCACCAAACCTCTCAGCCCCAAGAGTGTCCACCCTTATGACTCAATCAGCTGTGGGTCTAGAGATGGTCAATAAAGGTGGCATCCCAGCCCCTGAACGAATTCTGTATGAATTTCTCTCTCTTTCACTGTCTTTGTTTCACGGGTTTTTAAAAGTAATTGATTTTTATAATGGGGTTTAGCTGCTTTTCACTGCTGGGTTTATGCCGCTTTACACCCACTTGACTCACTTACAGAGGGATATCAATACATTGGTTTTAAGAGTCCTACTAGTCAGATATATTCTTGGGCGGTGAACAGGGGGTGTTGAGTCCAGTTCACTGAGCAAGGAGTAGGTCTTGTCTATTACATATTGGGTTTATGGAACGGTATCTGAGCTAATTTGAAACCCTTGTTTTATGCATCACCCCACCTCACCTTTCCAGTTAAGCAGCCATAGTGTGTTTTCTAAACGTGTGACGCTGTTCTGTTTTGTAATTCAGTTCAAGTGTAGCGGTTTTTACATTCCCTCTCTAAGTGATATCTTATGATAAGTGTCTTTTTCTGTGTGACTTATTTCACTTAGAATCGTCGTACCTAAATCTTCTCATCATGCTGCTACTAGCCTTATGATGTTGATTTCATGCCTGAGTGATATTCCATTGTACATAAGGATCACAACTTCTTTATCCATTTTTCTCTTTCCTGGGATATTTAAGGTGTAATGAAGTGGAGGTTCTTGTCAACAGAGCAGCCCTAAACTTTGGGGTGCCTGTGTCTTGCTGATTTTTAGTTTTCCCAATTTATACGCCCATGAGTGGAAGTGCACTATGCTCTCTAAGCTGAGTTTTTTAGATGTTTCAGGACACACCGTACACTTCTCCAGAGTGGCTGTTGGCAATTTACATCCCGCCCATCAGCGTAGCAAGGCTCCCGTACCTCCATGGCCTGTCCTGCATTTCTGGTTTTGACACTTTATTCAGCATGGCCCTTTTGACCGATGGGAAGCGAGACTTCTTTGTAGCGCTGATTTGCCTTTCCAGGTTGCTTGGTTGGCCAAAAAGGGCGTATGCGTTTTTTCCTGAATATATTCAGGAAAAAACGCATACGCCCTTTTTGGCCAAGGGCATCATGGTCGAGGTTTTGCCGCTTTTCCTGTGCTTTAAAGGCGATTCGAATCTACCTCCTGAAATCTGTTTCCTGCACTTCTGCCTTGCTTTCAAATCCTCTTCGTTGCCTTCCCTCAATATATTTGTGGACGAGAGTTATCATTTCTAACTCTGCAGGTTTGTGAATTGCAGTGCCCCTGAGCTCCATTTTTCAACTCGCTTTCTTGGGAGCTGGCCGCAAAAGCGCAGGATTGCTTCAGGCCCTATTGTGGTTCCGGGCGGCAGGCTGAGCCTGTGGTTAATTCTTCTTCCTGATGGGAAAATAGAGTGACCTGTGCCTGTCCCCACACCTAGACCTAGTCTCTCATTGGTTCCCCCTCTTCCCGTTCATCCTCAGGACAAATTTGCAACCTGTACAGAACAGGAGGTTAAAGGTGCTCATTCTCCAAGGAGGGAGATTGCTAGTAAAGCGGCTGTAATGGCAAGCCCGAGCACAAGGAGATGAGAAATGAGGTGCGTTTTAGAAACCTTTCCCGATCACACGGTGTACCATCTTCTGGGTTTCTCATGCATGTTTTCGATGTAGGAAGATGCCCTTGAACCTGGAGATTTTGGACCCATGGGATGGGTACCACGCAGTATTACTTTAAAGGGTCTGCGTTTGCTCACCCAACCTCACCAAACCTCTCAGCCCGAAGAGTGTCCACCCTTATATCTCAATCAGCTGTGGGTCTAGAGATGGTCAATAAAGGTGGCATCCCAGCCCCTGAACGAATTCTGTATGAATTTCTCTCTGTTTCACTGTCTTTGTTTCACGGGTTTTTAAAAGTAATTGACTTTTATAATGGGGTTTAGCTGCTTTTCACTGCTGTGTTTATGCCGCTTTACACCCACTTGACTCACTTACAGAGAGATATCAATACATTGGTTTTAAGAGTCTTACTAGTCAGATATATTCTTGGGCGGTGAACAGGGGGTGTTGAGTCCAGTTCACTGAGCAAGGAGTAGGTCTTGTCTGTTACATATTGGGTTTATGGAACAGTATCTGAGCTAATTTGATACCCTTGTGTTATGCATCACCCCACCTCACCTTTCCCGTTAAGCAGCCATAGTGTGTTTTCTAAACGTGTGACGCTGTTCTGTTTTGTAATTCAGTTCAAGTGTAGCGGATTTTACATTCCCTCTATAAGTGATATCTTACGATAAGTGTCTTTCTCTGTGACTTATTTCACTTAGAATCGTCGTACCTAAATCCACTCATCATGCTGCTACCAGCCTTATGACGTTGATTTCATGCCTGAGTGATATTCCATTGTACATAAGGACCACAACTTCTTTATCCATTTTTCTCTTTCCTGGGATATTTAAGGTGTAATGAAGTGGAGGTTCTTGTCAACAGAGCAGCCCTAAACTTTGGGGTGCCTGTGTCTTGCTGATTTTTAGTTTTCCCAATTTATACGCCCATGAGTGGAAGTGCCCTATGCTCTCTAAGCTGAGTTTTTTAGGTGTTTCAGGACACACTGTACACTTCTCCAGAGTGGCTGTTGGCAATTTACATCCCGCCCATCAGCGTAGCAAGGCTCCCGTTTCTCCATGGCCTGTCCTGCATTTCTGGTTTTGACACTTTATTCAGCATGGCCCTTTTGACCGATGGGAAGCGAGACTTCTTTGTAGCGCTGATTTGCCTTTCCAGGTTGCTTGGTTGGCCAAAAAGGGCGTATGCGTTTTTTCCTGAATATATTCAGGAAAAAACGCATACGCCCTTTTTGGCCAAGGGCATCATTGTCGAGGTTTTGCTGCTTTTCCTGTGCTTTAAAGGCGATTCGACTCTACCTCCTGAAATCAGTTTCCTGCAATTCTGCTATGCTTTCAAATCCTCTTCGTTGCCTTCCCTCAATATATTTGTGGACGAGAGTTACCATTTATAAGTGTGCAGGTTTGTGAATTGCAGTGCCCCTGAGCTCCATTTTTCAACTCGCTTTTTTGGGAGCTGGCCGCAAAAGCACAGGATTGCTTCAGGCCCTGTTCTGCTTCCGGGCGGCAGGCTGAGCCTGTGGTTAATCCTTCTTCCTGATGGGAAAATAGAGTGACATGTGGCTGTCCCAATACCTAGAGCTAGTCTCTCATTGGTTCCCCCTCTTCCCGTTTATCCTCAGGACAAATTGCAACCTGTAGGGAACAGAAGGTTAAAGGGGCTGATTCTCCAAGGAGGGAGATTGCTAGTAAAGCGGCTGTAATGGCCAACCCCAGCACAAGGAGATGAGAACTGAGGTGCGTTTTAGAAACCTTTCCCGATCACACGGTGTACCATCTTCTGGGTTTCTCATGCATGTTTTCGATGTAGGAAGATGCCCTTGAACCTGGAGATTTTGGACCCATGGGATGGATACCACGCAGTATTACTTTAAAGGGTCTGCGTTTGCTCACCCAACCTCACCAAACCTCTCAGCCCCAAGAGTGTCCACCCTTATGACTCAATCAGCTGTGGGTCTAGAGATGGTCAATAAAGGTGGCATCCCAGCCCCTGAACGAATTCTGTATGAATTTCTCTCTCTTTCACTGTCTTTGTTTCACGGGTTTTTAAAAGTAATTGATTTTTATAATGGGGTTTAGCTGCTTTTCATTGCTGGGTTTATGCCGCTTTACACCCACTTGACTCACTTACAGAGGGATATCAATACATTGGTTTTAAGAGTCCTACTAGTCAGATATATTCTTGGGCGGTGAACAGGGGGTGTTGAGTCCAGTTCACTGAGCAAGGAGTAGGTCTTGTCTATTACATATTGGGTTTATGGAACGGTATCTGAGCTAATTTGAAACCCTTGTTTTATGCATCACCCCACCTCACCTTTCCAGTTAAGCAGCCATAGTGTGTTTTCTAAACGTGTGACGCTGTTCTGTTTTGTAATTCAGTTCAAGTGTAGCGGTTTTTACATTCCCTCTATAAGTGATATCTTATGATAAGTGCCTTTTTCTGTGTGACTTATTTCACTTAGAATCGTCGTACCTAAATCTTCTCATCATGCTGCTACTAGCCTTATGATGTTGATTTCATGCCTGAGTGATATTCCATTGTACATAAGGATCACAACTTCTTTATCCATTTTTCTCTTTCCTGGGATATTTAAGGTGTAATGAAGTGGAGGTTCTTGTCAACAGAGCAGCCCTAAACTTTGGGGTGCCTGTGTCTTGCTGATTTTTAGTTTTCCCAATTTATACGCCCATGAGTGGAAGTGCACTATGCTCTCTAAGCTGAGTTTTTTAGATGTTTCAGGACACACCGTACACTTCTCCAGAGTGGCTGTTGGCAATTTACATCCCGCCCATCAGCGTAGCAAGGCTCCCGTACCTCCATGGCCTGTCCTGCATTTCTGGTTTTGACACTTTATTCAGCATGGCCCTTTTGACCGATGGGAAGCGAGACTTCTTTGTGGCGCTGATTTGCCTTTCCAGGTTGCTTGGTTGGCCAAAAAGGGCGTATGCGTTTTTTCCTGAATATATTCAGGAAAAAACGCATACGCCCTTTTTGGCCAAGGGCATCATGGTCGAGGTTTTGCCGCTTTTCCTGTGCTTTAAAGGCGATTCGACTCTACCTCCTGAAATCTGTTTCCTGCAATTCTGCCTTGCTTTCAAATCCTCTTCGTTGCCTTCCCTCAATATATTTGTGGACGAGAGTTATCATTTATAACTCTGCAGGGTTGTGAATTGCAGTGCCCCTGAGCTCCATTTTTCAACTCGCTTTCTTGGGAGCTGGCCGCAAAAGCGCAGGATTGCTTCAGGCCATATTGTGGTTCCGGGCGGCAGGCTGAGCCTGTGGTTAATTCTTCTTCCTGATGGGAAAATAGATTGACCTGTGCCTGTCCCCACACTTAGACCTAGTCTCTCATTGTTTCCCCCTCTTCCCGTTCATCCTCAGGACAAATTTTCAACCTGTACAGAACAGGAGGTTAAAGGTGCTCATTCTCCAAGGAGGGAGATTGCTAGTAAAGCGGCTGTAATGGCGAGCCCGAGCACAAGGAGATGAGAAATGAGGTGCGTTTTAGAAACCTTTCCCGATCACACGGTGTACCATCTTCTGGGTTTCTCATGCATGTTTTCGATGAAGGAAGATGCCCTTGAACCTGGAGATTTTGGACCCATGGGATGGATACCATGCAGTATTACTTTAAAGGGTCTGCGTTTGCTCACCCAACCTCACCAAACCTCTCAGCCCCAAGAGTGTCCACCCTTATGTCTCAATCAGCTGTGGGTCTAGAGATGGTCAATCCAGGTGGCATCACAGCCCCTGAACGAATTTTGTAAGAATTTCTCTCTCTTTCACTGTCTTTGTTTCACGGGTTTTTAAAAGTAATTGATTTTTATAATGGGGTTTAGCTGCTTTTCACTGCTGTGTTTATGCCGGTTTACACCCACTTGACTCAGTTACAGAGGGATATCAATACATTGGTTTTAAGATTCTTACTAGTCAGATATATTCTTGGGCGGTGAACAGGGGGTGTTGAGTCCAGTTCACTGAGCAAGGAGTAGGTCTTGACTGTTACATATTGGGTTTATGGAACAGTATCTGAGCTAATTTGAAACCCTTGTTTTATGCATCACCCCACCTCACCTTTCCCGTTAAGCAGCCATAGTGTGTTTTCTAAACGTGTGACGCTGTTCTGTTTTGTAATTCAGTTCAAGTGTAGCGGTTTTTACATTCCCTCTATAAGTGATATCTTATGATAAGTGCCTTTTTCTGTGTGACTTATGGCACTTAGAATCGTCGTACCTAAATCTTCTCATCATGCTGCTACTAGCCTTATGATGTTGATTTCATGCCTGAGTGACATTCCATTGTACATAAGGACCACAACTTCTTTATCCATTTTTCTCTTTCCTGGGATATTTAAGTTGTAACGAAGTGGAGGTTCTTGTCAACAGAGCAGCCCTAAACTTTGGGGTGCCTGTGTCTTGCTGATTTTTAGTTTTCCCAATTTATACGCCTATGAGTGGAAGTGCCCTATGCTCTCTAAGCTGAGTTTTTTAGATGTTTCAGGACACACCGTACACTTCTCCAGAGTGGCTGTTGGCAATTTACATCCCGCCCATCAGCGTAGCAAGGCTCCCGTACCTCCATGGCCTGTCCTGCATTTCTGGTTTTGACACTTTATTCAGCATGGCCCTTTTGACCGATGGGAAGCGAGACTTCTTTGTAGCGCTGATTTGCCTTTCCAGGTTGCTTGGTTGGCCAAAAAGGGCGTATGCGTTTTTTCCTGAATATATTCAGGAAAAAACGCATACGCCCTTTTTGGCCAAGGGCATCATGGTCGAGGTTTTGCCGCTTTTCCTGTGCTTTAAAGGCGATTCGAATCTACCTCCTGAAATCTGTTTCCTGCAATTCTGCCTTGCTTTCAAATCCTCTTTGTTGCCTTCCCTCAATATATTTGTGGACGAGAGTTATCATTTCTAACTCTGCAGGTTTGTGAATTGCAGTGCCCCTGAGCTCCATTTTTCAACTCGCTTTCTTGGGAGCTGGCCCCAAAAGCGCAGGATTGCTTCAGGCCCTATTGTGGTTCCGGGCGGCAGGCTGAGCCTGTGGTTAATTCTTCTTCCTGATGGGAAAATAGAGTGACCTGTGCCTGTCCCCACACCTAGACCTAGTCTCTCATTGGTTCCCCCTCTTCCCGTTCATCCTCAGGACAAATTGCAACCTGTTCGGAACAGGAGGTTAAAGGTGCTCATTATCCAAGGAGGGAGATTGCTAGTAAAGCGGCTGTAATGGCGAGCCCGAGCACAAGGAGATGAGAAATGAGGTGCGTTTTAGAAACCTTTCCCGATCACACGGTGTACCGTCTTCTGGGTTTCTCATGCATGTTTTCGATGTAGGAAGATGCCCTTGAACCTGGAGATTTTGGACCCATGGGATGGGTACCACGCAGTATTACTTTAAAGGGTCTGTGTTTGCTCACCCAACCTCACCAAACCTCTCAGCCCGAAGAGTGTCCACCCTTATGTCTCAATCAGCTGTGGGTCTAGAGATGGTCAATAAAGGTGGCATCCCAGCCCCTGAACGAATTCTGTATGAATTTCTCTCTCTTTCACTGTCTTTGTTTCACGGGTTTTTAAAAGTAATTGATTTTTATAATGGGGTTTAGCTGCTTTTCACTGCTGTGTTTATGCCGCTTTACACCCACTTGACTCACTTACAGAGAGATATCAATACATTGGTTTTAAGAGTCTTACTAGTCAGATATATTCTTGGGCGGTGAACAGGGGGTGTTGAATCCAGTTCACTGAGCAAGGAGTAGGTCTTGTCTGTTACATATTGGGTTTATGGAACAGTATCTGAGCTAATTTGCAACCCTTGTGTTATGCATCACCCCACCTCACCTTTCCCGTTAAGCAGCCATAGTGTGTTTTCTAAACGTGTGACGCTGTTCTGTTTTGTAATTCAGTTCAAGTGTAGCGGTTTTTACATTCCCTCTATAAGTGATATCTTATGATAAGTGCCTTTTCCTGTGTGACTTATTTCACTTAGAATCGTCGTACCTAAATCTTCTCATCATGCTGCTACTAGCCTTATGATGTTGATTTCATGCCTGAGTGATATTCCATTGTACATAAGGACCACAACTTCTTTATCCATTTTTCTCTTTCCTGGGATATTTAAGGTGTAATGAAGTGGAGGTTCTTGTCAACAGAGCAGCCCTAAACTTTGGGGTGCCTGTGTCTTGCTGATTTTTAGTTTTCCCAATTTATACGCCTATGAGTGGAAGTGCCCTATGCTCTCTAAGCTGAGTTTTTTAGATGTTTCAGGACACACCGTACACTTCTCCAGAGTGGCTGTTGGCAATTTACATCCCGCCCATCAGCGTAGCAAGGCTCCCGTTTCTCCATGGCCTGTCCTGCATTTCTGGTTTTGACACTTTATTCAGCATGGCCCTTTTGACCGATGGGAAGCGAGACTTCTTTGTAGCGCTGATTTGCCTTTCCAGGTTGCTTGGTTGGCCAAAAAGGGCGTATGCGTTTTTTCCTGAATATATTCAGGAAAAAACGCATACGCCCTTTTTGGCCAAGGGCATCATGGTCGAGGTTTTGCCGCTTTTCCTGTGCTTTAAAGGCGATTCGAATCTACCTCCTGAAATCTGTTTCCTGCAATTCTGCCTTGCTTTCAAATCCTCTTCGTTGCCTTCCCTCAATATATTTGTGGACGAGAGTTATCATTTCTAACTCTGCAGGTTTGTGAATTGCAGTGCCCCTGAGCTCCATTTTTCAACTCGCTTTCTTGGGAGCTGGCCGCAAAAGCGCAGGATTGCTTCAGGCCCTATTGTGGTTCCGGGCGGCAGGCTGAGCCTGTGGTTAATTCTTCTTCCTGATGGGAAAATAGAGTGACCTGTGCCTGTCCCCACACCTAGACCTAGTCTCTCATTGGTTCCCCCTCTTCCCGTTCATCCTCAGGACAAATTGCAACCTGTACGGAACAGGAGGTTAAAGGTGCTCATTCTCCAAGGAGGGAGATTGCTAGTAAAGCGGCTGGAATGGCGATCCCGAGCACAAGGAGATGAGAAATGAGGTGCGTTTTAGACATCTTTCCCGATCACATGGTGTACCATCTTCTGGCTTTCTCATGCATGTTTTTGATGTAGGAAGATGCCCTTGAAGCTGGAGATTTGGGACCCATGGGATGGATACCACGCAGTATTACTTTAAAGGGTCTGCGTTTGCTCACCCAACCTCACCAAACCTCTCAGCCCCAAGAGTGTCCACCCTTATGTCTCAATCAGCTGTGGGTCTAGAGATGGTCAATAAAGGTGGCATCCCAGCCCCTGAACGAATTCTGTATGAATTTCTCTCTCTTTCACTGTCTTTGTTTCACGGGTTTTTAAAAGTAATTGATTTTTATAATGGGGTTTAGCTGCTTTTCACTGCTGTGTTTATGCCGCTTTAGACCCACTTGACTCACTTACAGAGAGATATCAATACATTGGTTTTAAGAGTCTTACTAGTCAGATATATTCTTGGGCGGTGAACAGGGGGTGTTGAATCCAGTTCACTGAGCAAGGAGTAGGTCTTGTCTGTTACATATTGGGTTTATGGAACAGTATCTGAGCTAATTTGAAACCCTTGTGTTATGCATCACCCCACCTCACCTTTCCCGTTAAGCAGCCATAGTGTGTTTCCTAAACGTGTGACGCTGTTCTGTTTTGTAATTCAGTTCAAGTGTAGCGGTTTTTACATTCCCTCTATAAGTGATATCTTATGATAAGTGCCTTTTTCTGTGTGACTTATGGCACTTAGAATCGTCGTACCTAAATCTTCTCATCATGCTGCTACTAGCCTTATGATGTTGATTTCATGCCTGAGTGACATTCCATTGTACATAAGGACCACAACTTCTTTATCCATTTTTCTCTTTCCTGGGATATTTAAGGTGTAATGAAGTGGAGGTTCTTGTCAACAGAGCAGCCCTAAACTTTGGGGTGCCTGTGTCTTGCTGATTTTTAGTTTTCCCAATTTATACGCCCATGAGTGGAACTGCCCTATGCTCTCTAAGCTGAGTTTTTTAGATGTTTCAGGACACACCGTACACTTCTCCAGAGTGGCTGTTGGCAATTTACATCCCGCCCATCAGCGTAGCAAGGCTCCCGTTTCTCCATGGCCTGTCCTGCATTTCTGGTTTTGACACTTTATTCAGCATGGCCCTTTTGACCGATGGGAAGCGAGACTTCTTTGTAGCGCTGATTTGCCTTTCCAGGTTGCTTGGTTGGCCAAAAAGGGCGTATGCGTTTTTTCCTGAATATATTCAGGAAAAAACGCATACGCCCTTTTTGGCCAAGGGCATCATGGTCGAGGTTTTGCCGCTTTTCCTGTGCTTTAAAGGCGATTCGAATCTACCTCCTGAAATCTGTTTCCTGCAATTCTGCCTTGCTTTCAAATCCTCTTCGTTGCCTTCCCTCAATATATTTGTGGACGAGAGTTATCATTTCTAACTCTGCAGGTTTGTGAATTGCAGTGCCCCTGAGCTCCATTTTTCAACTCGCTTTCTTGGGAGCTGGCCGCAAAAGCGCAGGATTGCTTCAGGCCCTATTGTGGTTCCGGGCGGCAGGCTGAGCCTGTGGTTAATTCTTCTTCCTGATGGGAAAATAGAGTGACCTGTGCCTGTCCCCACACCTAGACCTAGTCTCTCATTGGTTCCCCCTCTTCCCGTTCATCCTCAGGACAAATTTGCAACCTGTACAGAACAGGAGGTTAAAGGTGCTCATTCTCCAAGGAGGGAGATTGCTAGTAAAGCGGCTGTAATGGCAAGCCCGAGCACAAGGAGATGAGAAATGAGGTGCGTTTTAGAAACCTTTCCCGATCACACGGTGTACCATCTTCTGGGTTTCTCATGCATGTTTTCGATGTAGGAAGATGCCCTTGAACCTGGAGATTTTGGACCCATGGGATGGATACCACGCAGTATTACTTTAAAGGGTCTGCGTTTGCTCACCCAACCTCACCAAACCTCTCAGCCCCAAGAGTGTCCACCCTTATGTCTCAATCAGCTGTGGGTCTAGAGATGGTCAATCCAGGTGGCATCACAGCCCCTGAACGAATTTTGTAAGAATTTCTCTCTCTTTCACTGTCTTTGTTTCACGGGTTTTTAAAAGTAATTGATTTTTATAATGGGGTTTAGCTGCTTTTCACTGCTGTGTTTATGCCGGTTTACACCCACTTGACTCAGTTACAGAGGGATATCAATACATTGGTTTTAAGATTCTTACTAGTCAGATATATTCTTGGGCGGTGAACAGGGGGTGTTGAGTCCAGTTCACTGAGCAAGGAGTAGGTCTTGTCTGTTACATATTGGGTTTATGGAACAGTATCTGAGCTAATTTGAAACCCTTGTTTTATGCATCACCCCACCTAACCTTTCCCGTTAAGCAGCCATAGTGTGTTTTCTAAACGTGTGACGCTGTTCTGTTTTGTAATTCAGTTCAAGTGTAGCGGTTTTTACATTCCCTCTATAAGTGATATCTTATGATAAGTGCCTTTTTCTGTGTGACTTATTTCACTTAGAGTCGTCGTACCTAAATCTTCTCATCATGCTGCTACTAGCCTTATGATGTTGATTTCATTGCTGAGTGATATGCCATTATACATATGGACCACAACTTCTTTATCCATTTTTCTATTTCCTGGGATATTTAAGTTGTAACGAAGTGGAGGTTCTTGTCAACAGAGCAGCCCTAAACTTTGGGGTGCCTGTGTCTTGCTGATTTTTAGTTTTCCCAATTTATACGCCTATGAGTGGAAGTGCCCTATGCTCTCTAAGCTGAGTTTTTTAGATGTTTCAGGACACACCGTACACTTCTCCAGAGTGGCTGTTGGCAATTTACATCCCGCCCATCAGCGTAGCAAGGCTCCCGTACCTCCATGGCCTGTCCTGCATTTCTGGTTTTGACACTTTATTCAGCATGGCCCTTTTGACCGATGGGAAGCGAGACTTCTTTGTAGCGCTGATTTGCCTTTCCAGGTTGCTTGGTTGGCCAAAAAGGGCGTATGCGTTTTTTCCTGAATATATTCAGGAAAAAACGCATACGCCCTTTTTGGCCAAGGGCATCATGGTCGAGGTTTTGCCGCTTTTCCTGTGCTTTAAAGGCGATTCGAATCTACCTCCTGAAATCTGTTTCCTGCAATTCTGCCTTGCTTTCAAATCCTCTTCGTTGCCTTCCCTCAATATATTTGTGGACGAGAGTTATCATTTCTAACTCTGCAGGGTTGTGAATTGCAGTGCCCCTGAGCTCCATTTTTCAACTCGCTTTCTTGGGAGCTGGCCGCAAAAGCGCAGGATTGCTTCAGGCCATATTGTGGTTCCGGGCGGCAGGCTGAGCCTGTGGTTAATTCTTCTTCCTGATGGGAAAATAGATTGACCTGTGCCTGTCCCCACACTTAGACCTAGTCTCTCATTGTTTCCCCCTCTTCCCGTTCATCCTCAGGACAAATTTTCAACCTGTACAGAACAGGAGGTTAAAGGTGCTCATTCTCCAAGGAGGGAGATTGCTAGTAAAGCGGCTGTAATGGCGAGCCCGAGCACAAGGAGATGAGAAATGAGGTGCGTTTTAGAAACCTTTCCCGATCACACGGTGTACCATCTTCTGGGTTTCTCATGCATGTTTTCGATGTAGGAAGATGCCCTTGAACCTGGAGATTTTGGACCCATGGGATGGATACCATGCAGTATTACTTTAAAGGGTCTGCGTTTGCTCACCCCACCTCACCAAACCTCTCAGCCCCAAGAGTGTCCACCCTTATGTCTCAATCAGCTGTGGGTCTAGAGATGGTCAATCCAGGTGGCATCACAGCCCCTGAACGAATTTTGTAAGAATTTCTCTCTCTTTCACTGTCTTTGTTTCACGGGTTTTTAAAAGTAATTGATTTTTATAATGGGGTTTAGCTGCTTTTCACTGCTGTGTTTATGCCGGTTTACACCCACTTGACTCAGTTACAGAGGGATATCAATACATTGGTTTTAAGATTCTTACTAGTCAGATATATTCTTGGGCGGTGAACAGGGGGTGTTGAGTCCAGTTCACTGAGCAAGGAGTAGGTCTTGACTGTTACATATTGGGTTTATGGAACAGTATCTGAGCTAATTTGAAACCCTTGTTTTATGCATCACCCCACCTCACCTTTCCCGTTAAGCAGCCATAGTGTGTTTTCTAAACGTGTGACGCTGTTCTGTTTTGTAATTCAGTTCAAGTGTAGCGGTTTTTACATTCCCTCTATAAGTGATATCTTATGATAAGTGCCTTTTTCTGTGTGACTTATGGCACTTAGAATCGTCGTACCTAAATCTTCTCATCATGCTGCTACTAGCCTTATGATGTTGATTTCATGCCTGAGTGACATTCCATTGTACATAAGGACCACAACTTCTTTATCCATTTTTCTCTTTCCTGGGATATTTAAGTTGTAACGAAGTGGAGGTTCTTGTCAACAGAGCAGCCCTAAACTTTGGGGTGCCTGTGTCTTGCTGATTTTTAGTTTTCCCAATTTATACGCCTATGAGTGGAAGTGCCCTATGCTCTCTAAGCTGAGTTTTTTAGATGTTTCAGGACCCACCGTACACTTCTCCAGAGTGGCTGTTGGCAATTTACATCCCGCCCATCAGCGTAGCAAGGCTCCCGTACCTCCATGGCCTGTCCTGCATTTCTGGTTTTGACACTTTATTCAGCATGGCCCTTTTGACCGATGGGAAGCGAGACTTCTTTGTAGCGCTGATTTGCCTTTCCAGGTTGCTTGGTTGGCCAAAAAGGGCGTATGCGTTTTTTCCTGAATATATTCAGGAAAAAACGCATACGCCCTTTTTGGCCAAGGGCATCATGGTCGAGGTTTTGCCGCTTTTCCTATGCTTTAAAGGCGATTCGAATCTACCTCCTGAAATCTGTTTCCTGCAATTCTGCCTTGCTTTCAAATCCTCTTCGTTGCCTTCCCTCAATATATTTGTGGACGAGAGTTATCATTTCTAACTCTGCAGGTTTGTGAATTGCAGTGCCCCTGAGCTCCATTTTTCAACTCGCTTTCTTGGGAGCTGGCCCCAAAAGCGCAGGATTGCTTCAGGCCCTATTGTGGTTCCGGGCGGCAGGCTGAGCCTGTGGTTAATTCTTCTTCCTGATGGGAAAATAGAGTGACCTGTGCCTGTCCCCACACCTAGACCTAGTCTCTCATTGGTTCCCCCTCTTCCCGTTCATCCTCAGGACAAATTGCAACCTGTTCGGAACAGGAGGTTAAAGGTGCTCATTATCCAAGGAGGGAGATTGCTAGTAAAGCGGCTGTAATGGCGAGCCCGAGCACAAGGAGATGAGAAATGAGGTGCGTTTTAGAAACCTTTCCCGATCACACGGTGTACCGTCTTCTGGGTTTCTCATGCATGTTTTCGATGTAGGAAGATGCCCTTGAACCTGGAGATTTTGGACCCATGGGATGGGTACCACGCAGTATTACTTTAAAGGGTCTGTGTTTGCTCACCCAACCTCACCAAACCTCTCAGCCCCAAGAGTGTCCACCCTTATGTCTCAATCAGCTGTGGGTCTAGAGATGGTCAATAAAGGTGGCATCCCAGCCCCTGAACGAATTCTGTATGAATTTCTCTCTCTTTCACTGTCTTTGTTTCACGGGTTTTTAAAAGTAATTGATTTTTATAATGGGGTTTAGCTGCTTTTCACTGCTGTGTTTATGCCGCTTTACACCCACTTGACTCACTTACAGAGAGATATCAATACATTGGTTTTAAGAGTCTTACTAGTCAGATATATTCTTGGGCGGTGAACAGGGGGTGTTGAATCCAGTTCACTGAGCAAGGAGTAGGTCTTGTCTGTTACATATTGGGTTTATGGAACAGTATCTGAGCTAATTTGCAACCCTTGTGTTATGCATCACCCCACCTCACCTTTCCCGTTAAGCAGCCATAGTGTGTTTTCTAAACGTGTGACGCTGTTCTGTTTTGTAATTCAGTTCAAGTGTAGCGGTTTTTACATTCCCTCTATAAGTGATATCTTATGATAAGTGCCTTTTCCTGTGTGACTTATTTCACTTAGAATCGTCGTACCTAAATCTTCTCATCATGCTGCTACTAGCCTTATGATGTTGATTTCATGCCTGAGTGATATTCCATTGTACATAAGGACCACAACTTCTTTATCCATTTTTCTCTTTCCTGGGATATTTAAGGTGTAATGAAGTGGAGGTTCTTGTCAACAGAGCAGCCCTAAACTTTGGGGTGCCTGTGTCTTGCTGATTTTTAGTTTTCCCAATTTATACGCCTATGAGTGGAAGTGCCCTATGCTCTCTAAGCTGAGTTTTTTAGATGTTTCAGGACACACCGTACACTTCTCCAGAGTGGCTGTTGGCAATTTACATCCCGCCCATCAGCGTAGCAAGGCTCCCGTTTCTCCATGGCCTGTCCTGCATTTCTGGTTTTGACACTTTATTCAGCATGGCCCTTTTGACCGATGGGAAGCGAGACTTCTTTGTAGCGCTGATTTGCCTTTCCAGGTTGCTTGGTTGGCCAAAAAGGGCGTATGCGTTTTTTCCTGAATATATTCAGGAAAAAATGCATACGCCCTTTTTGGCCAAGGGCATCATGGTCGAGGTTTTGCCGCTTTTCCTGTGCTTTAAAGGCGATTCGAATCTACCTCCTGAAATCTGTTTCCTGCAATTCTGCCTTGCTTTCAAATCCTCTTCGTTGCCTTCCCTCAATATATTTGTGGACGAGAGTTATCATTTCTAACTCTGCAGGTTTGTGAATTGCAGTGCCCCTGAGCTCCATTTTTCAACTCGCTTTCTTGGGAGCTGGCCGCAAAAGCGCAGGATTGCTTCAGGCCCTATTGTGGTTCCGGGCGGCAGGCTGAGCCTGTGGTTAATTCTTCTTCCTGATGGGAAAATAGAGTGACCTGTGCCTGTCCCCACACCTAGACCTAGTCTCTCATTGGTTCCCCCTCTTCCCGTTCATCCTCAGGACAAATTTGCAACCTGTACAGAACAGGAGGTTAAAGGTGCTCATTCTCCAAGGAGGGAGATTGCTAGTAAAGCGGCTGTAATGGCAAGCCCGAGCACAAGGAGATGAGAAATGAGGTGCGTTTTAGAAACCTTTCCCGATCACACGGTGTACCATCTTCTGGGTTTCTCATGCATGTTTTCGATGTAGGAAGATGCCCTTGAACCTGGAGATTTTGGACCCATGGGATGGATACCACGCAGTATTACTTTAAAGGGTCTGCGTTTGCTCACCCAACCTCACCAAACCTCTCAGCCCCAAGAGTGTCCACCCTTATGTCTCAATCAGCTGTGGGTCTAGAGATGGTCAATCCAGGTGGCATCACAGCCCCTGAACGAATTTTGTAAGAATTTCTCTCTCTTTCACTGTCTTTGTTTCACGGGTTTTTAAAAGTAATTGATTTTTATAATGGGGTTTAGCTGCTTTTCACTGCTGTGTTTATGCCGGTTTACACCCACTTGACTCAGTTACAGAGGGATATCAATACATTGGTTTTAAGATTCTTACTAGTCAGATATATTCTTGGGCGGTGAACAGGGGGTGTTGAGTCCAGTTCACTGAGCAAGGAGTAGGTCTTGTCTGTTACATATTGGGTTTATGGAACAGTATCTGAGCTAATTTGAAACCCTTGTTTTATGCATCACCCCACCTAACCTTTCCCGTTAAGCAGCCATAGTGTGTTTTCTAAACGTGTGACGCTGTTCTGTTTTGTAATTCAGTTCAAGTGTAGCGGTTTTTACATTCCCTCTATAAGTGATATCTTATGATAAGTGCCTTTTTCTGTGTGACTTATTTCACTTAGAGTCGTCGTACCTAAATCTTCTCATCATGCTGCTACTAGCCTTATGATGTTGATTTCATTGCTGAGTGATATGCCATTATACATATGGACCACAACTTCTTTATCCATTTTTCTATTTCCTGGGATATTTAAGTTGTAACGAAGTGGAGGTTCTTGTCAACAGAGCAGCCCTAAACTTTGGGGTGCCTGTGTCTTGCTGATTTTTAGTTTTCCCAATTTATACGCCTATGAGTGGAAGTGCCCTATGCTCTCTAAGCTGAGTTTTTTAGATGTTTCAGGACACACCGTACACTTCTCCAGAGTGGCTGTTGGCAATTTACATCCCGCCCATCAGCGTAGCAAGGCTCCCGTACCTCCATGGCCTGTCCTGCATTTCTGGTTTTGACACTTTATTCAGCATGGCCCTTTTGACCGATGGGAAGCGAGACTTCTTTGTAGCGCTGATTTGCCTTTCCAGGTTGCTTGGTTGGCCAAAAAGGGCGTATGCGTTTTTTCCTGAATATATTCAGGAAAAAACGCATACGCCCTTTTTGGCCAAGGGCATCATGGTCGAGGTTTTGCCGCTTTTCCTGTGCTTTAAAGGCGATTCGAATCTACCTCCTGAAATCTGTTTCCTGCAATTCTGCCTTGCTTTCAAATCCTCTTCGTTGCCTTCCCTCAATATATTTGTGGACGAGAGTTATCATTTCTAACTCTGCAGGTTTGTGAATTGCAGTGCCCCTGAGCTCCATTTTTCAACTCGCTTTCTTGGGAGCTGGCCCCAAAAGCGCAGGTTTGCTTCAGGCCCTATTGTGGTTCCGGGCGGCAGGCTGAGCCTGTGGTTAATTCTTCTTCCTGATGGGAAAATAGAGTGACCTGTGCCTGTCCCCACACCTAGACCTAGTCTCTCATTGGTTCCCCCTCTTCCCGTTCATCCTCAGGACAAATTGCAACCTGTTCGGAACAGGAGGTTAAAGGTGCTCATTATCCAAGGAGGGAGATTGCTAGTAAAGCGGCTGTAATGGCGAGCCCGAGCACAAGGAGATGAGAAATGAGGTGCGTTTTAGAAACCTTTCCCGATCACACGGTGTACCGTCTTCTGGGTTTCTCATGCATGTTTTCGATGTAGGAAGATGCCCTTGAACCTGGAGATTTTGGACCCATGGGATGGGTACCACGCAGTATTACTTTAAAGGGCCTGCGTTTGCTCACCCAACCTCACCAAACCTCTCAGCCCCAAGAGTGTCCACCCTTATGTCTCAATCAGCTGTGGGTCTAGAGATGGTCAATAAAGGTGGCATCCCAGCCCCTGAACGAATTCTGTATGAATTTCTCTCTCTTTCACTGTCTTTGTTTCACGGGTTTTTAAAAGTAATTGATTTTTATAATGGGGTTTAGCTGCTTTTCACTGCTGTGTTTATGCCGCTTTACACCCACTTGACTCACTTACAGAGAGATATCAATACATTGGTTTTAAGAGTCTTACTAGTCAGATATATTCTTGGGCGGTGAACAGGGGGTGTTGAATCCAGTTCACTGAGCAAGGAGTAGGTCTTGTCTGTTACATATTGGGTTTATGGAACAGTATCTGAGCTAATTTGCAACCCTTGTGTTATGCATCACCCCACCTCACCTTTCCCGTTAAGCAGCCATAGTGTGTTTTCTAAACGTGTGACGCTGTTCTGTTTTGTAATTCAGTTCAAGTGTAGCGGTTTTTACATTCCCTCTATAAGTGATATCTTATGATAAGTGCCTTTTTCTGTGTGACTTATTTCACTTAGAATCGTCGTACCTAAATCTTCTCATCATGCTGCTACTAGCCTTATGATGTTGATTTCATGCCTGAGTGATATTCCATTGTACATAAGGACCACAACTTCTTTATCCATTTTTCTCTTTCCTGGGATATTTAAGGTGTAATGAAGTGGAGGTTCTTGTCAACAGAGCAGCCCTAAACTTTGGGGTGCCTGTGTCTTGCTGATTTTTAGTTTTCCCAATTTATACGCCTATGAGTGGAACTGCCCTATGCTCTCTAAGCTGAGTTTTTTAGATGTTTCAGGACACACCGTACACTTCTCCAGAGTGGCTGTTGGCAATTTACATCCCGCCCATCAGCGTAGCAAGGCTCCCGTTTCTCCATGGCCTGTCGTGCATTTCTGGTTTTGACACTTTATTCAGCATGGCCCTTTTGACCGATGGGAAGCGAGACTTCTTTGTAGCGCTGATTTGCCTTTCCAGGTTGCTTGGTTGGCCAAAAAGGGCGTATGCGTTTTTTCCTGAATATATTCAGGAAAAAACGCATACGCCCTTTTTGGCCAAGGGCATCATGGTCGAGGTTTTGCCGCTTTTCCTGTGCTTTAAAGGCGATTCGAATCTACCTCCTGAAATCTGTTTCCTGCAATTCTGCCTTGCTTTCAAATCCTCTTCGTTGCCTTCCCTCAATATATTTGTGGACGAGAGTTATCATTTCTAACTCTGCAGGTTTGTGAATTGCAGTGCCCCTGAGCTCCATTTTTCAACTCGCTTTCTTGGGAGCTGGCCGCAAAAGCGCAGGATTGCTTCAGGCCCTATTGTGGTTCCGGGCGGCAGGCTGAGCCTGTGGTTAATTCTTCTTCCTGATGGGAAAATAGAGTGACCTGTGCCTGTCCCCACACCTAGACCTAGTCTCTCATTGGTTCCCCCTCTTCCCGTTCATCCTCAGGACAAATTTGCAACCTGTACAGAACAGGAGGTTAAAGGTGCTCATTCTCCAAGGAGGGAGATTGCTAGTAAAGCGGCTGGAATGGCGAGCCCGAGCACAAGCAGATGAGAAATGAGGTGCGTTTTAGAAACCTTTCCCGATCACACGGTGTACCATCTTCTGGGTTTCTCATGCATGTTTTCGATGTAGTAAGATGCCCTTGAACCTGGAGATTTTGGACCCATGGGATGGGTACCACGCAGTATTACTTTAAAGGGTCTGCGTTTGCTCACCCAACCTCACCAAACCTCTCAGCCCCAAGAGTGTCCACCCTTATGTCTCAATCAGCTGTGGGTCTAGAGATGGTCAATCCAGGTGGCATCACAGCCCCTGAACGAATTTTGTAAGAATTTCTCTCTCTTTCACTGTCTTTGTTTCACGGGTTTTTAAAAGTAATTGATTTTTATAATGGGGTTTAGCTGCTTTTCACTGCTGTGTTTATGCCGGTTTACACCCACTTGACTCAGTTACAGAGGGATATCAATACATTGGTTTTAAGATTCTTACTAGTCAGATATATTCTTGGGCGGTGAACAGGGGGTGTTGAGTCCAGTTCACTGAGCAAGGAGTAGGTCTTGTCTGTTACATATTGGGTTTATGGAACAGTATCTGAGCTAATTTGAAACCCTTGTTTTATGCATCACCCCACCTAACCTTTCCCGTTAAGCAGCCATAGTGTGTTTTCTAAACGTGTGACGCTGTTCTGTTTTGTAATTCAGTTCAAGTGTAGCGGTTTTTACATTCCCTCTATAAGTGATATCTTATGATAAGTGCCTTTTTCTGTGTGACTTATTTCACTTAGAGTCGTCGTACCTAAATCTTCTCATCATGCTGCTACTAGCCTTATGATGTTGATTTCATTGCTGAGTGATATGCCATTATACATATGGACCACAACTTCTTTATCCATTTTTCTATTTCCTGGGATATTTAAGTTGTAACGAAGTGGAGGTTCTTGTCAACAGAGCAGCCCTAAACTTTGGGGTGCCTGTGTCTTGCTGATTTTTAGTTTTCCCAATTTATACGCCTATGAGTGGAAGTGCCCTATGCTCTCTAAGCTGAGTTTTTTAGATGTTTCAGGACACACCGTACACTTCTCCAGAGTGGCTGTTGGCAATTTACATCCCGCCCATCAGCGTAGCAAGGCTCCCGTACCTCCATGGCCTGTCCTGCATTTCTGGTTTTGACACTTTATTCAGCATGGCCCTTTTGACCGATGGGAAGCGAGACTTCTTTGTAGCGCTGATTTGCCTTTCCAGGTTGCTTGGTTGGCCAAAAAGGGCGTATGCGTTTTTTCCTGAATATATTCAGGAAAAAACGCATACGCCCTTTTTGGCCAAGGGCATCATTGTCGAAGTTTTGCCGCTTTTCCTGTGCTTTAAAGGCGATTCGAATCTACCTCCTGAAATCTCTTTTCTGCAATTCTGCCTTGCTTTCAAATCCTCTTCGTTGCCTACCCTCAATATATTTGTGGACGAGAGTTAACATTTCTAACTCTGCAGGTTTGTGAATTGCAGTGCCCCTGAGCTCAATTTTTCAACTCGCTTTCTTGGGAGCTGGCCCCAAAAGCGCAGGATTGCTTCAGGCCCTATTGTGGTTCCGGGCGGCAGGCTGAGCCTGTGGTTAATTCTTCTTCCTGATGGGAAAATAGAGTGACCTGTGCCTGTCCCCACACCTAGACCTAGTCTCTCATTGGTTCCCCCTCTTCCCGTTCATCCTCAGGACAAATTGCAACCTGTACGGAACAGGAGGTTAAAGGTGCTCATTCTCCAAGGAGGGAGATTGCTAGTAAAGCGGCTGGAATGGCGAACCCGAGCACAAGGAGATGAGAAATGAGGTGCGTTTTAGACATCTTTCCCGATCACATGGTGTACCATCTTCTGGGTTTCTCATGCATGTTTTTGATGTAAGAAGATGCCCTTGAAGCTGGAGATTTGGGACCCATGGGATGGATACCACGAAGTATTACTTTAAAGGGTCTGCGTTTGCTCACCCAACCTCACCAAACCTCTCAGCCCCAAGAGTGTCCACCCTTATGTCTCAATCAGCTGTGGGTCTAGAGATGGTCAATAAAGGTGGCATCCCAGCCCCTGGACGAATTCTGTATGAATTTCTCTCTCTTTCACTGTCTTTGTTTCACGGGTTTTTAAAAGTAATTGATTTTTATAATGGGGTTTAGCTGCTTTTCACTGCTGTGTTTATGCCGCTTTACACCCACTTGACTCACTTACAGAGAGATATCAATACATTGGTTTTAAGAGTCTTACTAGTCAGATATATTCTTGGGCGGTGAACAGGGGGTGTTGAATCCAGTTCACTGAGCAAGGAGTAGGTCTTGTCTGTTACATATTGGGTTTATGGAACAGTATCTGAGCTAATTTGAAACCCTTGTGTTATGCATCACCCCACCTCACCTTTCCCGTTAAGCAGCCATAGTGTGTTTCCTAAACGTGTGACGCTGTTCTGTTTTGTAATTCAGTTCAAGTGTAGCGGTTTTTACATTCCCTCTATAAGTGATATCTTATGATAAGTGCCTTTTTCTGTGTGACTTATGGCACTTAGAATCGTCGTACCTAAATCTTCTCATCATGCTGCTACTAGCCTTATGATGTTGATTTCATGCCTGAGTGACATTCCATTGTACATAAGGACCACAACTTCTTTATCCATTTTTCTCTTTCCTGGGATATTTAAGGTGTAATGAAGTGGAGGTTCTTGTCAACAGAGCAGCCCTAAACTTTGGGGTGCCTGTGTCTTGCTGATTTTTAGTTTTCCCAATTTATACGCCCATGAGTGGAACTGCCCTATGCTCTCTAAGCTGAGTTTTTTAGATGTTTCAGGACACACCGTACACTTCTCCAGAGTGGCTGTTGGCAATTTACATCCCGCCCATCAGCGTAGCAAGGCTCCCGTTTCTCCATGGCCTGTCCTGCATTTCTGGTTTTGACACTTTATTCAGCATGGCCCTTTTGACCGATGGGAAGCGAGACTTCTTTGTAGCGCTGATTTGCCTTTCCAGGTTGCTTGGTTGGCCAAAAAGGGCGTATGCGTTTTTTCCTGAATATATTCAGGAAAAAACGCATACGCCCTTTTTGGCCAAGGGCATCATGGTCGAGGTTTTGCCGCTTTTCCTGTGCTTTAAAGGCGATTCGAATCTACCTCCTGAAATCTGTTTCCTGCAATTCTGCCTTGCTTTCAAATCCTCTTCGTTGCCTTCCCTCAATATATTTGTGGACGAGAGTTATCATTTCTAACTCTGCAGGTTTGTGAATTGCAGTGCCCCTGAGCTCCATTTTTCAACTCGCTTTCTTGGGAGCTGGCCCCAAAAGCGCAGGATTGCTTCAGGCCCTATTGTGGTTCCGGGCGGCAGGCTGAGCCTGTGGTTAATTCTTCTTCCTGATGGGAAAATAGAGTGACCTGTGCCTGTCCCCACACCTAGACCTAGTCTCTCATTGGTTCCCCCTCTTCCCGTTCATCCTCAGGACAAATTGCAACCTGTTCGGAACAGGAGGTTAAAGGTGCTCATTATCCAAGGAGGGAGATTGCTAGTAAAGCGGCTGTAATGGCGAGCCCGAGCACAAGGAGATGAGAAATGAGGTGCGTTTTAGAAACCTTTCCCGATCACACGGTGTACCGTCTTCTGGGTTTCTCATGCATGTTTTCGATGTAGGAAGATGCCCTTGAACCTGGAGATTTTGGACCCATGGGATGGGTACCACGCAGTATTACTTTAAAGGGTCTGCGTTTGCTCACCCAACCTCACCAAACCTCTCAGCCCCAAGAGTGTCCACCCTTATGTCTCAATCAGCTGTGGGTCTAGAGATGGTCAATCCAGGTGGCATCCCAGCCCCTGAACGAATTCTGTATGAATTTCTCTCTCTTTCACTGTCTTTGTTTCACGGGTTTTTAAAAGTAATTGATTGTTATAATGGGGTTTAGCTGCTTTTCACTGCTGTGTTTATGCCGCTTTAGACCCACTTGACTCACTTACAGAGAGATATCAATACATTGGTTTTAAGAGTCTTACTAGTCAGATATATTCTTGGGCGGTGAACAGGGGGTGTTGAATCCAGTTCACTGAGCAAGGAGTAGGTCTTGTCTGTTACATATTGGGTTTATGGAACAGTATCTGAGCTAATTTGAAACCCTTGTGTTATGCATCACCCCACCTCACCTTTCCCGTTAAGCAGCCATAGTGTGTTTTCTAAACGTGTGACGCTGTTCTGTTTTGTAATTCAGTTCAAGTGTAGCGGTTTTTACATTCCCTCTATAAGTGATATCTTATGATAAGTGCCTTTTTCTGTGTGACTTATTTCACTTAGAATCGTCGTACCTAAATCTTCTCATCATGCTGCTACTAGCCTTATGATGTTGATTTCATGCCTGAGTGATATTCCATTGTACATAAGGACCACAACTTCTTTATCCATTTTTCTCTTTCCTGGGATATTTAAGGTGTAATGAAGTGGAGGTTCTTGTCAACAGAGCAGCCCTAAACTTTGGGGTGCCTGTGTCTTGCTGATTTTTAGTTTTCCCAATTTATACGCCTATGAGTGGAAGTGCCCTATGCTCTCTAAGCTGAGTTTTTTAGATGTTTCAGGACACACCGTACACTTCTCCAGAGTGGCTGTTGGCAATTTACATCCCGCCCATCAGCGTAGCAAGGCTCCCGTACCTCCATGGCCTGTCCTGCATTTCTGGTTTTGACACTTTATTCAGCATGGCCCTTTTGACCGATGGGAAGCGAGACTTCTTTGTAGCGCTGATTTGCCTTTCCAGGTTGCTTGGTTGGCCAAAAAGGGCGTATGCGTTTTTTCCTGAATATATTCAGGAAAAAACGCATACGCCCTTTTTGGCCAAGGGCATCATGGTCGAGGTTTTGCCGCTTTTCCTGTGCTTTAAAGGCGATTCGAATCTACCTCCTGAAATCTGTTTCCTGCAATTCTGCCTTGCTTTCAAATCCTCTTCGTTGCCTTCCCTCAATATATTTGTGGACGAGAGTTATCATTTCTAACTCTGCAGGTTTGTGAATTGCAGTGCCCCTGAGCTCCATTTTTCAACTCGCTTTCTTGGGAGCTGGCCCCAAAAGCGCAGGATTGCTTCAGGCCCTATTGTGGTTCCGGGCGGCAGGCTGAGCCTGTGGTTAATTCTTCTTCCTGATGGGAAAATAGAGTGACCTGTGCCTGTCCCCACACCTAGACCTAGTCTCTCATTGGTTCCCCCTCTTCCCGTTCATCCTCAGGACAAATTGCAACCTGTTCGGAACAGGAGGTTAAAGGTGCTCATTCTCCAAGGAGGGAGATTGCTAGTAAAGCGGCTGTAATGGCGAGCCCGAGCACAAGGAGATGAGAAATGAGGTGCGTTTTAGAAACCTTTCCCGATCACACGGTGTACCGTCTTCTGGGTTTCTCATGCATGTTTTCGATGTAGGAAGATGCCCTTGAACCTGGAAATTTTGGACCCATGGGATGGGTACCACGCAGTATTACTTTAAAGGGTCTGCGTTTGCTCACCCAACCTCACCAAACCTCTCAGCCCCAAGAGTGTCCACCCTTATGTCTCAATCAGCTGTGGGTCTAGAGATGGTCAATAAAGGTGGCATCCCAGCCCCTGAACGAATTCTGTATGAATTTCTCTCTCTTTCACTGTCTTTGTTTCACGGGTTTTTAAAAGTAATTGATTTTTATAATGGGGTTTAGCTGCTTTTCACTGCTGTGTTTATGCCGCTTTAGACCCACTTGACTCACTTACAGAGAGATATCAATACATTGGTTTTAAGAGTCTTACTAGTCAGATATATTCTTGGGCGGTGAACAGGGGGTGTTGAATCCAGTTCACTGAGCAAGGAGTAGGTCTTGTCTGTTACATATTGGGTTTATGGAACAGTATCTGAGCTAATTTGCAACCCTTGTGTTATGCATCACCCCACCTCACCTTTCCCGTTAAGCAGCCATAGTGTGTTTTCTAAACGTGTGACGCTGTTCTGTTTTGTAATTCAGTTCAAGTGTAGCGGTTTTTACATTCCCTCTATAAGTGATATCTTATGATAAGTGCCTTTTTCTGTGTGACTTATTTCACTTAGAATCGTCGTACCTAAATCTTCTCATCATGCTGCTACTAGCCTTATGATGTTGATTTCATGCCTGAGTGATATTCCATTGTACATAAGGACCACAACTTCTTTATCCATTTTTCTCTTTCCTGGGATATTTAAGGTGTAATGAAGTGGAGGTTCTTGTCAACAGAGCAGCCCTAAACTTTGGGGTGCCTGTGTCTTGCTGATTTTTAGTTTTCCCAATTTATACGCCTATGAGTGGAAGTGCCCTATGCTCTCTAAGCTGAGTTTTTTAGATGTTTCAGGACACACCGTACACTTCTCCAGAGTGGCTGTTGGCAATTTACATCCCGCCCATCAGCGTAGCAAGGCTCCCGTTTCTCCATGGCCTGTCCTGCATTTCTGGTTTTGACACTTTATTCAGCATGGCCCTTTTGACCGATGGGAAGCGAGACTTCTTTGTAGCGCTGATTTGCCTTTCCAGGTTGCTTGGTTGGCCAAAAAGGGCGTATGCGTTTTTTCCTGAATATATTCAGGAAAAAACGCATACGCCCTTTTTGGCCAAGGGCATCATGGTCGAGGTTTTGCCGCTTTTCCTGTGCTTTAAAGGCGATTCGAATCTACCTCCTGAAATCTGTTTCCTGCAATTCTGCCTTGCTTTCAAATCCTCTTCGTTGCCTTCCCTCAATATATTTGTGGACGAGAGTTATCATTTCTAACTCTGCAGGTTTGTGAATTGCAGTGCCCCTGAGCTCCATTTTTCAACTTGCTTTCTTGGGAGCTGGCCGCAAAAGCGCAGGATTGCTTCAGGCCCTATTGTGGTTCCGGGCGGCAGGCTGAGCCTGTGGTTAATTCTTCTTCCTGATGGGAAAATAGAGTGACCTGTGCCTGTCCCCACACCTAGACCTAGTCTCTCATTGGTTCCCCCTCTTCCCGTTCATCCTCAGGACAAATTTGCAACCTGTACAGAACAGGAGGTTAAAGGTGCTCATTCTCCAAGGAGGGAGATTGCTAGTAAAGCGGCTGTAATGGCAAGCCTGAGCACAAGGAGATGAGAAATGAGGTGCGTTTTAGAAACCTTTCCCGATCACACGGTGTACCATCTTCTGGGTTTCTCATGCATGTTTTCGATGTAGGAAGATGCCCTTGAACCTGGAGATTTTGGACCCATGGGATGGATACCACGCAGTATTACTTTAAAGGGTCTGCGTTTGCTCACCCAACCTCACCAAACCTCTCAGCCCCAAGAGTGTCCACCCTTATGTCTCAATCAGCTGTGGGTCTAGAGATGGTCAATCCAGGTGGCATCACAGCCCCTGAACGAATTTTGTAAGAATTTCTCTCTCTTTCACTGTCTTTGTTTCACGGGTTTTTAAAAGTAATTTATTTTTATAATGGGGTTTAGCTGCTTTTCACTGCTGTGTTTATGCCGGTTTACACCCACTTGACTCAGTTACAGAGGGATATCAATACATTGGTTTTAAGATTCTTACTAGTCAGATATATTCTTGGGCGGTGAACAGGGGGTGTTGAGTCCAGTTCACTGAGCAAGGAGTAGGTCTTGACTGTTACATATTGGGTTTATGGAACAGTATCTGAGCTAATTTGAAACCCTTGTTTTATGCATCACCCCACCTCACCTTTCCCGTTAAGCAGCCATAGTGTGTTTTCTAAACGTGTGACGCTGTTCTGTTTTGTAATTCAGTTCAAGTGTAGCGGTTTTTACATTCCCTCTATAAGTGATATCTTATGATAAGTGCCTTTTTCTGTGTGACTTATTTCACTTAGAGTCGTCGTACCTAAATCTTCTCATCATGCTGCTACTAGCCTTATGATGTTGATTTCATTGCTGAGTGATATGCCATTATACATATGGACCACAACTTCTTTATCCATTTTTCTATTTCCTGGGATATTTAAGTTGTAACGAAGTGGAGGTTCTTGTCAACAGAGCAGCCCTAAACTTTGGGGTGCCTGTGTCTTGCTGATTTTTAGTTTTCCCAATTTATACGCCTATGAGTGGAAGTGCCCTATGCTCTCTAAGCTGAGTTTTTTAGATGTTTCAGGACACACCGTACACTTCTCCAGAGTGGCTGTTGGCAATTTACATCCCGCCCATCAGCGTAGCAAGGCTCCCGTACCTCCATGGCCTGTCCTGCATTTCTGGTTTTGACACTTTATTCAGCATGGCCCTTTTGACCGATGGGAAGCGAGACTTCTTTGTAGCGCTGATTTGCCTTTCCAGGTTGCTTGGTTGGCCAAAAAGGGCGTATGCGTTTTTTCCTGAATATATTCAGGAAAAAACGCATACGCCCTTTTTGGCCAAGGGCATCATTGTCGAAGTTTTGCCGCTTTTCCTGTGCTTTAAAGGCGATTCGAATCTACCTCCTGAAATCTGTTTCCTGCAATTCTGCCTTGCTTTCAAATCCTCTTCGTTGCCTTCCCTCAATATATTTGTGGACGAGAGTTAACATTTCTAACTCTGCAGGTTTGTGAATTGCAGTGCCCCTGAGCTCAATTTTTCAACTCGCTTTCTTGGGAGCTGGCCCCAAAAGCGCAGGATTGCTTCAGGCCCTATTGTGGTTCCGGGCGGCAGGCTGAGCCTGTGGTTAATTCTTCTTCCTGATGGGAAAATAGAGTGACCTGTGCCTGTCCCCACACCTAGACCTAGTCTCTCATTGGTTCCCCCTCTTCCCGTTCATCCTCAGGACAAATTGCAACCTGTACGGAACAGGAGGTTAAAGGTGCTCATTCTCCAAGGAGGGAGATTGCTAGTAAAGCGGCTGGAATGGCGAACCCGAGCACAAGGAGATGAGAAATGAGGTGCGTTTTAGACATCTTTCCCGATCACATGGTGTACCGTCTTCTGGGTTTCTCATGCATGTTTTTGATGTAGGAAGATGCCCTTGAAGCTGGAGATTTGGGACCCATGGGATGGATACCACGCAGTATTACTTTAAAGGGTCTGCGTTTGCTCACCCAACCTCACCAAACCTCTCAGCCCCAAGAGTGTCCACCCTTATGTCTCAATCAGCTGTGGGTCTAGAGATGGTCAATAAAGGTGGCATCCCAGCCCCTGAACGAATTCTGTATGAATTTCTCTCTCTTTCACTGTCTTTGTTTCACGGGTTTTTAAAAGTAATTGATTTTTATAATGGGGTTTAGCTGCTTTTCACTGCTGTGTTTATGCCGCTTTACACCCACTTGACTCACTTACAGAGAGATATCAATACATTGGTTTTAAGAGTCTTACTAGTCAGATATATTCTTGGGCGGTGAACAGGGGGTGTTGAATCCAGTTCACTGAGCAAGGAGTAGGTCTTGTCTGTTACATATTGGGTTTATGGAACAGTATCTGAGCTAATTTGAAACCCTTGTGTTATGCATCACCCCACCTCACCTTTCCCGTTAAGCAGCCATAGTGTGTTTCCTAAACGTGTGACGCTGTTCTGTTTTGTAATTCAGTTCAAGTGTAGCGGTTTTTACATTCCCTCTATAAGTGATATCTTATGATAAGTGCCTTTTTCTGTGTGACTTATGGCACTTAGAATCGTCGTACCTAAATCTTCTCATCATGCTGCTACTAGCCTTATGATGTTGATTTCATGCCTGAGTGACATTCCATTGTACATAAGGACCACAACTTCTTTATCCATTTTTCTCTTTCCTGGGATATTTAAGGTGTAATGAAGTGGAGGTTCTTGTCAACAGAGCAGCCCTAAACTTTGGGGTGCCTGTGTCTTGCTGATTTTTAGTTTTCCCAATTTATACGCCCATGAGTGGAACTGCCCTATGCTCTCTAAGCTGAGTTTTTTAGATGTTTCAGGACACACCGTACACTTCTCCAGAGTGGCTGTTGGCAATTTACATCCCGCCCATCAGCGTAGCAAGGCTCCCGTTTCTCCATGGCCTGTCCTGCATTTCTGGTTTTGACACTTTATTCAGCATGGCCCTTTTGACCGATGGGAAGCGAGACTTCTTTGTAGCGCTGATTTGCCTTTCCAGGTTGCTTGGTTGGCCAAAAAGGGCGTATGCGTTTTTTCCTGAATATATTCAGGAAAAAACGCATACGCCCTTTTTGGCCAAGGGCATCATGGTCGAGGTTTTGCCGCTTTTCCTGTGCTTTAAAGGCGATTCGAATCTACCTCCTGAAATCTGTTTCCTGCAATTCTGCCTTGCTTTCAAATCCTCTTCGTTGCCTTCCCTCAATATATTTGTGGACGAGAGTTATCATTTCTAACTCTGCAGGTTTGTGAATTGCAGTGCCCCTGAGCTCCATTTTTCAACTCGCTTTCTTGGGAGCTGGCCCCAAAAGCGCAGGATTGCTTCAGGCCCTATTGTGGTTCCGGGCGGCAGGCTGAGCCTGTGGTTAATTCTTCTTCCTGATGGGAAAATAGAGTGACCTGTGCCTGTCCCCACACCTAGACCTAGTCTCTCATTGGTTCCCCCTCTTCCCGTTCATCCTCAGGACAAATTGCAACCTGTTCGGAACAGGAGGTTAAAGGTGCTCATTATCCAAGGAGGGAGATTGCTAGTAAAGCGGCTGTAATGGCGAGCCCGAGCACAAGGAGATGAGAAATGAGGTGCGTTTTAGAAACCTTTCCCGATCACACGGTGTACCGTCTTCTGAGTTTCTCATGCATGTTTTCGATGTAGGAAGATGCCCTTGAACCTGGAGATTTTGGACCCATGGGATGGGTACCACGCAGTATTACTTTAAAGGGTCTGCGTTTGCTCACCCAACCTCACCAAACCTCTCAGCCCCAAGAGTGTCCACCCTTATGTCTCAATCAGCTGTGGGTCTAGAGATGGTCAATAAAGGTGGCATCCCAGCCCCTGAACGAATTCTGTATGAATTTCTCTCTCTTTCACTGTCTTTGTTTCACGGGTTTTTAAAAGTAATTGATTTTTATAATGGGGTTTAGGTGCTTTTCACTGCTGTGTTTATGCCGCTTTACACCCACTTGACTCACTTACAGAGAGATATCAATACATTGGTTTTAAGAGTCTTACTAGTCAGATATATTCTTGGGCGGTGAACAGGGGGTGTTGAATCCAGTTCACTGAGCAAGGAGTAGGTCTTGTCTGTTACATATTGGGTTTATGGAACAGTATCTGAGCTAATTTGCAACCCTTGTGTTATGCATCACCCCACCTCACCTTTCCCGTTAAGCAGCCATAGTGTGTTTTCTAAACGTGTGACGCTGTTCTGTTTTGTAATTCAGTTCAAGTGTAGCGGTTTTTACATTCCCTCTATAAGTGATATCTTATGATAAGTGCCTTTTTCTGTGTGACTTATTTCACTTAGAATCGTCGTACCTAAATCTTCTCATCATGCTGCTACTAGCCTTATGATGTTGATTTCATGCCTGAGTGATATTCCATTGTACATAAGGACCACAACTTCTTTATCCATTTTTCTCTTTCCTGGGATATTTAAGGTGTAATGAAGTGGAGGTTCTTGTCATCAGAGCAGCCCTAAACTTTGGGGTGCCTGTGTCTTGCTGATTTTTAGTTTTCCCAATTTATACGCCTATGAGTGGAAGTGCCCTATGCTCTCTAAGCTGAGTTTTTTAGATGTTTCAGGACACACCGTACACTTCTCCAGAGTGGCTGTTGGCAATTTACATCCCGCCCATCAGCGTAGCAAGGCTCCCGTTTCTCCATGGCCTGTCTTGCATTTCTGGTTTTGACACTTTATTCAGCATGGCCCTTTTGACCGATGGGAAGCGAGACTTCTTTATAGCGCTGATTTGCCTTTCCAGGTTGCTTGGTTGGCCAAAAAGGGCGTATGCGTTTTTTCCTGAATATATTCAGGAAAAAACGCATACGCCCTTTTTGGCCAAGGGCATCATGGTCGAGGTTTTGCCGCTTTTCCTGTGCTTTAAAGGCGATTCGAATCTACCTCCTGAAATCTGTTTCCTGCAATTCTGCCTTGCTTTCAAATCCTCTTCGTTGCCTTCCCTCAATATATTTGTGGACGAGAGTTATCATTTCTAACTCTGCAGGTTTGTGAATTGCAGTGCCCCTGAGCTCCATTTTTCAACTCGCTTTCTTGGGAGCTGGCCCCAAAAGCGCAGGATTGCTTCAGGCCCTATTGTGGTTCCGGGCGGCAGGCTGAGCCTGTGGTTAATTCTTCTTCCTGATGGGAAAATAGAGTGACCTGTGCCTGTCCCCACACCTAGACCTAGTCTCTCATTGGTTCCCCCTCTTCCCGTTCATCCTCAGGACAAATTGCAACCTGTTCGGAACAGGAGGTTAAAGGTGCTCATTATCCAAGGAGGGAGATTGCTAGTAAAGCGGCTGTAATGGCGAGCCCGAGCACAAGGAGATGAGAAATGAGGTGCGTTTTAGAAACCTTTCCCGATCACACGGTGTACCGTCTTCTGGGTTTCTCATGCATGTTTTCGATGTAGGAAGATGCCCTTGAACCTGGAGATTTTGGACCCATGGGATGGATACCACGCAGTATTACTTTAAAGGGTCTGCGTTTGCTCACCCAACCTCACCAAACCTCTCAGCCCCAAGAGTGTCCACCCTTATGTCTCAATCAGCTGTGGGTCTAGAGATGGTCAATCCAGGTGGCATCACAGCCCCTGAACGAATTTTGTAAGAATTTCTCTCTCTTTCACTGTCTTTGTTTCACGGGTTTTTAAAAGTAATTGATTTTTATAATGGGGTTTAGCTGCTTTTCACTGCTGTGTTTATGCCGGTTTACACCCACTTGACTCAGTTACAGAGGGATATCAATACATTGGTTTTAAGATTCTTACTAGTCAGATATATTCTTGGGCGGTGAACAGGGGGTGTTGAGTCCAGTTCACTGAGCAAGGAGTAGGTCTTGACTGTTACATATTGGGTTTATGGAACAGTATCTGAGCTAATTTGAAACCCTTGTTTTATGCATCACCCCACCTCACCTTTCCCGTTAAGCAGCCATAGTGTGTTTTCTAAACGTGTGACGCTGTTCTATTTTGTAATTCAGTTCAAGTGTAGCGGTTTTTACATTCCCTCTATAAGTGATATCTTATGATAAGTGCCTTTTTCTGTGTGACTTATTTCACTTAGAGTCGTCGTACCTAAATCTTCTCATCATGCTGCTACTAGCCTTATGATGTTGATTTCATTGCTGAGTGATATGCCATTATACATATGGACCACAACTTCTTTATCCATTTTTCTATTTCCTGGGATATTTAAGTTGTAACGAAGTGGAGGTTCTTGTCAACAGAGCAGCCCTAAACTTTGGGGTGCCTGTGTCTTGCTGATTTTTAGTTTTCCCAATTTATACGCCTATGAGTGGAAGTGCCCTATGCTCTCTAAGCTGAGTTTTTTAGATGTTTCAGGACACACCGTACACTTCTCCAGAGTGGCTGTTGGCAATTTACATCCCGCCCATCAGCGTAGCAAGGCTCCCGTACCTCCATGGCCTGTCCTGCATTTCTGGTTTTGACACTTTATTCAGCATGGCCCTTTTGACCGATGGGAAGCGAGACTTCTTTGTAGCGCTGATTTGCCTTTCCAGGTTGCTTGGTTGGCCAAAAAGGGCGTATGCGTTTTTTCCTGAATATATTCAGGAAAAAACGCATACGCCCTTTTTGGCCAAGGGCATCATGGTCGAGGTTTTGCCGCTTTTCCTGTGCTTTAAAGGCGATTCGAATCTACCTCCTGAAATCTGTTTCCTGCAATTCTGCCTTGCTTTCAAATCCTCTTCGTTGCCTTCCCTCAATATATTTGTGGACGAGAGTTATCATTTCTAACTCTGCAGGTTTGTGAATTGCAGTGCCCCTGAGCTCCATTTTTCAACTCGCTTTCTTGGGAGCTGGCCCCAAAAGCGCAGGATTGCTTCAGGCCCTATTGTGGTTCCGGGCGGCAGGCTGAGCCTGTGGTTAATTCTTCTTCCTGATGGGAAAATAGAGTGACCTGTGCCTGTCCCCACACCTAGACCTAGTCTCTCATTGGTTCCCCCTCTTCCCGTTCATCCTCAGGACAAATTGCAACCTGTTCGGAACAGGAGGTTAAAGGTGCTCATTATCCAAGGAGGGAGATTGCTAGTAAAGCGGCTGTAATGGCGAGCCCGAGCACAAGGAGATGAGAAATGAGGTGCGTTTTAGAAACCTTTCCCGATCACACGGTGTACCGTCTTCTGGGTTTCTCATGCATGTTTTCGATGTAGGAAGATGCCCTTGAACCTGGAGATTTTGGACCCATGGGATGGGTACCACGCAGTATTACTTTAAAGGGTCTGCGTTTGCTCACCCAACCTCACCAAACCTCTCAGCCCCAAGAGTGTCCACCCTTATGTCTCAATCAGCTGTGGGTCTAGAGATGGTCAATAAAGGTGGATCCCAGCCCCTGAACGAATTCTGTATGAATTTCTCTCTCTTTCACTGTCTTTGTTTCACGGGTTTTTAAAAGTAATTGATTTTTATAATGGGGTTTAGCTGCTTTTCACTGCTGTGTTTATGCCGCTTTACACCCACTTGACTCACTTACAGAGAGATATCAATACATTGGTTTTAAGAGTCTTACTAGTCAGATATATTCTTGGGCGGTGAACAGGGGGTGTTGAATCCAGTTCACTGAGCAAGGAGTAGGTCTTGTCTGTTACATATTGGGTTTATGGAACAGTATCTGAGCTAATTTGCAACCCTTGTGTTATGCATCACCCCACCTCACCTTTCCCGTTAAGCAGCCATAGTGTGTTTTCTAAACGTGTGACGCTGTTCTGTTTTGTAATTCAGTTCAAGTGTAGCGGTTTTTACATTCCCTCTATAAGTGATATCTTATGATAAGTGCCTTTTTCTGTGTGACTTATTTCACTTAGAATCGTCGTACCTAAATCTTCTCATCATGCTGCTACTAGCCTTATGATGTTGATTTCATGCCTGAGTGATATTCCATTGTACATAAGGACCACAACTTCTTTATCCATTTTTCTATTTCCTGGGATATTTAAGGTGTAATGAAGTGGAGGTTCTTGTCAACAGAGCAGCCCTAAACTTTGGGGTGCCTGTGTCTTGCTGATTTTTAGTTTTCCCAATTTATACGCCTATGAGTGGAAGTGCCCTATGCTCTCTAAGCTGAGTTTTCTAGATGTTTCAGGACACACCGTACACTTCTCCAGAGTGGCTGTTGGCAATTTACATCCCGCCCATCAGCGTAGCAAGGCTCCCGTACCTCCATGGCCTGTCCTGCATTTCTGGTTTTGACACTTTATTCAGCATGGCCCTTTTGACCGATGGGAAGCGAGACTTCTTTGTAGCGCTGATTTGCCTTTCCAGGTTGCTTGGTTGGCCAAAAAGGGCGTATGCGTTTTTTCCTGAATATATTCAGGAAAAAACGCATACGCCCTTTTTGGCCAAGGGCATCATGGTCGAGGTTTTGCCGCTTTTCCTGTGCTTTAAAGGCGATTCGAATCTACCTCCTGAAATCTGTTTCCTGCAATTCTGCCTTGCTTTCAAATCCTCTTCGTTGCCTTCCCTCAATATATTTGTGGACGAGAGTTATCATTTCTAACTCTGCAGGTTTGTGAATTGCAGTGCCCCTGAGCTCCATTTTTCAACTCGCTTTCTTGGGAGCTGGCCGCAAAAGCGCAGGATTGCTTCAGGCCCTATTGTGGTTCCGGGCGGCAGGCTGAGCCTGTGGTTAATTCTTCTTCCTGATGGGAAAATAGAGTGACCTGTGCCTGTCCCCACACCTAGACCTAGTCTCTCATTGGTTCCCCCTCTTCCCGTTCATCCTCAGGACAAATTTGCAACCTGTACAGAACAGGAGGTTAAAGGTGCTCATTCTCCAAGGAGGGAGATTGCTAGTAAAGCGGCTGTAATGGCGAGCCCGAGCACAAGGAGATGAGAAATGAGGTGCGTTTTAGAAACCTTTCCCGATCACACGGTGTACCATCTTCTGGGTTTCTCATGCATGTTTTCGATGTAGGAAGATGCCCTTGAACCTGGAGATTTTGGACCCATGGGATGGATACCACGCAGTATTACTTTAAAGGGTCTGCGTTTGCTCACCCAACCTCACCAAACCTCTCAGCCCCAAGAGTGTCCACCCTTATGTCTCAATCAGCTGTGGGTCTAGAGATGGTCAATCCAGGTGGCATCACAGCCCCTGAACGAATTTTGTAAGAATTTCTCTCTCTTTCACTGTCTTTGTTTCACGGGTTTTTAAAAGTAATTGATTTTTATAATGGGGTTTAGCTGCTTTTCACTGCTGTGTTTATGCCGGTTTACACCCACTTGACTCAGTTACAGAGGGATATCAATACATTGGTTTTAAGATTCTTACTAGTCAGATATATTCTTGGGCGGTGAACAGGGGGTGTTGAGTCCAGTTCACTGAGCAAGGAGTAGGTCTTGACTGTTACATATTGGGTTTATGGAACAGTATCTGAGCTAATTTGAAACCCTTGTTTTATGCATCACCCCACCTCACCTTTCCCGTTAAGCAGCCATAGTGTGTTTTCTAAACGTGTGACGCTGTTCTGTTTTGTAATTCAGTTCAAGTGTAGCGGTTTTTACATTCCCTCTATAAGTGATATCTTATGATAAGTGCCTTTTTCTGTGTGACTTATTTCACTTAGAGTCGTCGTACCTAAATCTTCTCATCATGCTGCTACTAGCCTTATGATGTTGATTTCATTGCTGAGTGATATGCCATTATACATATGGACCACAACTTCTTTATCCATTTTTCTATTTCCTGGGATATTTAAGTTGTAAGGAAGTGGAGGTTCTTGTCAACAGAGCAGCCCTAAACTTTGGGGTGCCTTTGTCTTGCTGATTTTTAGTTTTCCCAATTTATACGCCTATGAGTGGAAGTGCCCTATGCTCTCTAAGCTGAGTTTTTTAGATGTTTCAGGACACACCGTACACTTCTCCAGAGTGGCTGTTTGCAATTTACATCCCGCCCATCAGCGTAGCAAGGCTCCCGTACCTCCATGGCCTGTCCTGCATTTCTGGTTTTGACACTTTATTCAGCATGGCCCTTTTGACCGATGGGAAGCGAGACTTCTTTGTAGCGCTGATTTGCCTTTCCAGGTTGCTTGGTTGGCCAAAAAGGGCGTATGCGTTTTTTCCTGAATATATTCAGGAAAAAACGCATACGCCCTTTTTGGCCAAGGGCATCATGGTCGAGGTTTTGCCGCTTTTCCTGTGCTTTAAAGGCGATTCGAATCTACCTCCTGAAATCTGTTTCCTGCAATTCTGCCTTGCTTTCAAATCCTCTTCGTTGCCTTCCCTCAATATATTTGTGGACGAGAGTTATCATTTCTAACTCTGCAGGTTTGTGAATTGCAGTGCCCCTGAGCTCCATTTTTCAACTCGCTTTCTTGGGAGCTGGCCCCAAAAGCGCAGGATTGCTTCAGGCCCTATTGTGGTTCCGGGCGGCAGGCTGAGCCTGTGGTTAATTCTTCTTCCTGATGGGAAAATAGAGTGACCTGTGCCTGTCCCCACACCTAGACCTAGTCTCTCATTGGTTCCCCCTCTTCCCGTTCATCCTCAGGACAAATTGCAACCTGTTCGGAACAGGAGGTTAAAGGTGCTCATTATCCAAAGAGGGAGATTGCTAGTAAAGCGGCTGTAATGGCGAGCCCGAGCACAAGGAGATGAGAAATGAGGTGCGTTTTAGAAACCTTTCCCGATCACACGGTGTACCGTCTTCTGGGTTTCTCATGCATGTTTTCAATGTAGGAAGATGCCCTTGAACCTGGAGATTTTGGACCCATGGGATGGGTACCACGCAGTATTACTTTAAAGGGTCTGCGTTTGCTCACCCAACCTCACCAAACCTCTCAGCCCCAAGAGTGTCCACCCTTATGTCTCAATCAGCTGTGGGTCTAGAGATGGTCAATAAAGGTGGATCCCAGCCCCTGAACGAATTCTGTATGAATTTCTCTCTCTTTCACTGTCTTTGTTTCACGGGTTTTTAAAAGTAATTGATTTTTATAATGGGGTTTAGCTGCTTTTCACTGCTGTGTTTATGCCGCTTTACACCCACTTGACTCACTTACAGAGAGATATCAATACATTGGTTTTAAGAGTCTTACTAGTCAGATATATTCTTGGGCGGTGAACAGGGGGTGTTGAATCCAGTTCACTGAGCAAGGAGTAGGTCTTGTCTGTTACATATTGGGTTTATGGAACAGTATCTGAGCTAATTTGCAACCCTTGTGTTATGCATCACCCCACCTCACCTTTCCCGTTAAGCAGCCATAGTGTGTTTTCTAAACGTGTGACGCTGTTCTGTTTTGTAATTCAGTTCAAGTGTAGCGGTTTTTACATTCCCTCTATAAGTGATATCTTATGATAAGTGCCTTTTTCTGTGTGACTTATTTCACTTAGAATCGTCGTACCTAAATCTTCTCATCATGCTGCTACTAGCCTTATGATGTTGATTTCATGCCTGAGTGATATTCCATTGTACATAAGGACCACAACTTCTTTATCCATTTTTCTCTTTCCTGGGATATTTAAGGTGTAATGAAGTGGAGGTTCTTGTCAACAGAGCAGCCCTAAACTTTGGGGTGCCTGTGTCTTGCTGATTTTTAGTTTTCCCAATTTATACGCCTATGAGTGGAAGTGCCCTATGCTCTCTAAGCTGAGTTTTCTAGATGTTTCAGGACACACCGTACACTTCTCCAGAGTGGCTGTTGGCAATTTACATCCCGCCCATCAGCGTAGCAAGGCTCCCGTTTCTCCATGGCCTGTCCTGCATTTCTGGTTTTGACACTTTATTCAGCATGGCCCTTTTGACCGATGGGAAGCGAGACTTCTTTGTAGCGCTGATTTGCCTTTCCAGGTTGCTTGGTTGGCCAAAAAGGGCGTATGCGTTTTTTCCTGAATATATTCAGGAAAAAACGCATACGCCCTTTTTGGCCAAGGGCATCATGGTCGAGGTTTTGCCGCTTTTCCTGTGCTTTAAAGGCGATTCGAATCTACCTCCTGAAATCTGTTTCCTGCAATTCTGCCTTGCTTTCAAATCCTCTTCGTTGCCTTCCCTCAATATATTTGTGGACGAGAGTTATCATTTCTAACTCTGCAGGTTTGTGAATTGCAGTGCCCCTGAGCTCCATTTTTCAACTCGCTTTCTTGGGAGCTGGCCGCAAAAGCGCAGGATTGCTTCAGGCCCTATTGTGGTTCCGGGCGGCAGGCTGAGCCTGTGGTTAATTCTTCTTCCTGATGGGAAAATAGAGTGACCTGTGCCTGTCCCCACACCTAGACCTAGTCTCTCATTGGTTCCCCCTCTTCCCGTTCATCCTCAGGACAAATTTGCAACCTGTACAGAACAGGAGGTTAAAGGTGCTCATTCTCCAAGGAGGGAGATTGCTAGTAAAGCGGCTGTAATGGCGAGCCCGAGCACAAGGAGATGAGAAATGAGGTGCGTTTTAGAAACCTTTCCCGATCACACGGTGTACCGTCTTCTGGGTTTCTCATGCATGTTTTCGATGTAGGAAGATGCCCTTGAACCTGGAGATTTTGGACCCATGGGATGGGTACCACGCAGTATTACTTTAAAGGGTCTGCGTTTGCTCACCCAACCTCACCAAACCTCTCAGCCCCAAGAGTGTCCACCCTTATGTCTCAATCAGCTGTGGGTCTAGAGATGGTCAATCCAGGTGGCATCACAGCCCCTGAACGAATTTTGTAAGAATTTCTCTCTCTTTCACTGTCTTTGTTTCACGGGTTTTTAAAAGTAATTGATTTTTATAATGGGGTTTAGCTGCTTTTCACTGCTGTGTTTATGCCGGTTTACACCCACTTGACTCAGTTACAGAGGGATATCAATACATTGGTTTTAAGATTCTTACTAGTCAGATATATTCTTGGGCGGTGAACAGGGGGTGTTGAGTCCAGTTCACTGAGCAAGGAGTAGGTCTTGACTGTTACATATTGGGTTTATGGAACAGTATCTGAGCTAATTTGAAACCCTTGTTTTATGCATCACCCCACCTCACCTTTCCCGTTAAGCAGCCATAGTGTGTTTTCTAAACGTGTGACGCTGTTCTGTTTTGTAATTCAGTTCAAGTGTAGCGGTTTTTACATTCCCTCTATAAGTGATATCTTATGATAAGTGCCTTTTTCTGTGTGACTTATTTCACTTAGAGTCGTCGTACCTAAATCTTCTCATCATGCTGCTACTAGCCTTATGATGTTAATTTCATTGCTGAGTGATATGCCATTATACATATGGACCACAACTTCTTTATCCATTTTTCTATTTCCTGGGATATTTAAGTTGTAAGGAAGTGGAGGTTCTTGTCAACAGAGCAGCCCTAAACTTTGGGGTGCCTGTGTCTTGCTGATTTTTAGTTTTCCCAATTTATACGCCTATGAGTGGAAGTGCCCTATGCTCTCTAAGCTGAGTTTTTTAGATGTTTCAGGACACACCGTACACTTCTCCAGAGTGGCTGTTGGCAATTTACATCCCGCCCATCAGCGTAGCAAGGCTCTCGTTTCTCCATGGCCTGTCCTGCATTTCTGGTTTTGACACTTTATTCAGCATGGCCCTTTTGACCGATGGGAAGCGAGACTTCTTTGTAGCACTGATTTGCCTTTCCAGGTTGCTTGGTTGGCCAAAAAGGGCGTATGCGTTTTTTCCTGAATATATTCAGGAAAAAACGCATACGCCCTTTTTGGCCAAGGGCATCATGGTCGAGGTTTTGCCGCTTTTCCTGTGCTTTAAAGGCGATTCGAATCTACCTCCTGAAATCTGTTTCCTGCAATTCTGCCTTGCTTTCAAATCCTCTTCGTTGCCTTCCCTCAATATATTTGTGGACGAGAGTTATCATTTCTAACTCTGCAGGTTTGTGAATTGCAGTGCCCCTGAGCTCCATTTTTCAACTCGCTTTCTTGGGAGCTGGCCCCAAAAGCGCAGGATTGCTTCAGGCCCTATTGTGGTTCCGGGCGGCAGGCTGAGCCTGTGGTTAATTCTTCTTCCTGATGGGAAAATAGAGTGACCTGTGCCTGTCCCCACACCTAGACCTAGTCTCTCATTGGTTCCCCCTCTTCCCGTTCATACTCAGGACAAATTGCAACCTGTTCGGAACAGGAGGTTAAAGGTGCTCATTATCCAAGGAGGGAGATTGCTAGTAAAGCGGCTGTAATGGCGAGCCCGAGCACAAGGAGATGAGAAATGAGGTGCGTTTTAGAAACCTTTCCCGATCACACGGTGTACCGTCTTCTGGGTTTCTCATGCATGTTTTCGATGTAGGAAGATGTCCTTGAACCTGGAGATTTTGGACCCATGGGATGGATACCACGCAGTATTACTTTAAAGGGTCTGCGTTTGCTCACCCAACCTCACCAAACCTCTCAGCCCCAAGAGTGTCCACCCTTATGTCTCAATCAGCTGTGGGTCTAGAGACGGTCAATCCAGGTGGCATCACAGCCCCTGAACGAATTTTGTAAGAATTTCTCTCTCTTTCACTGTCTTTGTTTCACGGGTTTTTAAAAGTAATTGATTTTTATAATGGGGTTTAGCTGCTTTTCACTGCTGTGTTTATGCCGCTTTACACCCACTTGACTCAGTTACAGAGGGATATCAATACATTGGTTTTAAGATTCTTACTAGTCAGATATATTCTTGGGCGGTGAACAGGGGGTGTTGAGTCCAGTTCACTGAGCAAGGAGTAGGTCTTGACTGTTACATATTGGGTTTATGGAACAGTATCTGAGCTAATTTGAAACCCTTGTTTTATGCATCACCCCACCTCACCTTTCCCGTTAAGCAGCCATAGTGTGTTTCCTAAACGTGTGACGCTGTTCTGTTTTGTAATTCAGTTCAAGTGTAGCGGTTTTTACATTCCCTCTATAAGTGATATCTTATGATAAGTGCCTTTTTCTGTGTGACTTATTTCACTTAGAATCGTCGTACCTAAATCTTCTCATCATGCTGCTACTAGCCTTATGATGTTGATTTCATGCCTGAGTGACATTCCATTTTACATAAGGACCACAACTTCTTTATCCATTTTTCTCTTTCCTGGGATATTTAAGGTGTAATGAAGTGGAGGTTCTTTTCAACAGAGCAGCCTTAAACTTTGGGGTGCCTGTGTCTTGCTGATTTTTAGTTTTCCCAATTTATACGCCCATGAGTGGAACTGCCCTATGCTCTCTAAGCTGAGTTTTTTAGATGTTTCAGGACACACTGTACACTTCTCCAGAGTGGCTGTTGGCAATTTACATCCCGCCCATCAGCGTAGCAAGGCTCCCGTTTCTCCATGGCCTGTCCTGCATTTCTGGTTTTGACACTTTATTCAGCATGGCCCTTTTGACCGATGGGAAGCGAGACTTCTTTGTAGCGCTGATTTGCCTTTCCAGGTTGCTTGGTTGGCCAAAAAGGGCGTATGCGTTTTTTCCTGAATATATTCAGGAAAAAACGCATACGCCCTTTTTGGCCAAGGGCATCATGGTCGAGGTTTTGCCGCTTTTCCTGTGCTTTAAAGGCGATTCGAATCTACCTCCTGAAATCTGTTTCCTGCAATTCTGCCTTGCTTTCAAATCCTCTTCGTTGCCTTCCCTCAATATATTTGTGGACGAGAGTTATCATTTCTAACTCTGCAGGTTTGTGAATTGCAGTGCCCCTGAGCTCCATTTTTCAACTCGCTTTCTTGGGAGCTGGCCCCAAAAGCGCAGGATTGCTTCAGGCCCTATTGTGGTTCCGGGCGGCAGGCTGAGCCTGTGGTTAATTCTTCTTCCTGATGGGAAAATAGAGTGACCTGTGCCTGTCCCCACACCTAGACCTAGTCTCTCATTGGTTCCCCCTCTTCCCGTTCATCCTCAGGACAAATTGCAACCTGTTCGGAACAGGAGGTTAAAGGTGCTCATTATCCAAGGAGGGAGATTGCTAGTAAAGCGGCTGTAATGGCGAGCCCGAGCACAAGGAGATGAGAAATGAGGTGCGTTTTAGAAACCTTTCCCGATCACACGGTGTACCGTCTTCTGGGTTTCTCATGCATGTTTTCGATGTAGGAAGATGCCCTTGAACCTGGAGATTTTGGACCCATGGGATGGGTACCACGCAGTATTACTTTAAAGGGTCTGCGTTTGCTCACCCAACCTCACCAAACCTCTCAGCCCCAAGAGTGTCCACCCTTATGTCTCAATCAGCTGTGGGTCTAGAGATGGTCAATAAAGGTGGCATCCCAGCCCCTGAACGAATTCTGTATGAATTTCTCTCTCTTTCACTGTCTTTGTTTCACGGGTTTTTAAAAGTAATTGATTTTTATAATGGGGTTTAGCTGCTTTTCACTGCTGTGTTTATGCCGCTTTACACCCACTTGACTCACTTACAGAGAGATATCAATACATTGGTTTTAAGAGTCTTACTAGTCAGATATATTCTTGGGCGGTGAACAGGGGGTGTTGAATCCAGTTCACTGAGCAAGGAGTAGGTCTTGTCTGTTACATATTGGGTTTATGGAACAGTATCTGAGCTAATTTGCAACCCTTGTGTTATGCATCACCCCACCTCACCTTTCCCGTTAAGCAGCCATAGTGTGTTTTCTAAACGTGTGACGCTGTTCTGTTTTGTAATTCAGTTCAAGTGTAGCGGTTTTTACATTCCCTCTATAAGTGATATCTTATGATAAGTGCCTTTTTCTGTGTGACTTATTTCACTTAGAATCGTCGTACCTAAATCTTCTCATCATGCTGCTACTAGCCTTATGATGTTGATTTCATGCCTGAGTGATATTCCATTGTACATAAGGACCACAACTTCTTTATCCATTTTTCTCTTTCCTGGGATATTTAAGGTGTAATGAAGTGGAGGTTCTTGTCAACAGAGCAGCCCTAAACTTTGGGGTGCCTGTGTCTTGCTGATTTTTAGTTTTCCCAATTTATACGCCTATGAGTGGAAGTGCCCTATGCTCTCTAAGCTGAGTTTTCTAGATGTTTCAGGACACACCGTACACTTCTCCAGAGTGGCTGTTGGCAATTTACATCCCGCCCATCAGCGTAGCAAGGCTCCCGTACCTCCATGGCCTGTCCTGCATTTCTGGTTTTGACACTTTATTCAGCATGGCCCTTTTGACCGATGGGAAGCGAGACTTCTTTGTAGCGCTGATTTGCCTTTCCAGGTTGCTTGGTTGGCCAAAAAGGGCGTATGCGTTTTTTCCTGAATATATTCAGGAAAAAACGCATACGCCCTTTTTGGCCAAGGGCATCATGGTCGAGGTTTTGCCGCTTTTCCTGTGCTTTAAAGGCGATTCGTATCTACCTCCTGAAATCTGTTTCCTGCAATTCTGCCTTGCTTTCAAATCCTCTTCGTTGCCTTCCCTCAATATATTTGTGGACGAGAGTTATCATTTCTAACTCTGCAGGTTTGTGAATTGCAGTGCCCCTGAGCTCCATTTTTCAACTCGCTTTCTTGGGAGCTGGCCGCAAAAGCGCAGGATTGCTTCAGGCCCTATTGTGGTTCCGGGCGGCAGGCTGAGCCTGTGGTTAATTCTTCTTCCTGATGGGAAAATAGAGTGACCTGTGCCTGTCCCCACACCTAGACCTAGTCTCTCATTGGTTCCCCCTCTTCCTGTTCATCCTCAGGACAAATTTGCAACCTGTACAGAACAGGAGGTTAAAGGTGCTCATTCTCCAAGGAGGGAGATTGCTAGTAAAGCGGCTGTAATGGCAAGCCCGAGCACAAGGAGATGAGAAATGAGGTGCGTTTTAGAAACCTTTCCCGATCACACGGTGTACCATCTTCTGGGTTTCTCATGCATGTTTTCGATGTAGGAAGATGCCCTTGAACCTGGAGATTTTGGACCCATGGGATGGATACCACGCAGTATTACTTTAAAGGGTCTGCGTTTGCTCACCCAACCTCACCAAACCTCTCAGCCCCAAGAGTGTCCACCCTTATGTCTCAATCAGCTGTGGGTCTAGAGATGGTCAATCCAGGTGGCATCACAGCCCCTGAACGAATTTTGTAAGAATTTCTCTCTCTTTCACTGTCTTTGTTTCACGGGTTTTTAAAAGTAATTGATTTTTATAATGGGGTTTAGCTGCTTTTCACTGCTGTGTTTATGCCGGTTTACACCCACTTGACTCAGTTACAGAGGGATATCAATACATTGGTTTTAAGATTCTTACTAGTCAGATATATTCTTGGGCGGTGAACAGGGGGTGTTGAGTCCAGTTCACTGAGCAAGGAGTAGGTCTTGACTGTTACATATTGGGTTTATGGAACAGTATCTGAGCTAATTTGAAACCCTTGTTTTATGCATCACCCCACCTCACCTTTCCCGTTAAGCAGCCATAGTGTGTTTTCTAAACGTGTGACGCTGTTCTGTTTTGTAATTCAGTTCAAGTGTAGCGGTTTTTACATTCCCTCTATAAGTGATATCTTATGATAAGTGCCTTTTTCTGTGTGACTTATTTCACTTAGAGTCGTCGTACCTAAATCTTCTCATCATGCTGCTACTAGCCTTATGATGTTGATTTCATTGCTGAGTGATATGCCATTATACATATGGACCACAACTTCTTTATCCATTTTTCTATTTCCTGGGATATTTAAGTTGTAAGGAAGTGGAGGTTCTTGTCAACAGAGCAGCCCTAAACTTTGGGGTGCCTGTGTCTTGCTGATTTTTAGTTTTCCCAATTTATACGCCTATGAGTGGAAGTGCCCTATGCTCTCTAAGCTGAGTTTTTTAGATGTTTCAGGACACACCGTACACTTCTCCAGAGTGGCTGTTGGCAATTTACATCCCGCCCATCAGCGTAGCAAGGCTCCCGTACCTCCATGGCCTGTCCTGCATTTCTGGTTTTGACACTTTATTCAGCATGGCCCTTTTGACCGATGGGAAGCGAGACTTCTTTGTAGCGCTGATTTGCCTTTCCAGGTTGCTTGGTTGGCCAAAAAGGGCGTATGCGTTTTTTCCTGAATATATTCAGGAAAAAACGCATACGCCCTTTTTGGCCAAGGGCATCATGGTCGAGGTTTTGCCGCTTTTCCTGTGCTTTAAAGGCGATTCGAATCTACCTCCTGAAATCTGTTTCCTGCAATTCTGCCTTGCTTTCAAATCCTCTTCGTTGCCTTCCCTCAATATATTTGTGGACGAGAGTTATCATTTCTAACTCTGCAGGTTTGTGAATTGCAGTGCCCCTGAGCTCCATTTTTCAACTCGCTTTCTTGGGAGCTGGCCGCAAAAGCGCAGGATTGCTTCAGGCCCTATTGTGGTTCCAGGCGGCAGGCTGAGCCTGTGGTTAATTCTTCTTCCTGATGGGAAAATAGAGTGACCTGTGCCTGTCCCCACACCTAGACCTAGTCTCTCATTGGTTCCCCCTCTTCCCGTTCATCCTCAGGACAAATTGCAACCTGTTCGGAACAGGAGGTTAAAGGTGCTCATTATCCAAGGAGGGAGATTGCTAGTAAAGCGGCTGTAATGGCGAGCCCGAGCACAAGGAGATGAGAAATGAGGTGCGTTTTAGAAACCTTTCCCGATCACACGGTGTACCGTCTTCTGGGTTTCTCATGCATGTTTTCGATGTAGGAAGATGCCCTTGAACCTGGAGATTTTGGACCCATGGGATGGGTACCACGCAGTATTACTTTAAAGGGTCTGCGTTTGCTCACCCAACCTCACCAAACCTCTCAGCCCCAAGAGTGTCCACCCTTATGTCTCAATCAGCTGTGGGTCTAGAGATGGTCAATAAAGGTGGATCCCAGCCCCTGAACGAATTCTGTATGAATTTCTCTCTCTTTCACTGTCTTTGTTTCACGGGTTTTTAAAAGTAATTGATTTTTATAATGGGGTTTAGCTGCTTTTCACTGCTGTGTTTATGCCGCTTTACACCCACTTGACTCACTTACAGAGAGATATCAATACATTGGTTTTAAGAGTCTTACTAGTCAGATATATTCTTGGGCGGTGAACAGGGGGTGTTGAATCCAGTTCACTGAGCAAGGAGTAGGTCTTGTCTGTTACATATTGGGTTTATGGAACAGTATCTGAGCTAATTTGCAACCCTTGTGTTATGCATCACCCCACCTCACCTTTCCCGTTAAGCAGCCATAGTGTGTTTTCTAAACGTGTGACGCTGTTCTGTTTTGTAATTCAGTTCAAGTGTAGCGGTTTTTACATTCCCTCTATAAGTGATATCTTATGATAAGTGCCTTTTTCTGTGTGACTTATTTCACTTAGAATCGTCGTACCTAAATCTTCTCATCATGCTGCTACTAGCCTTATGATGTTGATTTCATGCCTGAGTGATATTCCATTGTACATAAGGACCACAACTTCTTTATCCATTTTTCTCTTTCCTGGGATATTTAAGGTGTAATGAAGTGGAGGTTCTTGTCAACAGAGCAGCCCTAAACTTTGGGGTGCCTGTGTCTTGCTGATTTTTAGTTTTCCCAATTTATACGCCTATGAGTGGAAGTGCCCTATGCTCTCTAAGCTGAGTTTTCTAGATGTTTCAGGACACACCGTACACGTCTCCAGAGTGGCTGTTGGCAATTTACATCCCGCCCATCAGCGTAGCAAGGCTCCCGTTTCTCCATGGCCTGTCCTGCATTTCTGGTTTTGACACTTTATTCAGCATGGCCCTTTTGACCGATGGGAAGCGAGACTTCTTTGTAGCGCTGATTTGCCTTTCCAGGTTGCTTGGTTGGCCAAAAAGGGCGTATGCGTTTTTTCCTGAATATATTCAGGAAAAAACGCATACGCCCTTTTTGGCCAAGGGCATCATGGTCGAGGTTTTGCCGCTTTTCCTGTGCTTTAAAGGCGATTCGAATCTACCTCCTGAAATCTGTTTCCTGCAATTCTGCCTTGCTTTCAAATCCTCTTCGTTGCCTTCCCTCAATATATTTGTGGACGAGAGTTATCATTTCTAACTCTGCAGGTTTGTGAATTGCAGTGCCCCTGAGCTCCATTTTTCAACTCGCTTTCTTGGGAGCTGGCCGCAAAAGCGCAGGATTGCTTCAGGCCCTATTGTGGTTCCGGGCGGCAGGCTGAGCCTGTGGTTAATTCTTCTTCCTGATGGGAAAATAGAGTGACCTGTGCCTGTCCCCACACCTAGACCTAGTCTCTCATTGGTTCCCCCTCTTCCCGTTCATCCTCAGGACAAATTTGCAACCTGTACAGAACAGGAGGTTAAAGGTGCTCATTCTCCAAGGAGGGAGATTGCTAGTAAAGCGGCTGTAATGGCAAGCCCGAGCACAAGGAGATGAGAAATGAGGTGCGTTTTAGAAACCTTTCCCGATCACACGGTGTACCATCTTCTGGGTTTCTCATGCATGTTTTCGATGTAGGAAGATGCCCTTGAACCTGGAGATTTTGGACCCATGGGATGGATACCACGCAGTATTACTTTAAAGGGTCTGCGTTTGCTCACCCAACCTCACCAAACCTCTCAGCCCCAAGAGTGTCCACCCTTATGTCTCAATCAGCTGTGGGTCTAGAGATGGTCAATCCAGGTGGCATCACAGCCCCTGAACGAATTTTGTAAGAATTTCTCTCTCTTTCACTGTCTTTGTTTCACGGGTTTTTAAAAGTAATTGATTTTTATAATGGGGTTTAGCTGCTTTTCACTGCTGTGTTTATGCCGGTTTACACCCACTTGACTCAGTTACAGAGGGATATCAATACATTGGTTTTAAGATTCTTACTAGTCAGATATATTCTTGGGCGGTGAACAGGGGGTGTTGAGTCCAGTTCACTGAGCAAGGAGTAGGTCTTGACTGTTACATATTGGGTTTATGGAACAGTATCTGAGCTAATTTGAAACCCTTGTTTTATGCATCACCCCACCTCACCTTTCCCGTTAAGCAGCCATAGTGTGTTTTCTAAACGTGTGACGCTGTTCTGTTTTGTAATTCAGTTCAAGTGTAGCGGTTTTTACATTCCCTCTATAAGTGATATCTTATGATAAGTGCCTTTTTCTGTGTGACTTATTTCACTTAGAGTCGTCGTACCTAAATCTTCTCATCATGCTGCTACTAGCCTTATGATGTTAATTTCATTGCTGAGTGATATGCCATTATACATATGGACCACAACTTCTTTATCCATTTTTCTATTTCCTGGGATATTTAAGTTGTAAGGAAGTGGAGGTTCTTGTCAACAGAGCAGCCCTAAACTTTGGGGTGCCTGTGTCTTGCTGATTTTTAGTTTTCCCAATTTATACGCCTATGAGTGGAAGTGCCCTATGCTCTCTAAGCTGAGTTTTTTAGATGTTTCAGGACACACCGTACACTTCTCCAGAGTGGCTGTTGGCAATTTACATCCCGCCCATCAGCGTAGCAAGGCTCTCGTTTCTCCATGGCCTGTCCTGCATTTCTGGTTTTGACACTTTATTCAGCATGGCCCTTTTGACCGATGGGAAGCGAGACTTCTTTGTAGCACTGATTTGCCTTTCCAGGTTGCTTGGTTGGCCAAAAAGGGCGTATGCGTTTTTTCCTGAATATATTCAGGAAAAAACGCATACGCCCTTTTTGGCCAAGGGCATCATGGTCGAGGTTTTGCCGCTTTTCCTGTGCTTTAAAGGCGATTCGAATCTACCTCCTGAAATCTGTTTCCTGCAATTCTGCCTTGCTTTCAAATCCTCTTCGTTGCCTTCCCTCAATATATTTGTGGACGAGAGTTATCATTTCTAACTCTGCAGGTTTGTGAATTGCAGTGCCCCTGAGCTCCATTTTTCAACTCGCTTTCTTGGGAGCTGGCCCCAAAAGCGCAGGATTGCTTCAGGCCCTATTGTGGTTCCGGGCGGCAGGCTGAGCCTGTGGTTAATTCTTCTTCCTGATGGGAAAATAGAGTGACCTGTGCCTGTCCCCACACCTAGACCTAGTCTCTCATTGGTTCCCCCTCTTCCCGTTCATACTCAGGACAAATTGCAACCTGTTCGGAACAGGAGGTTAAAGGTGCTCATTATCCAAGGAGGGAGATTGCTAGTAAAGCGGCTGTAATGGCGAGCCCGAGCACAAGGAGATGAGAAATGAGGTGCGTTTTAGAAACCTTTCCCGATCACACGGTGTACCGTCTTCTGGGTTTCTCATGCATGTTTTCGATGTAGGAAGATGTCCTTGAACCTGGAGATTTTGGACCCATGGGATGGATACCACGCAGTATTACTTTAAAGGGTCTGCGTTTGCTCACCCAACCTCACCAAACCTCTCAGCCCCAAGAGTGTCCACCCTTATGTCTCAATCAGCTGTGGGTCTAGAGACGGTCAATCCAGGTGGCATCACAGCCCCTGAACGAATTTTGTAAGAATTTCTCTCTCTTTCACTGTCTTTGTTTCACGGGTTTTTAAAAGTAATTGATTTTTATAATGGGGTTTAGCTGCTTTTCACTGCTGTGTTTATGCCGCTTTACACCCACTTGACTCAGTTACAGAGGGATATCAATACATTGGTTTTAAGATTCTTACTAGTCAGATATATTCTTGGGCGGTGAACAGGGGGTGTTGAGTCCAGTTCACTGAGCAAGGAGTAGGTCTTGACTGTTACATATTGGGTTTATGGAACAGTATCTGAGCTAATTTGAAACCCTTGTTTTATGCATCACCCCACCTCACCTTTCCCGTTAAGCAGCCATAGTGTGTTTCCTAAACGTGTGACGCTGTTCTGTTTTGTAATTCAGTTCAAGTGTAGCGGTTTTTACATTCCCTCTATAAGTGATATCTTATGATAAGTGCCTTTTTCTGTGTGACTTATTTCACTTAGAATCGTCGTACCTAAATCTTCTCATCATGCTGCTACTAGCCTTATGATGTTGATTTCATGCCTGAGTGACATTCCATTTTACATAAGGACCACAACTTCTTTATCCATTTTTCTCTTTCCTGGGATATTTAAGGTGTAATGAAGTGGAGGTTCTTTTCAACAGAGCAGCCTTAAACTTTGGGGTGCCTGTGTCTTGCTGATTTTTAGTTTTCCCAATTTATACGCCCATGAGTGGAACTGCCCTATGCTCTCTAAGCTGAGTTTTTTAGATGTTTCAGGACACACTGTACACTTCTCCAGAGTGGCTGTTGGCAATTTACATCCCGCCCATCAGCGTAGCAAGGCTCCCGTTTCTCCATGGCCTGTCCTGCATTTCTGGTTTTGACACTTTATTCAGCATGGCCCTTTTGACCGATGGGAAGCGAGACTTCTTTGTAGCGCTGATTTGCCTTTCCAGGTTGCTTGGTTGGCCAAAAAGGGCGTATGCGTTTTTTCCTGAATATATTCAGGAAAAAACGCATACGCCCTTTTTGGCCAAGGGCATCATGGTCGAGGTTTTGCCGCTTTTCCTGTGCTTTAAAGGCGATTCGAATCTACCTCCTGAAATCTGTTTCCTGCAATTCTGCCTTGCTTTCAAATCCTCTTCGTTGCCTTCCCTCAATATATTTGTGGACGAGAGTTATCATTTCTAACTCTGCAGGTTTGTGAATTGCAGTGCCCCTGAGCTCCATTTTTCAACTCGCTTTCTTGGGAGCTGGCCCCAAAAGCGCAGGATTGCTTCAGGCCCTATTGTGGTTCCGGGCGGCAGGCTGAGCCTGTGGTTAATTCTTCTTCCTGATGGGAAAATAGAGTGACCTGTGCCTGTCCCCACACCTAGACCTAGTCTCTCATTGGTTCCCCCTCTTCCCGTTCATCCTCAGGACAAATTGCAACCTGTTCGGAACAGGAGGTTAAAGGTGCTCATTATCCAAGGAGGGAGATTGCTAGTAAAGCGGCTGTAATGGCGAGCCCGAGCACAAGGAGATGAGAAATGAGGTGCGTTTTAGAAACCTTTCCCGATCACACGGTGTACCGTCTTCTGGGTTTCTCATGCATGTTTTCGATGTAGGAAGATGCCCTTGAACCTGGAGATTTTGGACCCATGGGATGGATACCACGCAGTATTACTTTAAAGGGTCTGCGTTTGCTCACCCAACCTCACCAAACCTCTCAGCCCCAAGAGTGTCCACCCTTATGTCTCAATCAGCTGTGGGTCTAGAGATGGTCAATCCAGGTGGCATCACAGCCCCTGAACGAATTTTGTAAGAATTTCTCTCTCTTTCACTGTCTTTGTTTCACGGGTTTTTAAAAGTAATTGATTTTTATAATGGGGTTTAGCTGCTTTTCACTGCTGTGTTTATGCCGGTTTACACCCACTTGACTCAGTTACAGAGGGATATCAATACATTGGTTTTAAGATTCTTACTAGTCAGATATATTCTTGGGCGGTGAACAGGGGGTGTTGAGTCCAGTTCACTGAGCAAGGAGTAGGTCTTGACTGTTACATATTGGGTTTATGGAACAGTATCTGAGCTAATTTGAAACCCTTGTTTTATGCATCACCCCACCTCACCTTTCCCGTTAAGCAGCCATAGTGTGTTTTCTAAACGTGTGACGCTGTTCTGTTTTGTAATTCAGTTCAAGTGTAGCGGTTTTTACATTCCCTCTATAAGTGATATCTTATGATAAGTGCCTTTTTCTGTGTGACTTATTTCACTTAGAGTCGTCGTACCTAAATCTTCTCATCATGCTGCTACTAGCCTTATGATGTTGATTTCATTGCTGAGTGATATGCCATTATACATATGGACCACAACTTCTTTATCCATTTTTCTATTTCCTGGGATATTTAAGTTGTAAGGAAGTGGAGGTTCTTGTCAACAGAGCAGCCCTAAACTTTGGGGTGCCTGTGTCTTGCTGATTTTTAGTTTTCCCAATTTATACGCCTATGAGTGGAAGTGCCCTATGCTCTCTAAGCTGAGTTTTTTAGATGTTTCAGGACACACCGTACACTTCTCCAGAGTGGCTGTTGGCAATTTACATCCCGCCCATCAGCGTAGCAAGGCTCCCGTACCTCCATGGCCTGTCCTGCATTTCTGGTTTTGACACTTTATTCAGCATGGCCCTTTTGACCGATGGGAAGCGAGACTTCTTTGTAGCGCTGATTTGCCTTTCCAGGTTGCTTGGTTGGCCAAAAAGGGCGTATGCGTTTTTTCCTGAATATATTCAGGAAAAAACGCATACGCCCTTTTTGGCCAAGGGCATCATGGTCGAGGTTTTGCCGCTTTTCCTGTGCTTTAAAGGCGATTCGAATCTACCTCCTGAAATCTGTTTCCTGCAATTCTGCCTTGCTTTCAAATCCTCTTCGTTGCCTTCCCTCAATATATTTGTGGACGAGAGTTATCATTTCTAACTCTGCAGGTTTGTGAATTGCAGTGCCCCTGAGCTCCATTTTTCAACTCGCTTTCTTGGGAGCTGGCCGCAAAAGCGCAGGATTGCTTCAGGCCCTATTGTGGTTCCAGGCGGCAGGCTGAGCCTGTGGTTAATTCTTCTTCCTGATGGGAAAATAGAGTGACCTGTGCCTGTCCCCACACCTAGACCTAGTCTCTCATTGGTTCCCCCTCTTCCCGTTCATCCTCAGGACAAATTGCAACCTGTTCGGAACAGGAGGTTAAAGGTGCTCATTATCCAAGGAGGGAGATTGCTAGTAAAGCGGCTGTAATGGCGAGCCCGAGCACAAGGAGATGAGAAATGAGGTGCGTTTTAGAAACCTTTCCCGATCACACGGTGTACCGTCTTCTGGGTTTCTCATGCATGTTTTCGATGTAGGAAGATGCCCTTGAACCTGGAGATTTTGGACCCATGGGATGGGTACCACGCAGTATTACTTTAAAGGGTCTGCGTTTGCTCACCCAACCTCACCAAACCTCTCAGCCCCAAGAGTGTCCACCCTTATGTCTCAATCAGCTGTGGGTCTAGAGATGGTCAATAAAGGTGGATCCCAGCCCCTGAACGAATTCTGTATGAATTTCTCTCTCTTTCACTGTCTTTGTTTCACGGGTTTTTAAAAGTAATTGATTTTTATAATGGGGTTTAGCTGCTTTTCACTGCTGTGTTTATGCCGCTTTACACCCACTTGACTCACTTACAGAGAGATATCAATACATTGGTTTTAAGAGTCTTACTAGTCAGATATATTCTTGGGCGGTGAACAGGGGGTGTTGAATCCAGTTCACTGAGCAAGGAGTAGGTCTTGTCTGTTACATATTGGGTTTATGGAACAGTATCTGAGCTAATTTGCAACCCTTGTGTTATGCATCACCCCACCTCACCTTTCCCGTTAAGCAGCCATAGTGTGTTTTCTAAACGTGTGACGCTGTACTGTTTTGTAATTCAGTTCAAGTGTAGCGGTTTTTACATTCCCTCTATAAGTGATATCTTATGATAAGTGCCTTTTTCTGTGTGACTTATTTCACTTAGAATCGTCGTACCTAAATCTTCTCATCATGCTGCTACTAGCCTTATGATGTTGATTTCATGCCTGAGTGATATTCCATTGTACATAAGGACCACAACTTCTTTATCCATTTTTCTCTTTCCTGGGATATTTAAGGTGTAATGAAGTGGAGGTTCTTGTCAACAGAGCAGCCCTAAACTTTGGGGTGCCTGTGTCTTGCTGATTTTTAGTTTTCCCAATTTATACGCCTATGAGTGGAAGTGCCCTATGCTCTCTAAGCTGAGTTTTCTAGATGTTTCAGGACACACCGTACACGTCTCCAGAGTGGCTGTTGGCAATTTACATCCCGCCCATCAGCGTAGCAAGGCTCCCGTTTCTCCATGGCCTGTCCTGCATTTCTGGTTTTGACACTTTATTCAGCATGGCCCTTTTGACCGATGGGAAGCGAGACTTCTTTGTAGCGCTGATTTGCCTTTCCAGGTTGCTTGGTTGGCCAAAAAGGGCGTATGCGTTTTTTCCTGAATATATTCAGGAAAAAACGCATACGCCCTTTTTGGCCAAGGGCATCATGGTCGAGGTTTTGCCGCTTTTCCTGTGCTTTAAAGGCGATTCGAATCTACCTCCTGAAATCTGTTTCCTGCAATTCTGCCTTGCTTTCAAATCCTCTTCGTTGCCTTCCCTCAATATATTTGTGGACGAGAGTTATCATTTCTAACTCTGCAGGTTTGTGAATTGCAGTGCCCCTGAGCTCCATTTTTCAACTCGCTTTCTTGGGAGCTGGCCGCAAAAGCGCAGGATTGCTTCAGGCCCTATTGTGGTTCCGGGCGGCAGGCTGAGCCTGTGGTTAATTCTTCTTCCTGATGGGAAAATAGAGTGACCTGTGCCTGTCCCCACACCTAGACCTAGTCTCTCATTGGTTCCCCCTCTTCCCGTTCATCCTCAGGACAAATTTGCAACCTGTACAGAACAGGAGGTTAAAGGTGCTCATTCTCCAAGGAGGGAGATTGCTAGTAAAGCGGCTGTAATGGCAAGCCCGAGCACAAGGAGATGAGAAATGAGGTGCGTTTTAGAAACCTTTCCCGATCACACGGTGTACCATCTTCTGGGTTTCTCATGCATGTTTTCGATGTAGGAAGATGCCCTTGAACCTGGAGATTTTGGACCCATGGGATGGATACCACGCAGTATTACTTTAAAGGGTCTGCGTTTGCTCACCCAACCTCACCAAACCTCTCAGCCCCAAGAGTGTCCACCCTTATGTCTCAATCAGCTGTGGGTCTAGAGATGGTCAATCCAGGTGGCATCACAGCCCCTGAACGAATTTTGTAAGAATTTCTCTCTCTTTCACTGTCTTTGTTTCACGGGTTTTTAAAAGTAATTGATTTTTATAATGGGGTTTAGCTGCTTTTCACTGCTGTGTTTATGCCGGTTTACACCCACTTGACTCAGTTACAGAGGGATATCAATACATTGGTTTTAAGATTCTTACTAGTCAGATATATTCTTGGGCGGTGAACAGGGGGTGTTGAGTCCAGTTCACTGAGCAAGGAGTAGGTCTTGACTGTTACATATTGGGTTTATGGAACAGTATCTGAGCTAATTTGAAACCCTTGTTTTATGCATCACCCCACCTCACCTTTCCCGTTAAGCAGCCATAGTGTGTTTTCTAAACGTGTGACGCTGTTCTGTTTTGTAATTCAGTTCAAGTGTAGCGGTTTTTACATTCCCTCTATAAGTGATATCTTATGATAAGTGCCTTTTTCTGTGTGACTTATTTCACTTAGAGTCGTCGTACCTAAATCTTCTCATCATGCTGCTACTAGCCTTATGATGTTAATTTCATTGCTGAGTGATATGCCATTATACATATGGACCACAACTTCTTTATCCATTTTTCTATTTCCTGGGATATTTAAGTTGTAAGGAAGTGGAGGTTCTTGTCAACAGAGCAGCCCTAAACTTTGGGGTGCCTGTGTCTTGCTGATTTTTAGTTTTCCCAATTTATACGCCTATGAGTGGAAGTGCCCTATGCTCTCTAAGCTGAGTTTTTTAGATGTTTCAGGACACACCGTACACTTCTCCAGAGTGGCTGTTGGCAATTTACATCCCGCCCATCAGCGTAGCAAGGCTCTCGTTTCTCCATGGCCTGTCCTGCATTTCTGGTTTTGACACTTTATTCAGCATGGCCCTTTTGACCGATGGGAAGCGAGACTTCTTTGTAGCACTGATTTGCCTTTCCAGGTTGCTTGGTTGGCCAAAAAGGGCGTATGCGTTTTTTCCTGAATATATTCAGGAAAAAACGCATACGCCCTTTTTGGCCAAGGGCATCATGGTCGAGGTTTTGCCGCTTTTCCTGTGCTTTAAAGGCGATTCGAATCTACCTCCTGAAATCTGTTTCCTGCAATTCTGCCTTGCTTTCAAATCCTCTTCGTTGCCTTCCCTCAATATATTTGTGGACGAGAGTTATCATTTCTAACTCTGCAGGTTTGTGAATTGCAGTGCCCCTGAGCTCCATTTTTCAACTCGCTTTCTTGGGAGCTGGCCCCAAAAGCGCAGGATTGCTTCAGGCCCTATTGTGGTTCCGGGCGGCAGGCTGAGCCTGTGGTTAATTCTTCTTCCTGATGGGAAAATAGAGTGACCTGTGCCTGTCCCCACACCTAGACCTAGTCTCTCATTGGTTCCCCCTCTTCCCGTTCATACTCAGGACAAATTGCAACCTGTTCGGAACAGGAGGTTAAAGGTGCTCATTATCCAAGGAGGGAGATTGCTAGTAAAGCGGCTGTAATGGCGAGCCCGAGCACAAGGAGATGAGAAATGAGGTGCGTTTTAGAAACCTTTCCCGATCACACGGTGTACCGTCTTCTGGGTTTCTCATGCATGTTTTCGATGTAGGAAGATGTCCTTGAACCTGGAGATTTTGGACCCATGGGATGGATACCACGCAGTATTACTTTAAAGGGTCTGCGTTTGCTCACCCAACCTCACCAAACCTCTCAGCCCCAAGAGTGTCCACCCTTATGTCTCAATCAGCTGTGGGTCTAGAGACGGTCAATCCAGGTGGCATCACAGCCCCTGAACGAATTTTGTAAGAATTTCTCTCTCTTTCACTGTCTTTGTTTCACGGGTTTTTAAAAGTAATTGATTTTTATAATGGGGTTTAGCTGCTTTTCACTGCTGTGTTTATGCCGCTTTACACCCACTTGACTCAGTTACAGAGGGATATCAATACATTGGTTTTAAGATTCTTACTAGTCAGATATATTCTTGGGCGGTGAACAGGGGGTGTTGAGTCCAGTTCACTGAGCAAGGAGTAGGTCTTGACTGTTACATATTGGGTTTATGGAACAGTATCTGAGCTAATTTGAAACCCTTGTTTTATGCATCACCCCACCTCACCTTTCCCGTTAAGCAGCCATAGTGTGTTTCCTAAACGTGTGACGCTGTTCTGTTTTGTAATTCAGTTCAAGTGTAGCGGTTTTTACATTCCCTCTATAAGTGATATCTTATGATAAGTGCCTTTTTCTGTGTGACTTATTTCACTTAGAATCGTCGTACCTAAATCTTCTCATCATGCTGCTACTAGCCTTATGATGTTGATTTCATGCCTGAGTGACATTCCATTTTACATAAGGACCACAACTTCTTTATCCATTTTTCTCTTTCCTGGGATATTTAAGGTGTAATGAAGTGGAGGTTCTTTTCAACAGAGCAGCCTTAAACTTTGGGGTGCCTGTGTCTTGCTGATTTTTAGTTTTCCCAATTTATACGCCCATGAGTGGAACTGCCCTATGCTCTCTAAGCTGAGTTTTTTAGATGTTTCAGGACACACTGTACACTTCTCCAGAGTGGCTGTTGGCAATTTACATCCCGCCCATCAGCGTAGCAAGGCTCCCGTTTCTCCATGGCCTGTCCTGCATTTCTGGTTTTGACACTTTATTCAGCATGGCCCTTTTGACCGATGGGAAGCGAGACTTCTTTGTAGCGCTGATTTGCCTTTCCAGGTTGCTTGGTTGGCCAAAAAGGGCGTATGCGTTTTTTCCTGAATATATTCAGGAAAAAACGCATACGCCCTTTTTGGCCAAGGGCATCATGGTCGAGGTTTTGCCGCTTTTCCTGTGCTTTAAAGGCGATTCGAATCTACCTCCTGAAATCTGTTTCCTGCAATTCTGCCTTGCTTTCAAATCCTCTTCGTTGCCTTCCCTCAATATATTTGTGGACGAGAGTTATCATTTCTAACTCTGCAGGTTTGTGAATTGCAGTGCCCCTGAGCTCCATTTTTCAACTCGCTTTCTTGGGAGCTGGCCCCAAAAGCGCAGGATTGCTTCAGGCCCTATTGTGGTTCCGGGCGGCAGGCTGAGCCTGTGGTTAATTCTTCTTCCTGATGGGAAAATAGAGTGACCTGTGCCTGTCCCCACACCTAGACCTAGTCTCTCATTGGTTCCCCCTCTTCCCGTTCATCCTCAGGACAAATTGCAACCTGTTCGGAACAGGAGGTTAAAGGTGCTCATTATCCAAGGAGGGAGATTGCTAGTAAAGCGGCTGTAATGGCGAGCCCGAGCACAAGGAGATGAGAAATGAGGTGCGTTTTAGAAACCTTTCCCGATCACACGGTGTACCGTCTTCTGGGTTTCTCATGCATGTTTTCGATGTAGGAAGATGCCCTTGAACCTGGAGATTTTGGACCCATGGGATGGGTACCACGCAGTATTACTTTAAAGGGTCTGCGTTTGCTCACCCAACCTCACCAAACCTCTCAGCCCCAAGAGTGTCCACCCTTATGTCTCAATCAGCTGTGGGTCTAGAGATGGTCAATAAAGGTGGCATCCCAGCCCCTGAACGAATTCTGTATGAATTTCTCTCTCTTTCACTGTCTTTGTTTCACGGGTTTTTAAAAGTAATTGATTTTTATAATGGGGTTTAGCTGCTTTTCACTGCTGTGTTTATGCCGCTTTACACCCACTTGACTCACTTACAGAGAGATATCAATACATTGGTTTTAAGAGTCTTACTAGTCAGATATATTCTTGGGCGGTGAACAGGGGGTGTTGAATCCAGTTCACTGAGCAAGGAGTAGGTCTTGTCTGTTACATATTGGGTTTATGGAACAGTATCTGAGCTAATTTGCAACCCTTGTGTTATGCATCACCCCACCTCACCTTTCCCGTTAAGCAGCCATAGTGTGTTTTCTAAACGTGTGACGCTGTTCTGTTTTGTAATTCAGTTCAAGTGTAGCGGTTTTTACATTCCCTCTATAAGTGATATCTTATGATAAGTGCCTTTTTCTGTGTGACTTATTTCACTTAGAATCGTCGTACCTAAATCTTCTCATCATGCTGCTACTAGCCTTATGATGTTGATTTCATGCCTGAGTGATATTCCATTGTACATAAGGACCACAACTTCTTTATCCATTTTTCTCTTTCCTGGGATATTTAAGGTGTAATGAAGTGGAGGTTCTTGTCAACAGAGCAGCCCTAAACTTTGGGGTGCCTGTGTCTTGCTGATTTTTAGTTTTCCCAATTTATACGCCTATGAGTGGAAGTGCCCTATGCTCTCTAAGCTGAGTTTTCTAGATGTTTCAGGACACACCGTACACTTCTCCAGAGTGGCTGTTGGCAATTTACATCCCGCCCATCAGCGTAGCAAGGCTCCCGTACCTCCATGGCCTGTCCTGCATTTCTGGTTTTGACACTTTATTCAGCATGGCCCTTTTGACCGATGGGAAGCGAGACTTCTTTGTAGCGCTGATTTGCCTTTCCAGGTTGCTTGGTTGGCCAAAAAGGGCGTATGCGTTTTTTCCTGAATATATTCAGGAAAAAACGCATACGCCCTTTTTGGCCAAGGGCATCATGGTCGAGGTTTTGCCGCTTTTCCTGTGCTTTAAAGGCGATTCGTATCTACCTCCTGAAATCTGTTTCCTGCAATTCTGCCTTGCTTTCAAATCCTCTTCGTTGCCTTCCCTCAATATATTTGTGGACGAGAGTTATCATTTCTAACTCTGCAGGTTTGTGAATTGCAGTGCCCCTGAGCTCCATTTTTCAACTCGCTTTCTTGGGAGCTGGCCGCAAAAGCGCAGGATTGCTTCAGGCCCTATTGTGGTTCCGGGCGGCAGGCTGAGCCTGTGGTTAATTCTTCTTCCTGATGGGAAAATAGAGTGACCTGTGCCTGTCCCCACACCTAGACCTAGTCTCTCATTGGTTCCCCCTCTTCCTGTTCATCCTCAGGACAAATTTGCAACCTGTACAGAACAGGAGGTTAAAGGTGCTCATTCTCCAAGGAGGGAGATTGCTAGTAAAGCGGCTGTAATGGCAAGCCCGAGCACAAGGAGATGAGAAATGAGGTGCGTTTTAGAAACCTTTCCCGATCACACGGTGTACCATCTTCTGGGTTTCTCATGCATGTTTTCGATGTAGGAAGATGCCCTTGAACCTGGAGATTTTGGACCCATGGGATGGATACCACGCAGTATTACTTTAAAGGGTCTGCGTTTGCTCACCCAACCTCACCAAACCTCTCAGCCCCAAGAGTGTCCACCCTTATGTCTCAATCAGCTGTGGGTCTAGAGATGGTCAATCCAGGTGGCATCACAGCCCCTGAACGAATTTTGTAAGAATTTCTCTCTCTTTCACTGTCTTTGTTTCACGGGTTTTTAAAAGTAATTGATTTTTATAATGGGGTTTAGCTGCTTTTCACTGCTGTGTTTATGCCGGTTTACACCCACTTGACTCAGTTACAGAGGGATATCAATACATTGGTTTTAAGATTCTTACTAGTCAGATATATTCTTGGGCGGTGAACAGGGGGTGTTGAGTCCAGTTCACTGAGCAAGGAGTAGGTCTTGACTGTTACATATTGGGTTTATGGAACAGTATCTGAGCTAATTTGAAACCCTTGTTTTATGCATCACCCCACCTCACCTTTCCCGTTAAGCAGCCATAGTGTGTTTTCTAAACGTGTGACGCTGTTCTGTTTTGTAATTCAGTTCAAGTGTAGCGGTTTTTACATTCCCTCTATAAGTGATATCTTATGATAAGTGCCTTTTTCTGTGTGACTTATTTCACTTAGAGTCGTCGTACCTAAATCTTCTCATCATGCTGCTACTAGCCTTATGATGTTGATTTCATTGCTGAGTGATATGCCATTATACATATGGACCACAACTTCTTTATCCATTTTTCTATTTCCTGGGATATTTAAGTTGTAAGGAAGTGGAGGTTCTTGTCAACAGAGCAGCCCTAAACTTTGGGGTGCCTGTGTCTTGCTGATTTTTAGTTTTCCCAATTTATACGCCTATGAGTGGAAGTGCCCTATGCTCTCTAAGCTGAGTTTTTTAGATGTTTCAGGACACACCGTACACTTCTCCAGAGTGGCTGTTGGCAATTTACATCCCGCCCATCAGCGTAGCAAGGCTCCCGTACCTCCATGGCCTGTCCTGCATTTCTGGTTTTGACACTTTATTCAGCATGGCCCTTTTGACCGATGGGAAGCGAGACTTCTTTGTAGCGCTGATTTGCCTTTCCAGGTTGCTTGGTTGGCCAAAAAGGGCGTATGCGTTTTTTCCTGAATATATTCAGGAAAAAACGCATACGCCCTTTTTGGCCAAGGGCATCATGGTCGAGGTTTTGCCGCTTTTCCTGTGCTTTAAAGGCGATTCGAATCTACCTCCTGAAATCTGTTTCCTGCAATTCTGCCTTGCTTTCAAATCCTCTTCGTTGCCTTCCCTCAATATATTTGTGGACGAGAGTTATCATTTCTAACTCTGCAGGTTTGTGAATTGCAGTGCCCCTGAGCTCCATTTTTCAACTCGCTTTCTTGGGAGCTGGCCGCAAAAGCGCAGGATTGCTTCAGGCCCTATTGTGGTTCCAGGCGGCAGGCTGAGCCTGTGGTTAATTCTTCTTCCTGATGGGAAAATAGAGTGACCTGTGCCTGTCCCCACACCTAGACCTAGTCTCTCATTGGTTCCCCCTCTTCCCGTTCATCCTCAGGACAAATTGCAACCTGTTCGGAACAGGAGGTTAAAGGTGCTCATTATCCAAGGAGGGAGATTGCTAGTAAAGCGGCTGTAATGGCGAGCCCGAGCACAAGGAGATGAGAAATGAGGTGCGTTTTAGAAACCTTTCCCGATCACACGGTGTACCGTCTTCTGGGTTTCTCATGCATGTTTTCGATGTAGGAAGATGCCCTTGAACCTGGAGATTTTGGACCCATGGGATGGGTACCACGCAGTATTACTTTAAAGGGTCTGCGTTTGCTCACCCAACCTCACCAAACCTCTCAGCCCCAAGAGTGTCCACCCTTATGTCTCAATCAGCTGTGGGTCTAGAGATGGTCAATAAAGGTGGATCCCAGCCCCTGAACGAATTCTGTATGAATTTCTCTCTCTTTCACTGTCTTTGTTTCACGGGTTTTTAAAAGTAATTGATTTTTATAATGGGGTTTAGCTGCTTTTCACTGCTGTGTTTATGCCGCTTTACACCCACTTGACTCACTTACAGAGAGATATCAATACATTGGTTTTAAGAGTCTTACTAGTCAGATATATTCTTGGGCGGTGAACAGGGGGTGTTGAATCCAGTTCACTGAGCAAGGAGTAGGTCTTGTCTGTTACATATTGGGTTTATGGAACAGTATCTGAGCTAATTTGCAACCCTTGTGTTATGCATCACCCCACCTCACCTTTCCCGTTAAGCAGCCATAGTGTGTTTTCTAAACGTGTGACGCTGTTCTGTTTTGTAATTCAGTTCAAGTGTAGCGGTTTTTACATTCCCTCTATAAGTGATATCTTATGATAAGTGCCTTTTTCTGTGTGACTTATTTCACTTAGAATCGTCGTACCTAAATCTTCTCATCATGCTGCTACTAGCCTTATGATGTTGATTTCATGCCTGAGTGATATTCCATTGTACATAAGGACCACAACTTCTTTATCCATTTTTCTCTTTCCTGGGATATTTAAGGTGTAATGAAGTGGAGGTTCTTGTCAACAGAGCAGCCCTAAACTTTGGGGTGCCTGTGTCTTGCTGATTTTTAGTTTTCCCAATTTATACGCCTATGAGTGGAAGTGCCCTATGCTCTCTAAGCTGAGTTTTCTAGATGTTTCAGGACACACCGTACACGTCTCCAGAGTGGCTGTTGGCAATTTACATCCCGCCCATCAGCGTAGCAAGGCTCCCGTTTCTCCATGGCCTGTCCTGCATTTCTGGTTTTGACACTTTATTCAGCATGGCCCTTTTGACCGATGGGAAGCGAGACTTCTTTGTAGCGCTGATTTGCCTTTCCAGGTTGCTTGGTTGGCCAAAAAGGGCGTATGCGTTTTTTCCTGAATATATTCAGGAAAAAACGCATACGCCCTTTTTGGCCAAGGGCATCATGGTCGAGGTTTTGCCGCTTTTCCTGTGCTTTAAAGGCGATTCGAATCTACCTCCTGAAATCTGTTTCCTGCAATTCTGCCTTGCTTTCAAATCCTCTTCGTTGCCTTCCCTCAATATATTTGTGGACGAGAGTTATCATTTCTAACTCTGCAGGTTTGTGAATTGCAGTGCCCCTGAGCTCCATTTTTCAACTCGCTTTCTTGGGAGCTGGCCGCAAAAGCGCAGGATTGCTTCAGGCCCTATTGTGGTTCCGGGCGGCAGGCTGAGCCTGTGGTTAATTCTTCTTCCTGATGGGAAAATAGAGTGACCTGTGCCTGTCCCCACACCTAGACCTAGTCTCTCATTGGTTCCCCCTCTTCCCGTTCATCCTCAGGACAAATTTGCAACCTGTACAGAACAGGAGGTTAAAGGTGCTCATTCTCCAAGGAGGGAGATTGCTAGTAAAGCGGCTGTAATGGCAAGCCCGAGCACAAGGAGATGAGAAATGAGGTGCGTTTTAGAAACCTTTCCCGATCACACGGTGTACCATCTTCTGGGTTTCTCATGCATGTTTTCGATGTAGGAAGATGCCCTTGAACCTGGAGATTTTGGACCCATGGGATGGATACCACGCAGTATTACTTTAAAGGGTCTGCGTTTGCTCACCCAACCTCACCAAACCTCTCAGCCCCAAGAGTGTCCACCCTTATGTCTCAATCAGCTGTGGGTCTAGAGATGGTCAATCCAGGTGGCATCACAGCCCCTGAACGAATTTTGTAAGAATTTCTCTCTCTTTCACTGTCTTTGTTTCACGGGTTTTTAAAAGTAATTGATTTTTATAATGGGGTTTAGCTGCTTTTCACTGCTGTGTTTATGCCGGTTTACACCCACTTGACTCAGTTACAGAGGGATATCAATACATTGGTTTTAAGATTCTTACTAGTCAGATATATTCTTGGGCGGTGAACAGGGGGTGTTGAGTCCAGTTCACTGAGCAAGGAGTAGGTCTTGACTGTTACATATTGGGTTTATGGAACAGTATCTGAGCTAATTTGAAACCCTTGTTTTATGCATCACCCCACCTCACCTTTCCCGTTAAGCAGCCATAGTGTGTTTTCTAAACGTGTGACGCTGTTCTGTTTTGTAATTCAGTTCAAGTGTAGCGGTTTTTACATTCCCTCTATAAGTGATATCTTATGATAAGTGCCTTTTTCTGTGTGACTTATTTCACTTAGAGTCGTCGTACCTAAATCTTCTCATCATGCTGCTACTAGCCTTATGATGTTAATTTCATTGCTGAGTGATATGCCATTATACATATGGACCACAACTTCTTTATCCATTTTTCTATTTCCTGGGATATTTAAGTTGTAAGGAAGTGGAGGTTCTTGTCAACAGAGCAGCCCTAAACTTTGGGGTGCCTGTGTCTTGCTGATTTTTAGTTTTCCCAATTTATACGCCTATGAGTGGAAGTGCCCTATGCTCTCTAAGCTGAGTTTTTTAGATGTTTCAGGACACACCGTACACTTCTCCAGAGTGGCTGTTGGCAATTTACATCCCGCCCATCAGCGTAGCAAGGCTCTCGTTTCTCCATGGCCTGTCCTGCATTTCTGGTTTTGACACTTTATTCAGCATGGCCCTTTTGACCGATGGGAAGCGAGACTTCTTTGTAGCACTGATTTGCCTTTCCAGGTTGCTTGGTTGGCCAAAAAGGGCGTATGCGTTTTTTCCTGAATATATTCAGGAAAAAACGCATACGCCCTTTTTGGCCAAGGGCATCATGGTCGAGGTTTTGCCGCTTTTCCTGTGCTTTAAAGGCGATTCGAATCTACCTCCTGAAATCTGTTTCCTGCAATTCTGCCTTGCTTTCAAATCCTCTTCGTTGCCTTCCCTCAATATATTTGTGGACGAGAGTTATCATTTCTAACTCTGCAGGTTTGTGAATTGCAGTGCCCCTGAGCTCCATTTTTCAACTCGCTTTCTTGGGAGCTGGCCCCAAAAGCGCAGGATTGCTTCAGGCCCTATTGTGGTTCCGGGCGGCAGGCTGAGCCTGTGGTTAATTCTTCTTCCTGATGGGAAAATAGAGTGACCTGTGCCTGTCCCCACACCTAGACCTAGTCTCTCATTGGTTCCCCCTCTCCCCGTTCATACTCAGGACAAATTGCAACCTGTTCGGAACAGGAGGTTAAAGGTGCTCATTATCCAAGGAGGGAGATTGCTAGTAAAGCGGCTGTAATGGCGAGCCCGAGCACAAGGAGATGAGAAATGAGGTGCGTTTTAGAAACCTTTCCCGATCACACGGTGTACCGTCTTCTGGGTTTCTCATGCATGTTTTCGATGTAGGAAGATGTCCTTGAACCTGGAGATTTTGGACCCATGGGATGGATACCACGCAGTATTACTTTAAAGGGTCTGCGTTTGCTCACCCAACCTCACCAAACCTCTCAGCCCCAAGAGTGTCCACCCTTATGTCTCAATCAGCTGTGGGTCTAGAGACGGTCAATCCAGGTGGCATCACAGCCCCTGAACGAATTTTGTAAGAATTTCTCTCTCTTTCACTGTCTTTGTTTCACGGGTTTTTAAAAGTAATTGATTTTTATAATGGGGTTTAGCTGCTTTTCACTGCTGTGTTTATGCCGCTTTACACCCACTTGACTCAGTTACAGAGGGATATCAATACATTGGTTTTAAGATTCTTACTAGTCAGATATATTCTTGGGCGGTGAACAGGGGGTGTTGAGTCCAGTTCACTGAGCAAGGAGTAGGTCTTGACTGTTACATATTGGGTTTATGGAACAGTATCTGAGCTAATTTGAAACCCTTGTTTTATGCATCACCCCACCTCACCTTTCCCGTTAAGCAGCCATAGTGTGTTTCCTAAACGTGTGACGCTGTTCTGTTTTGTAATTCAGTTCAAGTGTAGCGGTTTTTACATTCCCTCTATAAGTGATATCTTATGATAAGTGCCTTTTTCTGTGTGACTTATTTCACTTAGAATCGTCGTACCTAAATCTTCTCATCATGCTGCTACTAGCCTTATGATGTTGATTTCATGCCTGAGTGACATTCCATTTTACATAAGGACCACAACTTCTTTATCCATTTTTCTCTTTCCTGGGATATTTAAGGTGTAATGAAGTGGAGGTTCTTTTCAACAGAGCAGCCTTAAACTTTGGGGTGCCTGTGTCTTGCTGATTTTTAGTTTTCCCAATTTATACGCCCATGAGTGGAACTGCCCTATGCTCTCTAAGCTGAGTTTTTTAGATGTTTCAGGACACACTGTACACTTCTCCAGAGTGGCTGTTGGCAATTTACATCCCGCCCATCAGCGTAGCAAGGCTCCCGTTTCTCCATGGCCTGTCCTGCATTTCTGGTTTTGACACTTTATTCAGCATGGCCCTTTTGACCGATGGGAAGCGAGACTTCTTTGTAGCGCTGATTTGCCTTTCCAGGTTGCTTGGTTGGCCAAAAAGGGCGTATGCGTTTTTTCCTGAATATATTCAGGAAAAAACGCATACGCCCTTTTTGGCCAAGGGCATCATGGTCGAGGTTTTGCCGCTTTTCCTGTGCTTTAAAGGCGATTCGAATCTACCTCCTGAAATCTGTTTCCTGCAATTCTGCCTTGCTTTCAAATCCTCTTCGTTGCCTTCCCTCAATATATTTGTGGACGAGAGTTATCATTTCTAACTCTGCAGGTTTGTGAATTGCAGTGCCCCTGAGCTCCATTTTTCAACTCGCTTTCTTGGGAGCTGGCCCCAAAAGCGCAGGATTGCTTCAGGCCCTATTGTGGTTCCGGGCGGCAGGCTGAGCCTGTGGTTAATTCTTCTTCCTGATGGGAAAATAGAGTGACCTGTGCCTGTCCCCACACCTAGACCTAGTCTCTCATTGGTTCCCCCTCTTCCCGTTCATCCTCAGGACAAATTGCAACCTGTTCGGAACAGGAGGTTAAAGGTGCTCATTATCCAAGGAGGGAGATTGCTAGTAAAGCGGCTGTAATGGCGAGCCCGAGCACAAGGAGATGAGAAATGAGGTGCGTTTTAGAAACCTTTCCCGATCACACGGTGTACCGTCTTCTGGGTTTCTCATGCATGTTTTCGATGTAGGAAGATGCCCTTGAACCTGGAGATTTTGGACCCATGGGATGGGTACCACGCAGTATTACTTTAAAGGGTCTGCGTTTGCTCACCCAACCTCACCAAACCTCTCAGCCCCAAGAGTGTCCACCCTTATGTCTCAATCAGCTGTGGGTCTAGAGATGGTCAATAAAGGTGGCATCCCAGCCCCTGAACGAATTCTGTATGAATTTCTCTCTCTTTCACTGTCTTTGTTTCACGGGTTTTTAAAAGTAATTGATTTTTATAATGGGGTTTAGCTGCTTTTCACTGCTGTGTTTATGCCGCTTTACACCCACTTGACTCACTTACAGAGAGATATCAATACATTGGTTTTAAGAGTCTTACTAGTCAGATATATTCTTGGGCGGTGAACAGGGGGTGTTGAATCCAGTTCACTGAGCAAGGAGTAGGTCTTGTCTGTTACATATTGGGTTTATGGAACAGTATCTGAGCTAATTTGCAACCCTTGTGTTATGCATCACCCCACCTCACCTTTCCCGTTAAGCAGCCATAGTGTGTTTTCTAAACGTGTGACGCTGTTCTGTTTTGTAATTCAGTTCAAGTGTAGCGGTTTTTACATTCCCTCTATAAGTGATATCTTATGATAAGTGCCTTTTTCTGTGTGACTTATTTCACTTAGAATCGTCGTACCTAAATCTTCTCATCATGCTGCTACTAGCCTTATGATGTTGATTTCATGCCTGAGTGATATTCCATTGTACATAAGGACCACAACTTCTTTATCCATTTTTCTCTTTCCTGGGATATTTAAGGTGTAATGAAGTGGAGGTTCTTGTCAACAGAGCAGCCCTAAACTTTGGGGTGCCTGTGTCTTGCTGATTTTTAGTTTTCCCAATTTATACGCCTATGAGTGGAAGTGCCCTATGCTCTCTAAGCTGAGTTTTCTAGATGTTTCAGGACACACCGTACACTTCTCCAGAGTGGCTGTTGGCAATTTACATCCCGCCCATCAGCGTAGCAAGGCTCCCGTACCTCCATGGCCTGTCCTGCATTTCTGGTTTTGACACTTTATTCAGCATGGCCCTTTTGACCGATGGGAAGCGAGACTTCTTTGTAGCGCTGATTTGCCTTTCCAGGTTGCTTGGTTGGCCAAAAAGGGCGTATGCGTTTTTTCCTGAATATATTCAGGAAAAAACGCATACGCCCTTTTTGGCCAAGGGCATCATGGTCGAGGTTTTGCCGCTTTTCCTGTGCTTTAAAGGCGATTCGAATCTACCTCCTGAAATCTGTTTCCTGCAATTCTGCCTTGCTTTCAAATCCTCTTCGTTGCCTTCCCTCAATATATTTGTGGACGAGAGTTATCATTTCTAACTCTGCAGGTTTGTGAATTGCAGTGCCCCTGAGCTCCATTTTTCAACTCGCTTTCTTGGGAGCTGGCCGCAAAAGCGCAGGATTGCTTCAGGCCCTATTGTGGTTCCGGGCGGCAGGCTGAGCCTGTGGTTAATTCTTCTTCCTGATGGGAAAATAGAGTGACCTGTGCCTGTCCCCACACCTAGACCTAGTCTCTCATTGGTTCCCCCTCTTCCTGTTCATCCTCAGGACAAATTTGCAACCTGTACAGAACAGGAGGTTAAAGGTGCTCATTCTCCAAGGAGGGAGATTGCTAGTAAAGCGGCTGTAATGGCAAGCCCGAGCACAAGGAGATGAGAAATGAGGTGCGTTTTAGAAACCTTTCCCGATCACACGGTGTACCATCTTCTGGGTTTCTCATGCATGTTTTCGATGTAGGAAGATGCCCTTGAACCTGGAGATTTTGGACCCATGGGATGGATACCACGCAGTATTACTTTAAAGGGTCTGCGTTTGCTCACCCAACCTCACCAAACCTCTCAGCCCCAAGAGTGTCCACCCTTATGTCTCAATCAGCTGTGGGTCTAGAGATGGTCAATCCAGGTGGCATCACAGCCCCTGAACGAATTTTGTAAGAATTTCTCTCTCTTTCACTGTCTTTGTTTCACGGGTTTTTAAAAGTAATTGATTTTTATAATGGGGTTTAGCTGCTTTTCACTGCTGTGTTTATGCCGGTTTACACCCACTTGACTCAGTTACAGAGGGATATCAATACATTGGTTTTAAGATTCTTACTAGTCAGATATATTCTTGGGCGGTGAACAGGGGGTGTTGAGTCCAGTTCACTGAGCAAGGAGTAGGTCTTGACTGTTACATATTGGGTTTATGGAACAGTATCTGAGCTAATTTGAAACCCTTGTTTTATGCATCACCCCACCTCACCTTTCCCGTTAAGCAGCCATAGTGTGTTTTCTAAACGTGTGACGCTGTTCTGTTTTGTAATTCAGTTCAAGTGTAGCGGTTTTTACATTCCCTCTATAAGTGATATCTTATGATAAGTGCCTTTTTCTGTGTGACTTATTTCACTTAGAGTCGTCGTACCTAAATCTTCTCATCATGCTGCTACTAGCCTTATGATGTTGATTTCATTGCTGAGTGATATGCCATTATACATATGGACCACAACTTCTTTATCCATTTTTCTATTTCCTGGGATATTTAAGTTGTAAGGAAGTGGAGGTTCTTGTCAACAGAGCAGCCCTAAACTTTGGGGTGCCTGTGTCTTGCTGATTTTTAGTTTTCCCAATTTATACGCCTATGAGTGGAAGTGCCCTATGCTCTCTAAGCTGAGTTTTTTAGATGTTTCAGGACACACCGTACACTTCTCCAGAGTGGCTGTTGGCAATTTACATCCCGCCCATCAGCGTAGCAAGGCTCCCGTACCTCCATGGCCTGTCCTGCATTTCTGGTTTTGACACTTTATTCAGCATGGCCCTTTTGACCGATGGGAAGCGAGACTTCTTTGTAGCGCTGATTTGCCTTTCCAGGTTGCTTGGTTGGCCAAAAAGGGCGTATGCGTTTTTTCCTGAATATATTCAGGAAAAAACGCATACGCCCTTTTTGGCCAAGGGCATCATGGTCGAGGTTTTGCCGCTTTTCCTGTGCTTTAAAGGCGATTCGAATCTACCTCCTGAAATCTGTTTCCTGCAATTCTGCCTTGCTTTCAAATCCTCTTCGTTGCCTTCCCTCAATATATTTGTGGACGAGAGTTATCATTTCTAACTCTGCAGGTTTGTGAATTGCAGTGCCCCTGAGCTCCATTTTTCAACTCGCTTTCTTGGGAGCTGGCCCCAAAAGCGCAGGATTGCTTCAGGCCCTATTGTGGTTCCGGGCGGCAGGTTGAGCCTGTGGTTAATTCTTCTTCCTGATGGGAAAATAGAGTGACCTGTGCCTGTCCCCACACCTAGACCTAGTCTCTCATTGGTTCCCCCTCTTCCCGTTCATCCTCAGGACAAATTGCAACCTGTTCGGAACAGGAGGTTAAAGGTGCTCATTATCCAAGGAGGGAGATTGCTAGTAAAGCGGCTGTAATGGCGAGCCCGAGCACAAGGAGATGAGAAATGAGGTGCGTTTTAGAAACCTTTCCCGATCACACGGTGTACCGTCTTCTGGGTTTCTCATGCATGTTTTCGATGTAGGAAGATGCCCTTGAACCTGGAGATTTTGGACCCATGGGATGGGTACCACGCAGTATTACTTTAAAGGGTCTGCGTTTGCTCACCCAACCTCACCAAACCTCTCAGCCCCAAGAGTGTCCACCCTTATGTCTCAATCAGCTGTGGGTCTAGAGATGGTCAATAAAGGTGGATCCCAGCCCCTGAACGAATTCTGTATGAATTTCTCTCTCTTTCACTGTCTTTGTTTCACGGGTTTTTAAAAGTAATTGATTTTTATAATGGGGTTTAGCTGCTTTTCACTGCTGTGTTTATGCCGCTTTACACCCACTTGACTCACTTACAGAGAGATATCAATACATTGGTTTTAAGAGTCTTACTAGTCAGATATATTCTTGGGCGGTGAACAGGGGGTGTTGAATCCAGTTCACTGAGCAAGGAGTAGGTCTTGTCTGTTACATATTGGGTTTATGGAACAGTATCTGAGCTAATTTGCAACCCTTGTGTTATGCATCACCCCACCTCACCTTTCCCGTTAAGCAGCCATAGTGTGTTTTCTAAACGTGTGACGCTGTTCTGTTTTGTAATTCAGTTCAAGTGTAGCGGTTTTTACATTCCCTCTATAAGTGATATCTTATGATAAGTGCCTTTTTCTGTGTGACTTATTTCACTTAGAATCGTCGTACCTAAATCTTCTCATCATGCTGCTACTAGCCTTATGATGTTGATTTCATGCCTGAGTGATATTCCATTGTACATAAGGACCACAACTTCTTTATCCATTTTTCTCTTTCCTGGGATATTTAAGGTGTAATGAAGTGGAGGTTCTTGTCAACAGAGCAGCCCTAAACTTTGGGGTGCCTGTGTCTTGCTGATTTTTAGTTTTCCCAATTTATACGCCTATGAGTGGAAGTGCCCTATGCTCTCTAAGCTGAGTTTTCTAGATGTTTCAGGACACACCGTACACTTCTCCAGAGTGGCTGTTGGCAATTTACATCCCGCCCATCAGCGTAGCAAGGCTCCCGTTTCTCCATGGCCTGTCCTGCATTTCTGGTTTTGACACTTTATTCAGCATGGCCCTTTTGACCGATGGGAAGCGAGACTTCTTTGTAGCGCTGATTTGCCTTTCCAGGTTGCTTGGTTGGCCAAAAAGGGCGTATGCGTTTTTTCCTGAATATATTCAGGAAAAAACGCATACGCCCTTTTTGGCCAAGGGCATCATGGTCGAGGTTTTGCCGCTTTTCCTGTGCTTTAAAGGCGATTCGAATCTACCTCCTGAAATCTGTTTCCTGCAATTCTGCCTTGCTTTCAAATCCTCTTCGTTGCCTTCCCTCAATATATTTGTGGACGAGAGTTATCATTTCTAACTCTGCAGGGTTGTGAATTGCAGTGCCCCTGAGCTCCATTTTTCAACTCGCTTTCTTGGGAGCTGGCCGCAAAAGCGCAGGATTGCTTCAGGCCCTATTGTGGTTCCGGGCGGCAGGCTGAGCCTGTGGTTAATTCTTCTTCCTGATGGGAAAATAGAGTGACCTGTGCCTGTCCCCACACCTAGACCTAGTCTCTCATTGGTTCCCCCTCTTCCCGTTCATCCTCAGGACAAATTTGCAACCTGTACAGAACAGGAGGTTAAAGGTGCTCATTCTCCAAGGAGGGAGATTGCTAGTAAAGCGGCTGTAATGGCAAGCCCGAGCACAAGGAGATGAGAAATGAGGTGCGTTTTAGAAACCTTTCCCGATCACACGGTGTACCATCTTCTGGGTTTCTCATGCATGTTTTCGATGTAGGAAGATGCCCTTGAACCTGGAGATTTTGGACCCATGGGATGGATACCACGCAGTATTACTTTAAAGGGTCTGCGTTTGCTCACCCAACCTCACCAAACCTCTCAGCCCCAAGAGTGTCCACCCTTATGTCTCAATCAGCTGTGGGTCTAGAGACGGTCAATCCAGGTGGCATCACAGCCCCTGAACGAATTTTGTAAGAATTTCTCTCTCTTTCACTGTCTTTGTTTCACGGGTTTTTAAAAGTAATTGATTTTTATAATGGGGTTTAGCTGCTTTTCACTGCTGTGTTTATGCCGCTTTACACCCACTTGACTCAGTTACAGAGGGATATCAATACATTGGTTTTAAGATTCTTACTAGTCAGATATATTCTTGGGCGGTGAACAGGGGGTGTTGAGTCCAGTTCACTGAGCAAGGAGTAGGTCTTGACTGTTACATATTGGGTTTATGGAACAGTATCTGAGCTAATTTGAAACCCTTGTTTTATGCATCACCCCACCTCACCTTTCCCGTTAAGCAGCCATAGTGTGTTTCCTAAACGTGTGACGCTGTTCTGTTTTGTAATTCAGTTCAAGTGTAGCGGTTTTTACATTCCCTCTATAAGTGATATCTTATGATAAGTGCCTTTTTCTGTGTGACTTATTTCACTTAGAATCGTCGTACCTAAATCTTCTCATCATGCTGCTACTAGCCTTATGATGTTGATTTCATGCCTGAGTGACATTCCATTTTACATAAGGACCACAACTTCTTTATCCATTTTTCTCTTTCCTGGGATATTTAAGGTGTAATGAAGTGGAGGTTCTTTTCAACAGAGCAGCCTTAAACTTTGGGGTGCCTGTGTCTTGCTGATTTTTAGTTTTCCCAATTTATACGCCCATGAGTGGAAGTGCCCTATGCTCTCTAAGCTGAGTTTTTTAGATGTTTCAGGACACACTGTACACTTCTCCAGAGTGGCTGTTGGCAATTTACATCCCGCCCATCAGCGTAGCAAGGCTCCCGTTTCTCCATGGCCTGTCCTGCATTTCTGGTTTTGACACTTTATTCAGCATGGCCCTTTTGACCGATGGGAAGCGAGACTTCTTTGTAGCGCTGATTTGCCTTTCCAGGTTGCTTGGTTGGCCAAAAAGGGCGTATGCGTTTTTTCCTGAATATATTCAGGAAAAAACGCATACGCCCTTTTTGGCCAAGGGCATCATGGTCGAGGTTTTGCCGCTTTTCCTGTGCTTTAAAGGCGATTCGAATCTACCTCCTGAAATCTGTTTCCTGCAATTCTGCCTTGCTTTCAAATCCTCTTCGTTGCCTTCCCTCAATATATTTGTGGACGAGAGTTATCATTTCTAACTCTGCAGGGTTGTGAATTGCAGTGCCCCTGAGCTCCATTTTTCAACTCGCTTTCTTGGGAGCTGGCCGCAAAAGCGCAGGATTGCTTCAGGCCCTATTGTGGTTCCGGGCGGCAGGCTGAGCCTGTGGTTAATTCTTCTTCCTGATGGGAAAATAGAGTGACCTGTGCCTGTCCCCACACCTAGACCTAGTCTCTCATTGGTTCCCCCTCTTCCCGTTCATCCTCAGGACAAATTTGCAACCTGTACAGAACAGGAGGTTAAAGGTGCTCATTCTCCAAGGAGGGAGATTGCTAGTAAAGCGGCTGTAATGGCAAGCCCGAGCACAAGGAGATGAGAAATGAGGTGCGTTTTAGAAACCTTTCCCGATCACACGGTGTACCATCTTCTGGGTTTCTCATGCATGTTTTCGATGTAGGAAGATGCCCTTGAACCTGGAGATTTTGGACCCATGGGATGGATACCACGCAGTATTACTTTAAAGGGTCTGCGTTTGCTCACCCAACCTCACCAAACCTCTCAGCCCCAAGAGTGTCCACCCTTATGTCTCAATCAGCTGTGGGTCTAGAGATGGTCAATCCAGGTGGCATCACAGCCCCTGAACGAATTTTGTAAGAATTTCTCTCTCTTTCACTGTCTTTGTTTCACGGGTTTTTAAAAGTAATTGATTTTTATAATGGGGTTTAGCTGCTTTTCACTGCTGTGTTTATGCCGGTTTACACCCACTTGACTCAGTTACAGAGGGATATCAATACATTGGTTTTAAGATTCTTACTAGTCAGATATATTCTTGGGCGGTGAACAGGGGGTGTTGAGTCCAGTTCACTGAGCAAGGAGTAGGTCTTGACTGTTACATATTGGGTTTATGGAACAGTATCTGAGCTAATTTGAAACCCTTGTTTTATGCATCACCCCACCTCACCTTTCCCGTTAAGCAGCCATAGTGTGTTTTCTAAACGTGTGACGCTGTTCTGTTTTGTAATTCAGTTCAAGTGTAGCGGTTTTTACATTCCCTCTATAAGTGATATCTTATGATAAGTGCCTTTTTCTGTGTGACTTATTTCACTTAGAGTCGTCGTACCTAAATCTTCTCATCATGCTGCTACTAGCCTTATGATGTTAATTTCATTGCTGAGTGATATGCCATTATACATATGGACCACAACTTCTTTATCCATTTTTCTATTTCCTGGGATATTTAAGTTGTAACGAAGTGGAGGTTCTTGTCAACAGAGCAGCCCTAAACTTTGGGGTGCCTGTGTCTTGCTGATTTTTAGTTTTCCCAATTTATACGCCTATGAGTGGAAGTGCCCTATGCTCTCTAAGCTGAGTGTTTTAGATGTTTCAGGACACACCGTACACTTCTCCAGAGTGGCTGTTGGCAATTTACATCCCGCCCATCAGCGTAGCAAGGCTCCCGTTTCTCCATGGCCTGTCGTGCATTTCTGGTTTTGACACTTTATTCAGCATGGCCCTTTTGACCGATGGGAAGCGAGACTTCTTTGTAGCACTGATTTGCCTTTCCAGGTTGCTTGGTTGGCCAAAAAGGGCGTATGCGTTTTTTCCTGAATATATTCAGGAAAAAACGCATACGCCCTTTTTGGCCAAGGGCATCATGGTCGAGGTTTTGCCGCTTTTCCTGTGCTTTAAAGGCGATTCGAATCTACCTCCTGAAATCTGTTTCCTGCAATTCTGCCTTGCTTTCAAATCCTCTTCGTTGCCTTCCCTCAATATATTTGTGGACGAGAGTTATCATTTCTAACTCTGCAGGTTTGTGAATTGCAGTGCCCCTGAGCTCCATTTTTCAACTCGCTTTCTTGGGAGCTGGCCCCAAAAGCGCAGGATTGCTTCAGGCCCTATTGTGGTTCCGGGCGGCAGGCTGAGCCTGTGGTTAATTCTTCTTCCTGATGGGAAAATAGAGTGACCTGTGCCTGTCCCCACACCTAGACCTAGTCTCTCATTGGTTCCCCCTCTTCCCGTTCATACTCAGGACAAATTGCAACCTGTTCGGGACAGGAGGTTAAAGGTGCTCATTATCCAAGGAGGGAGATTGCTAGTAAAGCGGCTGTAATGGCGAGCCCGAGCACAAGGAGATGAGAAATGAGGTGCGTTTTAGAAACCTTTCCCGATCACACGGTGTACCGTCTTCTGGGTTTCTCATGCATGTTTTCGATGTAGGAAGATGTCCTTGAACCTGGAGATTTTGGACCCATGGGATGGATACCACGCAGTATTACTTTAAAGGGTCTGCGTTTGCTCACCCAACCTCACCAAACCTCTCAGCCCCAAGAGTGTCCACCCTTATGTCTCAATCAGCTGTGGGTCTAGAGACGGTCAATCCAGGTGGCATCACAGCCCCTGAACGAATTTTGTAAGAATTTCTCTCTCTTTCACTGTCTTTGTTTCACGGGTTTTTAAAAGTAATTGATTTTTATAATGGGGTTTAGCTGCTTTTCACTGCTGTGTTTATGCCGCTTTACACCCACTTGACTCAGTTACAGAGGGATATCAATACATTGGTTTTAAGATTCTTACTAGTCAGATATATTCTTGGGCGGTGAACAGGGGGTGTTGAGTCCAGTTCACTGAGCAAGGAGTAGGTCTTGACTGTTACATATTGGGTTTATGGAACAGTATCTGAGCTAATTTGAAACCCTTGTTTTATGCATCACCCCACCTCACCTTTCCCGTTAAGCAGCCATAGTGTGTTTCCTAAACGTGTGACGCTGTTCTGTTTTGTAATTCAGTTCAAGTGTAGCGGTTTTTACATTCCCTCTATAAGTGATATCTTATGATAAGTGCCTTTTTCTGTGTGACTTATTTCACTTAGAATCGTCGTACCTAAATCTTCTCATCATGCTGCTACTAGCCTTATGATGTTGATTTCATGCCTGAGTGACATTCCATTTTACATAAGGACCACAACTTCTTTATCCATTTTTCTCTTTCCTGGGATATTTAAGGTGTAATGAAGTGGAGGTTCTTTTCAACAGAGCAGCCTTAAACTTTGGGGTGCCTGTGTCTTGCTGATTTTTAGTTTTCCCAATTTATACGCCCATGAGTGGAACTGCCCTATGCTCTCTAAGCTGAGTTTTTTAGATGTTTCAGGACACACTGTACACTTCTCCAGAGTGGCTGTTGGCAATTTACATCCCGCCCATCAGCGTAGCAAGGCTCCCGTTTCTCCATGGCCTGTCCTGCATTTCTGGTTTTGACACTTTATTCAGCATGGCCCTTTTGACCGATGGGAAGCGAGACTTCTTTGTAGCGCTGATTTGCCTTTCCAGGTTGCTTGGTTGGCCAAAAAGGGCGTATGCGTTTTTTCCTGAATATATTCAGGAAAAAACGCATACGCCCTTTTTGGCCAAGGGCATCATGGTCGAGGTTTTGCCGCTTTTCCTGTGCTTTAAAGGCGATTCGAATCTACCTCCTGAAATCTGTTTCCTGCAATTCTGCCTTGCTTTCAAATCCTCTTCGTTGCCTTCCCTCAATATATTTGTGGACGAGAGTTATCATTTCTAACTCTGCAGGTTTGTGAATTGCAGTGCCCCTGAGCTCCATTTTTCAACTCGCTTTCTTGGGAGCTGGCCCCAAAAGCGCAGGATTGCTTCAGGCCCTATTGTGGTTCCGGGCGGCAGGCTGAGCCTGTGGTTAATTCTTCTTCCTGATGGGAAAATAGAGTGACCTGTGCCTGTCCCCACACCTAGACCTAGTCTCTCATTGGTTCCCCCTCTTCCCGTTCATCCTCAGGACAAATTGCAACCTGTTCGGAACAGGAGGTTAAAGGTGCTCATTATCCAAGGAGGGAGATTGCTAGTAAAGCGGCTGTAATGGCGAGCCCGAGCACAAGGAGATGAGAAATGAGGTGCGTTTTAGAAACCTTTCCCGATCACACGGTGTACCATCTTCTGGGTTTCTCATGCATGTTTTCGATGTAGGAAGATGCCCTTGAACCTGGAGATTTTGGACCCATGGGATGGGTACCACGCAGTATTACTTTAAAGGGTCTGCGTTTGCTCACCCAACCTCACCAAACCTCTCAGCCCCAAGAGTGTCCACCCTTATGTCTCAATCAGCTGTGGGTCTAGAGATGGTCAATAAAGGTGGCATCCCAGCCCCTGAACGAATTCTGTATGAATTTCTCTCTCTTTCACTGTCTTTGTTTCACGGGTTTTTAAAAGTAATTGATTTTTATAATGGGGTTTAGCTGCTTTTCACTGCTGTGTTTATGCCGCTTTACACCCACTTGACTCACTTACAGAGAGATATCAATACATTGGTTTTAAGAGTCTTACTAGTCAGATATATTCTTGGGCGGTGAACAGGGGGTGTTGAATCCAGTTCACTGAGCAAGGAGTAGGTCTTGTCTGTTACATATTGGGTTTATGGAACAGTATCTGAGCTAATTTGCAACCCTTGTGTTATGCATCACCCCACCTCACCTTTCCCGTTAAGCAGCCATAGTGTGTTTTCTAAACGTGTGACGCTGTTCTGTTTTGTAATTCAGTTCAAGTGTAGCGGTTTTTACATTCCCTCTATAAGTGATATCTTATGATAAGTGCCTTTTTCTGTGTGACTTATTTCACTTAGAATCGTCGTACCTAAATCTTCTCATCATGCTGCTACTAGCCTTATGATGTTGATTTCATGCCTGAGTGATATTCCATTGTACATAAGGACCACAACTTCTTTATCCATTTTTCTCTTTCCTGGGATATTTAAGGTGTAATGAAGTGGAGGTTCTTGTCAACAGAGCAGCCCTAAACTTTGGGGTGCCTGTGTCTTGCTGATTTTTAGTTTTCCCAATTTATACGCCTATGAGTGGAAGTGCCCTATGCTCTCTAAGCTGAGTTTTCTAGATGTTTCAGGACACACCGTACACGTCTCCAGAGTGGCTGTTGGCAATTTACATCCCGCCCATCAGCGTAGCAAGGCTCCCGTTTCTCCATGGCCTGTCCTGCATTTCTGGTTTTGACACTTTATTCAGCATGGCCCTTTTGACCGATGGGAAGCGAGACTTCTTTGTAGCGCTGATTTGCCTTTCCAGGTTGCTTGGTTGGCCAAAAAGGGCGTATGCGTTTTTTCCTGAATATATTCAGGAAAAAACGCATACGCCCTTTTTGGCCAAGGGCATCATGGTCGAGGTTTTGCCGCTTTTCCTGTGCTTTAAAGGCGATTCGAATCTACCTCCTGAAATCTGTTTCCTGCAATTCTGCCTTGCTTTCAAATCCTCTTCGTTGCCTTCCCTCAATATATTTGTGGACGAGAGTTATCATTTCTAACTCTGCAGGGTTGTGAATTGCAGTGCCCCTGAGCTCCATTTTTCAACTCGCTTTCTTGGGAGCTGGCCGCAAAAGCGCAGGATTGCTTCAGGCCCTATTGTGGTTCCGGGCGGCAGGCTGAGCCTGTGGTTAATTCTTCTTCCTGATGGGAAAATAGAGTGACCTGTGCCTGTCCCCACACCTAGACCTAGTCTCTCATTGGTTCCCCCTCTTCCCGTTCATCCTCAGGACAAATTTGCAACCTGTACAGAACAGGAGGTTAAAGGTGCTCATTCTCCAAGGAGGGAGATTGCTAGTAAAGCGGCTGTAATGGCAAGCCCGAGCACAAGGAGATGAGAAATGAGGTGCGTTTTAGAAACCTTTCCCGATCACACGGTGTACCATCTTCTGGGTTTCTCATGCATGTTTTCGATGTAGGAAGATGCCCTTGAACCTGGAGATTTTGGACCCATGGGATGGATACCACGCAGTATTACTTTAAAGGGTCTGCGTTTGCTCACCCAACCTCACCAAACCTCTCAGCCCCAAGAGTGTCCACCCTTATGTCTCAATCAGCTGTGGGTCTAGAGATGGTCAATCCAGGTGGCATCACAGCCCCTGAACGAATTTTGTAAGAATTTCTCTCTCTTTCACTGTCTTTGTTTCACGGGTTTTTAAAAGTAATTGATTTTTATAATGGGGTTTAGCTGCTTTTCACTGCTGTGTTTATGCCGGTTTACACCCACTTGACTCAGTTACAGAGGGATATCAATACATTGGTTTTAAGATTCTTACTAGTCAGATATATTCTTGGGCGGTGAACAGGGGGTGTTGAGTCCAGTTCACTGAGCAAGGAGTAGGTCTTGACTGTTACATATTGGGTTTATGGAACAGTATCTGAGCTAATTTGAAACCCTTGTTTTATGCATCACCCCACCTCACCTTTCCCGTTAAGCAGCCATAGTGTGTTTTCTAAACGTGTGACGCTGTTCTGTTTTGTAATTCAGTTCAAGTGTAGCGGTTTTTACATTCCCTCTATAAGTGATATCTTATGATAAGTGCCTTTTTCTGTGTGAGTTATTTCACTTAGAGTCATCGTACCTAAATCTTCTCATCATGCTGCTACTAGCCTTATGATGTTGATTTCATTGCTGAGTGATATGCCATTATACATATGGACCACAACTTCTTTATCCATTTTTCTATTTCCTGGGATATTTAAGTTGTAACGAAGTGGAGGTTCTTGTCAACAGAGCAGCCCTAAACTTTGGGGTGCCTGTGTCTTGCTGATTTTTAGTTTTCCCAATTTATACGCCTATGAGTGGAAGTGCCCTATGCTCTCTAAGCTGAGTTTTTTAGATGTTTCAGGACACACCGTACACTTCTCCAGAGTGGCTGTGGGCAATTTACATCCCGCCCATCAGCGTAGCAAGGCTCCCGTTTCTCCATGGCCTGTCCTGCATTTCTGGTTTTGACACTTTATTCAGCATGGCCCTTTTGACCGATGGGAAGCGAGACTTCTTTGTAGCGCTGATTTGCCTTTCCAGGTTGCTTGGTTGGCCAAAAAGGGCGTATGCGTTTTTTCCTGAATATATTCAGGAAAAAACGCATACGCCCTTTTTGGCCAAGGGCATCATGGTCGAGGTTTTGCCGCTTTTCCTGTGCTTTAAAGGCGATTCGAATCTACCTCCTGAAATCTGTTTCCTGCAATTCTGCCTTGCTTTCAAATCCTCTTCGTTGCCTTCCCTCAATATATTTGTGGACGAGAGTTATCATTTCTAACTCTGCAGGGTTGTGAATTGCAGTGCCCCTGAGCTCCATTTTTCAACTCGCTTTCTTGGGAGCTGGCCGCAAAAGCGCAGGATTGCTTCAGGCCCTATTGTGGTTCCGGGCGGCAGGCTGAGCCTGTGGTTAATTCTTCTTCCTGATGGGAAAATAGAGTGACCTGTGCCTGTCCCCACACCTAGACCTAGTCTCTCATTGGTTCCCCCTCTTCCCGTTCATCCTCAGGACAAATTTGCAACCTGTACAGAACAGGAGGTTAAAGGTGCTCATTCTCCAAGGAGGGAGATTGCTAGTAAAGCGGCTGTAATGGCAAGCCCGAGCACAAGGAGATGAGAAATGAGGTGCGTTTTAGAAACCTTTCCCGATCACACGGTGTACCATCTTCTGGGTTTCTCATGCATGTTTTCGATGTAGGAAGATGCCCTTGAACCTGGAGATTTTGGACCCATGGGATGGATACCACGCAGTATTACTTTAAAGGGTCTGCGTTTGCTCACCCAACCTCACCAAACCTCTCAGCCCCAAGAGTGTCCACCCTTATGTCTCAATCAGCTGTGGGTCTAGAGATGGTCAATCCAGGTGGCATCACAGCCCCTGAACGAATTTTGTAAGAATTTCTCTCTCTTTCACTGTCTTTGTTTCACGGGTTTTTAAAAGTAATTGATTTTTATAATGGGGTTTAGCTGCTTTTCACTGCTGTGTTTATGCCGGTTTACACCCACTTGACTCAGTTACAGAGGGATATCAATACATTGGTTTTAAGATTCTTACTAGTCAGATATATTCTTGGGCGGTGAACAGGGGGTGTTGAGTCCAGTTCACTGAGCAAGGAGTAGGTCTTGACTGTTACATATTGGGTTTATGGAACAGTATCTGAGCTAATTTGAAACCCTTGTTTTATGCATCACCCCACCTCACCTTTCCCGTTAAGCAGCCATAGTGTGTTTTCTAAACGTGTGACGCTGTTCTGTTTTGTAATTCAGTTCAAGTGTAGCGGTTTTTACATTCCCTCTATAAGTGATATCTTATGATAAGTGCCTTTTTCTGTGTGAGTTATTTCACTTAGAGTCATCGTACCTAAATCTTCTCATCATGCTGCTACTAGCCTTATGATGTTGATTTCATTGCTGAGTGATATGCCATTATACATATGGACCACAACTTCTTTATCCATTTTTCTATTTCCTGGGATATTTAAGTTGTAACGAAGTGGAGGTTCTTGTCAACAGAGCAGCCCTAAACTTTGGGGTGCCTGTGTCTTGCTGATTTTTAGTTTTCCCAATTTATACGCCTATGAGTGGAAGTGCCCTATGCTCTCTAAGCTGAGTTTTTTAGATGTTTCAGGACACACCGTACACTTCTCCAGAGTGGCTGTGGGCAATTTACATCCCGCCCATCAGCGTAGCAAGGCTCCCGTTTCTCCATGGCCTGTCCTGCATTTCTGGTTTTGACACTTTATTCAGCATGGCCCTTTTGACCGATGGGAAGCGAGACTTCTTTGTAGCGCTGATTTGCCTTTCCAGGTTGCTTGGTTGGCCAAAAAGGGCGTATGCGTTTTTTCCTGAATATATTCAGGAAAAAACGCATACGCCCTTTTTGGCCAAGGGCATCATGGTCGAGGTTTTGCCGCTTTTCCTGTGCTTTAAAGGCGATTCGAATCTACCTCCTGAAATCTGTTTCCTGCAATTCTGCCTTGCTTTCAAATCCTCTTCGTTGCTTTCCCTCAATATATTTGTGGACGAGAGTTATCATTTCTAACTCTGCAGGTTTGTGAATTGCAGTGCCCCTGAGCTCCATTTTTCAACTCGCTTTCTTGGGAGCTGGCCGCAAAAGCGCAGGATTGCTTCAGGCCCTATTGTGGTTCCGGGCGGCAGGCTGAGCCTGTGGTTAATTCTTCTTCCTGATGGGAAAATAGAGTGACCTGTGCCTGTCCCCACACCTAGACCTAGTCTCTCATTGGTTCCCCCTCTTCCCGTTCATCCTCAGGACAAATTTGCAACCTGTACAGAACAGGAGGTTAAAGGTGCTCATTCTCCAAGGAGGGAGATTGCTAGTAAAGCGGCTGTAATGGCAAGCCCGAGCACAAGGAGATGAGAAATGAGGTTCGTTTTAGAAACCTTTCCCGATCACACGGTGTACCATCTTCTGGGTTTCTCATGCATGTTTTCGATGTAGGAAGATGCCCTTGAACCTGGAGATTTTGGACCCATGGGATGGATACCACGCAGTATTACTTTAAAGGGTCTGCGTTTGCTCACCCAACCTCACCAAACCTCTCAGCCCCAAGAGTGTCCACCCTTATGTCTCAATCAGCTGTGGGTCTAGAGATGGTCAATCCAGGTGGCATCACAGCCCCTGAACGAATTTTGTAAGAATTTCTCTCTCTTTCACTGTCTTTGTTTCACGGGTTTTTAAAAGTAATTGATTTTTATAATGGGGTTTAGCTGCTTTTCACTGCTGTGTTTATGCCGGTTTACACCCACTTGACTCAGTTACAGAGGGATATCAATACATTGGTTTTAAGATTCTTACTAGTCAGATATATTCTTGGGCGGTGAACAGGGGGTGTTGAGTCCAGTTCACTGAGCAAGGAGTAGGTCTTGACTGTTACATATTGGGTTTATGGAACAGTATCTGAGCTAATTTGAAACCCTTGTTTTATGCATCACCCCACCTCACCTTTCCCGTTAAGCAGCCATAGTGTGTTTTCTAAACGTGTGACGCTGTTCTGTTTTGTAATTCAGTTCAAGTGTAGCGGTTTTTACATTCCCTCTATAAGTGATATCTTATGATAAGTGCCTTTTTCTGTGTGACTTATTTCACTTAGAGTCATCGTACCTAAATCTTCTCATCATGCTGCTACTAGCCTTATGATGTTGATTTCATTGCTGAGTGATATGCCATTATACATATGGACCACAACTTCTTTATCCATTTTTCTATTTCCTGGGATATTTAAGTTGTAACGAAGTGGAGGTTCTTGTCAACAGAGCAGCCCTAAACTTTGGGGTGCCTGTGTCTTGCTGATTTTTAGTTTTCCCAATTTATACGCCTATGAGTGGAAGTGCCCTATGCTCTCTAAGCTGAGTTTTTTAGATGTTTCAGGACACACCGTACACTTCTCCAGAGTGGCTGTGGGCAATTTACATCCCGCCCATCAGCGTAGCAAGGCTCCCGTTTCTCCATGGCCTGTCCTGCATTTCTGGTTTTGACACTTTATTCAGCATGGCCCTTTTGACCGATGGGAAGCGAGACTTCTTTGTAGCGCTGATTTGCCTTCCCAGGTTGCTTGGTTGGCCAAAAAGGGCGTATGCGTTTTTTCCTGAATATATTCAGGAAAAAACGCATACGCCCTTTTTGGCCAAGGGCATCATTGTCGAGGTTTTGCCGCTTTTCCTGTGCTTTAAAGGCGATTCGAATCTACCTCCTGAAATCTGTTTCCTGCAATTCTGCCTTGCTTTCAAATCCTCTTCGTTGCCTTCCCTCAATATATTTGTGGACGAGAGTTATCATTTATAACTCTGCAGGTTTGTGAATTGCAGTGCCCCTGAGCTCCATTTTTCAACTCGCTTTCTTGGGAGCTGGCCCCAAAAGCGCAGGATTGCTTCAGGCCCTATTGTGGTTCCGGGCGGCAGGCAGAGCCTGTGGTTAATTCTTCTTCCTGATGGGAAAATAGAGTGACCTGTGCCTGTCCCCACACCTAGACCTAGTCTCTCATTGGTTCCCCCTCTTCCCGTTCATCCTCAGGACAAATTGCAACTTGTTCGGAACAGGAGGTTAAAGGTGCTCATTATCCAAGGAGGGAGATTGCTAGTAAAGCGGCTGTAATGGCGAGCCCGAGCACAAGGAGATGAGAAATGAGGTGCGTTTTAGAAACCTTTCCCGATCACACGGTGTACCGTCTTCTGGGTTTCTCATGCATGTTTTCGATGTAGGAAGATGCCCTTGAACCTGGAGATTTTGGACCCATGGGATGGGTACCACGCAGTATTACTTTAAAGGGTCTGCGTTTGCTCACCCAACCTCACCAAACCTCTCAGCCCCAAGAGTGTCCACCCTTATGTCTCAATCAGCTGTGGGTCTAGAGATGGTCAATAAAGGTGGCATCCCAGCCCCTGAACGAATTCTGTAAGAATTTCTCTCTCTTTCACTGTCTTTGTTTCACGGGTTTTTAAAAGTAATTGATTTTTATAATGGGGTTTAGCTGCTTTTCACTGCTGTGTTTATGCCGCTTTACACCCACTTGACTCACTTACAGAGAGATATCAATACATTGGTTTTAAGAGTCTTACTAGTCAGATATATTCTTGGGCGGTGACCAGGGGGTGTTGAATCCAGTTCAGTGAGCAAGGAGTAGGTCTTGTCTGTTACATATTGGGTTTATGGAACAGTATCTGAGCTAATTTGAAACCCTTGTTTTATGCCTCACCCCACCTCACCTTTCCCGTTAAGCAGCCATAGTGTGTTTTCTAAACGTGTGACGCTGTTCTGTTTTGTAATTCAGTTCAAGTGTAGCGGTTTTTACATTCCCTCTATAAGTGATATCTTATGATAAGTGCCTTTTTCTGTGTGACTTATTTCACTTAGAATCCTCGTACCTAAATCTTCTCATGATGCTGCTACTAGCCTTAAGATGTTGATTTCATTGCTGAGTGATATGCCATTATACATATGGACCACAACTTCTTTATCCATTTTTCTCTTTCCTGGGATATTTAAGGTTTAACGAAGTGGAGGTTCTTGTCAACAGAGCAGCCCTAAATTTTGGGGTGCCTGTGTCTTGCTGATTTTTAGTTTTCCCAATTTATACGCCCATGAGTGGAAGTGCCCTATGCTCTCTAAGCTGAGTTTTTTAGATGTTTCAGGACACACTGTACACTTCTCCAGAGTGGCTGTTGGCAATTTACATCCCGCCCATCAGCGTAGCAAGGCTCCCATTTCTCCATGGCCTGTCCTGCATTTCTGGTTTTCACACTTTATTCAGCATGGGCCTTTTGACCGATGGGAAGCGAGACTTCTTTGTAGCGCTGATTTGCCTTTCCAGGTTGCTTGGTTGGCCAAAAAGGGCGTATGCGTTTTTTCCTGAATATATTCAGGAAAAAACGCATACGCCCTTTATGGCCAAGGGCATCATGGTCGAGGTTTTGCCGCTTTTCCTGTGCTTTAAAGGCGATTCGAATCTACCTCCTGAAATCTGTTTCCTGCAATTCTGCCTTGCTTTCAAATCCTCTTCGTTGCCTTCCCTCAATATATTTGTGGACGAGAGTTATCATTTATAACTCTGCAGGGTTGTGAATTGCAGTGCCCCTGAGCTCCATTTTTCAACTCGCTTTTTTGGGAGCTGGCCGCAAAAGCGCAGGATTGCTTCAGGCCCTATTGTGGTTCCGGGCGGCAGGCTGAGCCTGTGGTTAATTCTTCTTCCTGATGGGAAAATAGATTGACCTGTGCCTGTCCCCACACCTAGACCTAGTCTCTCATTGTTTCCCCCTTTTCCCGTTCATCCTCAGGACAAATTTGCAACCTGTACAGAACAGGAGGTTAAAGGTGCTCATTCTCCAAGGAGGGAGATTGCTAGTAAAGCGGCTGTAATGGCGAGCCCGAGCACAAGGAGATGAGAAATGAGGTGCGTTTTAGAAACCTTTCCCGATCACACGGTGTACCATCTTCTGGGTTTCTCAAGCATGTTTTCGATGTAGGAAGATGCCCTTGAACCTGGAGATTTTGGACCCATGGGATGGGTACCACGCAGTATTACTTTAAAGGGTCTGCATTTGCTCACCCAACCTCACCAAACCTCTCAGCCCCAAGAGTGTCCACCCTTATGTCTCAATCAGCTGTGGGTCTAGAGATGGTCAATAAAGGTGGCATCCCAGCCCCTGAACGAATTCTGTATGAATTTCTCTCTCTTTCACTGTCTTTGTTTCACGGGTTTTTAAAAGTAATTGATTTTTATAATGGGGTTTAGCTGCTTTTCACTGCTGTGTTTATGCCGCTTTACACCCACTTGACTCACTTACAGAGAGATATCAATACATTGGTTTTAAGAGTCTTACTAGTCAGATATATTCTTGGGCGGTGAACAGGGGGTGTTGAATCCAGTTCAGTGAGCAAGGAGTAGGTCTTGTCTGTTACATATTGGGTTTATGGAACAGTATCTGAGCTAATTTGAAACCCTTGTTTTATGCATCACCCCACCTCACCTTTCCCGTTAAGCAGCCATAGTGTGTTTTCTAAACGTGTGACGCTGTTCTGTTTTGTAATTCAGTTCAAGTGTAGCGGTTTTTACATTCCCTCTATAAGTGATATCTTATGATAAGTGCCTTTTTCTGTGTGACTTATTTCACTTAGAATCGTCGTACCTAAATCTTCTCATCATGCTGCTACTAGCCTTATGATGTTGATTTCATGCCTGAGTGACATTCCATTGTACATAAGGACCACAACTTCTTTATCCATTTTTCTCTTTCCTGGGATATTTAAGGTGTAATGAAGTGGAGGTTCTTGTCAACAGAGCAGCCCTAAACTTTGGGGTGCCTGTGTCTTGCTGATTTTTAGTTTTCCCAATTTATACGCCTATGAGTGGAAGTGCCCTATGCTCTCTAAGCTGAGTTTTTTAGATGTTTCAGGACACACCGTACACTTCTCCAGAGTGGCTGTTGGCAATTTACATCCCGCCCATCAGCGTAGCAAGGCTCCCGTTTCTCCATGGCCTGTCCTGCATTTCTGGTTTTGACACTTTATTCAGCATGGCCCTTTTGACCGATGGGAAGCGAGACTTCTTTGTAGCGCTGATTTGCCTTTCCAGGTTGCTTGGTTGGCCAAAAAGGGCGTATGCGTTTTTTCCTGAATATATTCAGGAAAAAACGCATACGCCCTTTTTGGCCAAGGGCATCATGGTCGAGGTTTTGCCGCTTTTCCTGTTCTTTAAAGGCGATTCGAATCTACCTCCTGAAATCTGTTTCCTGCAATTCTGCCTTGCTTTCAAATCCTCTTCGTTGCCTTCCCTCAATATATTTGTGGACGAGAGTTATCGTTTATAACTCTGCAGGTTTGTGAATTGCAGTGCCCCTGAGCTCCATTTTCAACTCGCTTTCTTGGGAGCTGGCCGCAAAAGCGCAGGATTGCTTCAGGCCCTATTGTGGTTCCGGGCGGCAGGCTGAGCCTGTGGTTAATTCTTCTTCCTGATGGGAAAAAAGAGTGACCTGTGCCTGTCCCCACACCTCGACCTAGTCTCTCATTGGTTCCCCCTCTTCCCGTTCATGCTCAGGACAAATTTGCAACCTGTACGGAACAGGAGGTTAAAGGTGCTCATTCTCCAAGGAGGGAGATTGCTAGTAAAGCGGCTGTAATGGCGAGCCCGAGCACAAGGAGATGAGAAATGAGGTGCGTTTTAGAAACCTTTCCCGATCACACGGTGTACCATCTTTTGGGTTTCTCAAGCATGTTTTCGATGTAGGAAGATGCCCTTGAACCTGGAGATTTTGGACCCATGGGATGGGTACCACGCAGTATTACTTTAAAGGGTCTGCGTTTGCTCACCCAACCTCACCAAACCTCTCAGCCCCAAGAGTGTCCACCCTTATGTCTCAATCAGCTGTGGGTCTAGAGATGGTCAATAAAGGTGGCATCCCAGCCCCTGAACGAATTCTGTATGAATTTCTCTCTCTTTCACTGTCTTTGTTTCACGGGTTTTTAAAAGTAATTGATTTTTATAATGGGGTTTAGCTGCTTTTCACTGCTGTGTTTATGCCGCTTTACACCCACTTGACTCACTTACAGAGAGATATCAATACATTGGTTTTAAGAGTCTTACTAGTCAGATATATTCTTGGGCGGTGAACAGGGGGTGTTGAATCCAGTTCACTGAGCAAGGAGTAGGTCTTGTCTGTTACATATTGGGTTTATGGAACAGTATCTGAGCTAATTTGAAACCCTTGTTTTATGCATCACCCCACCTCACGTTTCCCGATAAGCAGCCATAGTGTGTTTTCTAAACGTGTGACGCTGTTCTGTTTTGTAATTCAGTTCAAGTGTAGCGGTTTTTACATTCCCTCTATAAGTGATATCTTATGATAAGTGCCTTTTTCTGTGTGACTTATTTCACTTAGAATCGTCGTACCTAAATCTTCTCATCATGCTGCTACTAGCCTAAAGATGTTGATTTCATTGCTGAGTGATATGCCATTATACATATGGACCACAACTTCTTTATCCATTTTTCTCTTTCCTGGGATATTTAAGGTTTAACGAAGTGGAGGTTCTTGTCAACAGAGCAGCCCTAAACTTTGGGGTGCCTGTGTCTTGCTGATTTTCAGTTTTCCCAATTTATATGCCCATGAGTGGAAGTGCCCTATGCTCTCTAAGCTGAGTTTTTTAGATGTTTCAGGACACCCCGTACTCTTCTCCAGAGTGGCTGTTGGCAATTTACATCCCGCCCATCAGCGTAGCAAGGCTCCCGTTTCTCCATGGCCTGTCCTGCATTTCTGGTTTTGACACTTTATTCAGCATGGCCCTTTTGACCGATGGGAAGCGAGACTTCTTTGTAGCGCTGATTTGCCTTTCCAGGTTGCTTGGTTGGCCAAAAAGGGCGTATGCGTTTTTTCCTGAATATATTCAGGAAAAAACGCATACGCCCTTTTTGGCCAAGGGCATCATGGTCGAGGTTTTGCCGCTTTTCCTGTGCTTTAAAGGCGATTCGAATCTACCTCCTGAAATCTGTTTCCTGCAATTCTGCCTTGCTTTCAAATCCTCTTCGTTGCCTTCCCTCAATATATTTGTGGACGAGAGTTAACATTTATAACTCTGCAGGTTTCTGAATTGCAGTGCCCCTGAGCTCCATTTTTCAACTCGCTTTCTTGGGAGCTGGCCCCAAAAGCGCAGGATTGTTTAAGGCCCTATTCTGGTTCCGGGAGGCAGGCTGAGCCTGTGGTTAATTCTTCTTCCTGATGGGAAAATAGAGTGACCTGTGCCTGTCCCCACACCTAGACCTAGTCTCTCATTGGTTCCCCCTCTTCCCGTTCATCCTCAGGACAAATACAACCTGTACGGAACAGGAGGTTAAAGGTGCTCATTCTCCAAGGAGGGAGATTGCTAGTAAAGCGGCTGGAATGGCGAACCCGAGCACAAGGAAATGAGAAATGAGGTGCGTTTTAGAAACCTTTCGCGATCACACGGTGTACCGTCTTCTGGGTTTCTCATGCATGTTTTCGATGTAGGAAGATGCCCTTGAAGCTGGAGATTTGGGACCTATGGGATGGGTACCACGCAGTATTACTTTAAAGGGTCTGCGTTTGATCACCCAACCTCACCAAACCTCTCAGCCCCAAGAGTGTCCACCCTTATGTCTCAATCAGCTGTGGGTCTAGAGATGGTCAATCCAGGTGGCATCACAGCCCCTGAACGAATTTTGTAAGAATTTCTCTCTCTTTCACTGTCTTTGTTTCACGGGTTTTTAAAAGTAATTGATTTTTATAGTGGGGCTAGCTGCTTTTCACTGCTGTGTTTATGCCGCTTTACACCCACTTGACTCACTTACAGAGAGATATCAATACATAGCTTTGAAGATTCTTCCTAGTCAGATATATTCTTAGGCGGTGAATAGGGGGTTTTTGCGTCCAGTTCACTGAGCAAGGAGTAGGTCTTGTCTATTACATATTGGGTTTATGGAACGCTATCTGAGCTAATTTGAAACCCTTGTTTTATGCTTCACCCCACCTCACCGTCCCCGTTAAGCAGCCATAGTGTGTTTTCTAAACGTGGGACTCTGTTCTGTTTTGTAATTCAGTTCAAGTGTAGCGGTTTTTACATTCCCTCTATAAGTGATATCTTACGATAAGTGTCTTTCTGTGTGACTTATTTCACTTAGAATCGTCGTACCTAAATCCACTCATCATGCTGCTACTAGTCTTATGACGTTGATTTCATGCCTGAGTGATATTCCATTGTACATAAGGACCACAACTTCTTTATCCATTTTTCTCTTTCCTGGGATATTTAAGGTGTAATGAAGTGGAGGTTCTTGTCAACAGAGCAGCCCTAAACTTTGGGGTGCCTGTGTCTTGCTGATTTTTAGTTTTCCCAATTTATACGCCCATGAGTGGAAGTGCCCTATGCTCTCTAAGCTGAGTTTTTTAGATGTCTCACGACACACCGTACACTTCTCCAGAGTGGCTGTTGGCAATTTACATCCCGCCCATCAGCGTAGCAAGGCTCCCATTTCTCCATGGCCTGTCCTGCATTTCTGGTTTTGACACTTTATTCAGAATGGCCCTTTTGACCGATGGGAAGCGAGACTTCTTTGTAGCGCTGATTTGCCTTTCCAGGTTGCTTGGTTGGCCAAAAAGGGCGTATGCGTTTTTTCCTGAATATATTCAGGAAAAAAACGCATACGCCCTTTTTGGCCAAGGGCATCATGGTCGAGGTTTTGCCGCTTTTCCTGTGCTTTAAAGGCGATTCGAATCTACCTCCTGAAATCTGTTTCCTGCAATTCTGCCTTGCTTTCAAATCCTCTTCGTTGCCTTCCCTCAATATATTTGTGGACGAGAGTTATCGTTTCTAACTCTGCAGGTTTGTGAATTGCAGTGCCCCTGAGCTCCATTTTTCAACTCGCTTTCTTGGGAGCTGGCCCCAAAAGCGCAGGATTGCTTCAGGCCCTATTGTGGTTCCGGGCGGCAGGCTGAGCCTGTGGTTAATTCTTCTTCCTGATGGGAAAATAGAGTGACCTGTGCCTGTCCTCACACCTAGACCTAGTCTCTCATTGGTTCCCCCTCTTCCCGTTCATCCTCAGGACAAATTTGCAACCTGTACGGAACAGGAGGTTAAAGGTGCTCATTCTCCAAGGAGGGAGATTGCTAGTAAAGCGGCTGGAATGGCGAGCCCGAGCACAAGGAGATGAGAAATGAGGTGCGTTTTAGAAACCTTTCCCGATCACACGGTGTACCATCTTCTGGGTTTCTCATGCATGTTTTCGATGTAGGAAGATGCCCTTGAACCTGGAGATTTTGGACCCATGGGATGTGTACCACGCAGTATTACTTTAAAGGGTCTGCGTTTGCTCACCCAACCTCACCAAACCTCTCAGCCCCAAGAGTGTCCACCCTTATGTCTCAATCAGCTGTGGGTCTAGAGATGGTCAATAAAGGTGGCATCCCAGCCCCTGAACGAATTCTGTATGAATTTCTCTCTCTTTCACTGTCTTTGTTTCACGGGTTTTTAAAAGTAATTGATTTTTATAATGGGGTTTAGCTGCTTTTCACTGCTGTGTTTATGCCGCTTTACACCCACTTGACTCACTTACAGAGAGATATCAATACATTGATTTTAAGAGTCTTACTAGTCAGATATATTCTTGGGCGGTGAACAGGGGGTGTTGAATCCAGTTCACTGAGCAAGGAGTAGGTCTTGTCTGTTACATATTGGGTTTATGGAACAGTATCTGAGCTAATTTGAAACCCTTGTGTTATGCATCACCCCACCTCACCTTTCCCGTTAAGCAGCCATAGTGTGTTTTCTAAACGTGTGACGCTGTTCTGTTTTGTAATTCAGTTCAAGTGTAGCGGTTTTTACATTCCCTCTATAAGTGATATCTTATGATAAGTGCCTTTTTCTGTGTGACTGATTTCACTTAGAATCGTCGTACCTAAATCTTCTCATCATGCTGCTATTAGCCTTATGATGTTGATTTCATTGCTGAGTGATATGCCATTATACATATGGACCACAACTTCTTTATCCATTTTTCTCTTTCCTGGGACATTTAAGGTGTAACGAAGTGGAGGTTCTTGTCAACAGAGCAGCCCTAAACTTTGGGGTGCCTGTGTCTTGCTGATTTTTAGTTTTCCCAATTTATACGCCCATGAGTGGAAGTGCCCTATGCTCTCTAAGCTGAGTTTTTTAGATGTTTCAGGACACACCGTATACTCCTCCAGAGTGGCTGTTGGCAATTTACATCCCGATCGTCAGTGTCGAAAGTCTCCTATTTCTCCATGGCCTGCCCTGCATTTCTGGTTTTGACACTTTATTCAGCATGGCCCTTTTGACCGATGGGAAGCGAGACTTCTTTGTAGCGCTGATTTGCCTTTCCAGGTTGCTTGGTTGGCCAAAAAGGGCGTATGCGTTTTTTCCTGAATATATTCAGGAAAAAACGCATACGCCCTTTTTTGCCAAGGGCCTCATTTTCGACGTTTTGCCACTTTTCATGTGCTTTAAAGGCGATTCGAATCTACCTCCTGAAGCCTGTTTCCTGCAATTCTTCCTTGGTTTCAAATTTTCTTCGTTGCCTTCCCTCTACACATTTTTGGACGAGAGTGATCATTTATAATTCTGCAGGTTTGTGAATTGAAGTGCCCCTGAGCTCCATTTTTCAACTCGCTTTTTTGGGAGCTGGCCCCAAAAGCGCAGGATTGCTTAAGGCCCTATTTTGGTTCTGGGGGGCAGGCTGAGCCTGTGGTTAGTTTTTTCTTCCTGATGGGAAAATAGAGTGACCTGTGCCTGTCCCAACACCTAGAGCTAGTCTCTCATTGGTTCCCCCTCTTCCCGTTCATCCTCAGGACAAATTGCAACCTGTACGGAACAGGAGGTTAAAGGTGCTCATTCTCCAAGGAGGGAGATTGCTAGTAAAGCGGCTGGAATGGCGAACCCGTGCACAAGGAGATGAGAAATGCGGTGCGTTTTAGAAACCTTTCCCGATCACACGGTGTACCATCTTCTGGGTTTCTCATGCATGTTTTTGATGTAGGAAGATGCCCCTGAACCTGGAGATTTGGGACTAATGGGATGGGTACCACGCAGTATTACTTTAAATGGTCCTCGTTTGCTTACCCAACCTCAAAAAACCTCTCAGCCCCAAGAGTGTCCACCCTTATGTCTCAATCAGCAGGGGGTCTAGATATTGTCAATGCAGTTTGCATCACAGCCCCTGAACGAATTTTGTAAGAATTTCTCTCTCTTTCACTGTCTTTGTTTCACGGGTTTTTAAAAGTAATTGATTTTTATAATTGGGTTTAGCTGCTTTTCCCTGCTGTGTTTATGCCCCTTTCCACCCAGTTGACTCTCTTACAGAGAGATGTCAATACATAGGTTTGAAGATTCTTACTAGTCAGATATATTGTTGGGCGGTGAATAGGGGGTGTTGAGTCCAGTTCACTGAGCAAGGAGTAGGTCTTTTCTATTACATATTGGGTTTATGGAACGCTATCTGAGCTAATTTGAAACCCTTGTTTTATGCCTCACCCCACCTCACCTTTCCCGTTAAGCAGCCATAGTGTGTTTTGTAAACGTGTGTCTCTGTTCTGTTTTGTAATTCAGTTCATGTGTAGCGGTTTTTACATTCCCTTTATAAGTGATATCTTATGATATGTGTCTTTTTCTGTGTGACTTATTTCACTTAGAATCATCGTACCTAAATCCAGTCATCATGCTGCTACTAGCCTTATGACGTTGATTTCATGGCTGAGTGGTATTCCATTGTACATAACAACCACAACTTCTTTATCCATTTTTCTCTTTCCTGGGATATTTAAGGTGTAATGAAGTGCAGGTTCTTGTCAACAGAGCAGCCCTAAACTTCGCGGTGCCTGTGTCTTGCTGATTTTTAGTTTTCCCAATTTATACGCCCATGAGTGGAAGTGCCTTATGCCCTCTAAGCTGTGTTTTTTAGATGTTTCAGGACACACCGTACACTTCTCCAGAGTGGCTGTTGGCAATTTACATCCCGATCGTCAGTGTCGAAAGTCTCCTATTTCCCCATGGCCTGCCCTGTATTTCTGGTTTTGACACTTTATTCAGCATGGCCCTTTTGACCGATGGGAAGCGAGACTTCTTTGTAGCGCTGATTTGCCTTTCCAGGTTGCTTGGTTGGCCAAAAAGGGCGTATGCGTTTTTTCCTGAATATATTCAGGAAAAAACGCATACGCCCTTTTTTGCCAAGGGCCTCATTTTCGACGTTTTGCCACTTTTCATGTGCTTTAAACGCGATTCGAATCTACCTCCTGAAGCCTGTTTCCTGCAATTCTTCCTTGCTTTCAAATTTTCTTCGTTGCCTTCCCTCTACACATTTTTGGACGAGAGTGATCATTTATAATTCTGCAGGTTTGTGAATTGAAGTGCCCCTGAGCTCCATTTTTCAACTCGCTTTTTTGGGAGCTGGCCCCAAAAGCGCAGGATTGCTTAAGGCCCTATTTTGGTTCTGGGGGGCAGGCTGAGCCTGTGGTTAGTTTTTTCTTCCTGATGGGAAAATAGAGTGACCTGTGCCTGTCCCAACACCTAGAGCTAGTCTCTCATTGGTTCCCCCTCTTCCCGTTCATCCTCAGGACAAATTGCAACCTGTACGGAATAGGAGGTTAAAGGTGCTCATTCTCCAAGGAGGGAGATTGCTAGTAAAGCGGCTGGAATGGCGAATCCGAGCACAAGGAGATGAGAAATGAGGTGCGTTTTAGAATCCTTTCCCGGTCACACAGTGTACCATCTTCTAGGTTTGTCATGCATGTTTTTGATGTAGGAAGATGCCCTTGAACCTGGAGATTTGGGACCCATGGGATGGGTACCACGCAGTATTACTTTAAAGGGTCTGCGTTTGCTCACCCAACCTCACCAATCCTCTCAGCCCCATGAGTGTCCAGCCTTATGTGTAACCCAGCCGTTGGTCTAGATATGGTCAACCCAGGTTACTTCACTGCCCCTGAACGAACTTTTTACTAATTTCTCTCTCTTTCATTGTATTTGTTGGTGTTTATTTTGTAATTTATTTTTAGAATGGGGTTTAGCTGCTTTTCACTGCTGTGTTTATGCTGCTTTACAGCCACTTGACTCACTTACAGAGAGATATGAATACATAGGTTTTAAGATTCTTACTAGTCAGATATATTCTTGTGCGGTGAATAGGGGGTGTTGAGTCCAGTTCACTGAGCAAGGAGTAGGTCTTTTCTATTACATATTGGGTTTATGGAACGGTATCTGAGCTAATTTGAAACCCTCGTTTTATGCATCACCCCACCTCACCTTTCCCGTTAAGCAGCCATAGTGTGTTTTCTAAACGTGTGACTCTGTTCTGTTTTGTAATTCAGTTCATGTGTAGCGGTTTTTACATTCCCTCTATAAGTGATATCTTATGATAAGTGTCTTTTTCTGTGTGACTTATTTCACTTAGAATCGTTGTACCTAAATCCCCTCATCATGGTGCTACTAGCCGTATGACATTGATTTCATGGGTCAGTGATATTCCATTGTACATAAGTACCACAACTTCTTTATCCATTTTTCTGTATCCTGGCATATTAAAGGTGTACTGAAGTGGAGGTTCTTGTAAACAGAGCAGCCCTAAACTTTGTGGTGTCTGTGTCTTGTTGATTTTTATTTTTCCCATTTTATACGCCCATGAGTGGTAGTGCCTTATGCTCTCTAGCTGTGTTTTTTAGATGTTTTAGGAAACACCATACACTTCTCCAGAGTGGCCGTTCGCAAATTACATCCCGCCCATCAGCCTAACAAGGCTCCCTTTTCTCCCTGGCCTGTCCTGCATTTCTGGGTTTTACACTCTTTTAGAATGGCCCTGTTGACCCCTAGGAAATGAGACTTCTTTGTAGTGCTCATTTGCATTTCCGGCTTGCTTGGTTGGCCACAAAAGGCGTATGCGTTTTTTCCTGAATATATTCAGGAAAATGGGTACACGCCCTCTTTGGCCAAGGGCATCATTGTCGAAGTTTTACCGCTTTTCATGTGCTTTAAAGGCGATTCGAATCTACCTCCTGAAATTTGTTTCCTGCAATTCTGCCTTGCTTTCAAATCGTCTTCATTGCCTTCCCTCAATATATTTTTGGACGAGAGTGATCATTTATAACTCTGCATGTTTTTGAATTGCAGTGCCCCTGAGCTCAATTTTTCAACTCGCTTTTTTGTGAGCTGGCTGCAAAACTGCCGGATTGCTTTAGGCCCTATACTGGTTCCGTGGGGCAGGCTGAGCCTGTGGTTAATTCTTCTTTTTGATGGGAAATTATAGTGACCTCTGCCTGTCCGAACATCTAGGGCTTGTCTCTCATTGTTTCTCCTCCTTCCCCTTCATCCTCTGGACAAATTCCAAACTCTGTGCAACAGGATGTTGAAGGTGCTGACATCCTCAAGTGTGGAGAATGTTAGGAAAGCGGGTGGAGGGGTGAACCCGACAACCAGGGGATTAGGAGATGAGGTGCCTTTTCGAAAATCTTCCTGATCCAACCGTGTACCATCTTCTGGGTGTCACAGGCATATTTTAGCTGTAGGAAAGGTCCCATATATGTAAGGAGAACGCCAGGGATTTTTTCAAATCAGTGTCTCCCCGAACCCCAATCTGGGGAATTTTTAAGCTACTGGTACATGTATGTTCATTAAGGGACTGGGCTGTAGGCAGAGTCCGAACTTTAGAAGATTGAAGTCTTCATGGTCAGAAACGCTCACCATCGGCCTCCTTTATGTTCCATTTTATCTGTAGGTGATAGATGATGTCGATATAGATATCTATTGTTTTTCAGATTATTTCCCCTTAAGGGTTATTACAAAATATTGAGTATAGTTCCTTTGCTATACAGCAGTTCCTTGTTGATGATATATTTTATACATAGCAGTGTGTATATGTTAATCCGAAACTGTTAATTTATCCCTTCTCCCACCTTTCCCCTTTGGTAATAAAAAAAAACAAGATTTTATACTTCTCAGAAATCTAGGAGCTGAAAGAGAGGTATCATTTTCAATGGAAAATCATTCAAAACAAGATTGAAACTTCAGCCAAGATTAGTAGGTCCACATCCTTAGAAAGAAATCACTGCATTTCTCTAATGTTGACCTGACAAATACGACAAACCCTTCCACTGAACTTGCTTATAATAAAGTGATGGAAATATCAAATGGAAGTGTTTGAAATACCTTATTTTACACGAGCCTTATACACTGCTCTATGTTAATTACAGTTTGGCTCACACATCTGTTCATTGAAGTTACAATATTTGGCTCACACATCTGTTCATTGAAGTTACAATATTCTCAAATTCTGTTACTGATCCTGCAGAGTCGGCCCCAACAAGGGTCCCCCTGCCCAGTGTCATTGGAGCCAACAGATCGAGACTGAGTTTGGTTCAGAAGCAAAGGAAAACTTTATATTTTGATCAGAGAATGGAGAGGTGAGAGCGTGCGCTCCCCCGCGGGCTGTGGGCCGGGCTGCTGTGTAGGGATCCCATCAGCGTCAGCGGGAGGGATGGGGCGGAGCTCTCGAGGGCCGGGTTGGTTGGAGCTCAGGCTCTATGTGGCGGAGTCTGCACGGGGCCCTGAGAGCTGAGGTGTCGGCCCAGCCATCTTGCACTAGGAAATCGGGTCTGAAGTGCCAGGTGTGGGACCTCTGCCTGTGGAAACCTAGGAACAAGTGAAATTAGAAAAAGCACAAAGGAAAAAAAGGTTAGACTTTATTTTATTGCCCAGATTCTATTTTTATCTCCCAGGAATTTTTAATGGGCTTTGCCGGTGACAAACCCCTCCTCTGCCTCTTGCCCCATTCCAAATTCTTGGGGCGCTGAGGGTGCAGACACCTCTTCTGTAAATGCTTCGTGCTGAGTTGGGTGTCCTCATACCCGGGGGGAGGGGCAGGACTTCTCCCCAGCAGCCTCCAGGTGAGGCTGATTGTCCCCAGGACTCCTCCCTCACTGCTCGTCTGCCTGAGCACCAGCGTTGGAAGTTTTATAGATTCTAAAGACCTTTAAGGGTCCAGGAAAGAGATGCGCAGGGACGCTGGGGGGGCCGGTTTTACCCTGCTCCAAATTGGTTCGGCCCCCTTAGGCTGAAGGTTTCTGCCAGCCTAGATGCTCTGACCAGTAGTCTGTGCTTTCTTCAGTTAGGCCACTGAATTAATGTACAAACAGCACCAGGTGTCAGAGCCCTGCCTGCTCAACTCCCAGACAGTCCAGGGCCGGTGGTGATCCAGGACCATGACGGCCACTCAGTCACCGCCCTTTTGAAGTAACCAGGAATACATCTGGTCTCATTGGCCGCCATCACCGTGATGTCTGTAGGCTTTTCTATGGTGGCAGCGTTATTTACGGGTCCCCTGCCAGGTTTATTAGCTCCACTCTGGGTGCAGTAAGTCCTGCAAGCAATAGTCTGTTCTTTTGGGGCACACTCTTGTGGTTTTCTGAGAGAAGCTCCAGGTCAAGTGATGGTCACACGAGTCGTCATGGGGGCCTGTTGCCCCAGGTTGTCTCTCTGGAGGTTGGAGTTGGAGGGCCTCCTCACTCGAGGTCATTGTGCCCACGGAGCGATCCCTGCAACTTCAGGGCATGGTGGGTGGTTAGGATCACCAAGTGGCGTCCTTTACCCTTAGGAGGGAGCTGGCCTTGCGGGCTGCTCATTTCCAGGTTTTTAGATACCCCCAGTATCCTGGTCGGATGGGGTGGCTGGCCAATGCCTGGAGGGCATTCTTGCGTTGTTCCATTTCAAGTGGTCCCAGTTTTTGCACTAAAACTCCAAGGGCGATTCGCCTTCGACCAGGAATGTAAAGGTCAAAGGGTTTAGCTAAATTAGGGAGGTCCAGGGCAAGGGTCTGAATTGACTGCTCTTTCCATTCTTGAAAGGCCGCTTCTGGATTCTATTCAAAAGGATCATCATCTTTTCCTTTCAGTGTTTCATATAGAGGCCCAGGTATTAGACTGTAGTTAGGGATCCAGATGCAGTAAACCCCGGTCTCCCCAGGAACCCCTAAGCTGTCTTCTAGTTTTAGGAAGGGTGAGGCTGCAAATGGCTTCTTCCCTTTCCTGGGATGGGCTTCTCCAATCTTCTGTGAGAATGAAGCCCAGGCAGGTCACCTTAGTCTGTGATATTTGAGCCTTTTTCTTGGACACCTTCTATCTTTTATTGGCTAGGTAGACCAGAGGCCTCCCTAGTAGGGCTGGCGATCAGAATGTCGTCTGCATATTTTTTTTTTAATTAATTTATTTATTATTTATGGCTGTGTTGGGTCTTCGTTTCTGTGCAAGGGCTTTCTTTAGTTGCGGCAAGTGGGGGCCACTCTTCATCGTGGTGCACGGGCCTCTCACTATCGCAGCCTCTCTTATTGTGGAGCACAGGCTCCAGAAGCGCAGGCTCAGTAATTGTGGCTCACGGGCCTAGCTGCTCCGCAGAATATGGGATCTTCTCAGACCAGGGCTCGAACCTGTGTCCCCTGCATTGGCAGGCAGATTCTCAACCACTGTGCTATCAGGGAAGCCCAGAATGTCGTCTGCATATTGAAGGAGGGTTCACTTCTCCAGAGGTAGATCTTTTAGGGTTTTAGCTAACGTTTCCCCGAAGATGGTGTGGGAATTTTTGAACCCCTGGGGCAGGACGGCCAAGCAGTATTGTTTTTGTTGTATGTTGAGTCCTGCCACTCACAGCCAAAATTTCTTGTGACTCTGAGACTAATGGAATACAGAAGAAGGCATCATTGAAGTCTAATACAGAATACCATGTCCTGGTGGATGGTAGAATGACCAGCAGGGTGTAGGAATTAGGAACTACTGGATGTATATCCTCTGTGGCTTCACTGACTGTCCTGGCGTCCTTTACCAGGTCCCCAGCAGCCCACGGGGCTCTCATGGTCAGGCCCCTCCCAGGATATGGAGCTCACCTGTGCAGGTAGCCAGCAGCCCACGGGGCTCTCGTGGTTAAGCCCCTCCCAGGATATGGAGCTCACCTGTGCAGGTACCCAGCAGCCCACGGGGCTCTCATTGTCAGGCCCCTCCCAGGATATGGAGCTCACCTGGGCAGCTACCCAGCAGCCCACGGGGCTCTCGTGGTCAGGCCCCTCCCAGGATATGGAGCTCACCTGGGCAGGTACCCAGCAGCTCACGGGGCTCTCGTGGGCAGGCCCCTCCCAGGATATGGAGCTCACCTGGGCAGGTACCCAGCAGCTCACGGGGCTCTCGTGGGCAGGCCCCTCCCTGGATATGGAGCTCCCTTGGACAGGTAACCCGGCAGAGATGGGCACACAGGAACCTTGCACATAGCCCTCATCGCAGAGCACCGCCAGCACACCTGTCGCTCAGAGCTGACACAGAGCACCTCAGAGCAGGGCTTGAACTAACAAACAGCAGCTCCGACATGTCTGTGACCCTAGGCTTCACTCTGTGTGGCCTCCTTCCACCTGGTCTTCCAGGGGCTTCCACTGTAGCCGGGGCACCAGGCCTCTGTCTCCACCCACCACCCCTCCTCTCCCTGACTCCTGGGTTCCTCTCATTAGAAGAGGGTCTTCTTGAAGTTGTCTTCCACTCATGGACCAGATAAAATGATTAGAAAACAAGCCAGGGCTGCCGCCCCTTGTCTATCCTGACTCTCGGGACCCTACACCTGTTCCTTGGATCTGGCCGGTGCAGCAAGGCCCATTATCTGCAACTCTGAGCCCCTGAGGGGCGAGGATTGGCTGACCTGGGCAGCCTGACCCGGCCGGCCAGCCCTTCCCAGGTGTGCCTGGGTTGAGGTCAATATAAACACCCCTCCAGGCAGCAAAAGCCTCTGCAGCTGTGCCTGACGCCATATTCTCTGCCCCGTCAGCAGTCTCGGGGTTGTGCTGCTGGGAGGGAGTAGGGCCCAGGGCTCTATGAGTGGCCCCGTGTGAGTGGGGCTCTGCTGGACTTTCTGCAGGAGTTGCCGGGCTGCCACCTGCTAAAGAAGAGGATGTGTCACCCATACCTGCTGCTGGAATTTCTCCCCGGGCAGAGGTGAGGAAGGAAAAAAGCAGTGGGCACCGGGACAGGACGGGTACCTCAGGCAGGGAAATGGAAAGCTTCCAGAAGAGCGCCCAGGGCCAGGACTGTCCTGGCTGGCCTGCAGGCACCAAGTCGGCCTGCGTGCTGTCGCTGGTGTGACTCCAAGCCCCTTCCTCTAGGCTTTAAAGTCTTTGCACACATTCAGGTGTTTTACCTGGGAAGGGTGGGAAAAGTTCAGCAGCAGCTGGCCTGGGGCTCAGCTCACGTTTACTCAGAGACGCCTCCTCACGGTCCCCCAGCTTTGCAATGAGGACGCTCCTTGCGGGGGAGCTGCTGGCTGCATGGGAGACGATTCCCCACCTCTGACCAACTTCAGAATTGTTTACCACTGGAGCAAGTGCCCTGATAGGGTTTTCCTCTGTATGACCAGTGGGTTCTGTTTTTTTTTTTTTCTTTTTTGGTTCAAGGTAGGTTTTATTCCTCTTTTTGTATTTATAGATATAAGCATGGAAATAATTCATTCATATAAATACGTCTATGGGAAGGACAGACTTGTTTTTCTGTTTTATGTTTTTAAATATTATTTTTTAATTTTTAAATTTTATTTTATTCATTTTTTTATACAGCAGGTTCTTATTGGTTATCTATTTTATACATATAAGTGTATATATGTCAATCCCAGGCTCGCAATTCATCCCACCACCCTGCCACTTTCCCCCCTTGGTGACCATACATTTGTTCTCTACATCTGTGTCTCTATTTCTGCCTTGCAAACCGGTTCATCTGTACCATTTTTCTAGGTTCCACATGTATGCGTTAATATACGATATTTGTTTTTCTTTTTCTGACTTACTTCACTCTGTATGACAGTCTCTAGATCTATCCACGTCTCTACAAATGACCCAATTTCATTCCTTTTTATGGCTGAGTAATATTCCATTGTATATATGTACCACATCTTTTCCATTTGTCTATCTATGGGCATTTAGGTTGCTTCCATGACCTGGCTATTGTAAATAGTGCTGCAATGAACATTGTGGTGAATGTGTCTTTTTGAATTATGGTTTTCTCTGGGTATATGCCCAGTAGTGGGATTGCTGGGTCATATGATAATTCTATTTTTAGTTTTTTAAGGCACCTCCATACTGTTCTCCATAGTGACTGTATCAATTTACATTCCCACAAATAGTGTAAGAGGGTTCCCTTTTCTCCACACCCTCTCCAGCATTTGTTGTTTGTAGATTTTCTGATGATGCCCATTCTAACTGGTGTGAGGTGATACCTCATTGTAGTTTTGGTTTATATTTCTCTAATAATTAGTGATGTTGAGCAGCTTTTCATGTGCTTCTTGGCCATCTGTATGTCTTCTTGGGACAAATGTCTATTTACGTCATCTGCCCATTTTTGGATTGGGTTGTTTGTTTTTTTACTGTTGAGCTGCATGAGCTGTTGATATATATTGGAGATTAATCCTTTGTCCATTGATTCGTTTGCAAATATTTTCTCCCATTCTGAGGGTTGTCTTTTCGTCGTCTTTGTAGTTTCCTTTGCTTTCCAAAAGCTTTTAGGTTTCATTTGCTCCCATTTGTTTATTTTTGTTTTTTATTCCATTACTCTAGGAGGTGGATCAAAAAGGATCTTGCTGTGATTTATGTCATAGACTGTTCTGCTTATGTTTTCCTCTAAGAGTTTTATAGTGGCTGGTCTTACATTTAGGTCTCTAATCCATTTTGAGTTTATTTTTGTGTATGGTGTTAGGGAGCATTGTAATTTCATTCTTTTACATGTAGCTGTCCAGTTTTCCCAGCACCACTTACTGAAGACACTGTCTTTTCTCCATTGTATACCCTTGCCTCCTTTGTCATAGATTAGTTAACCATAGTTACGTGGGTTTATCTCTGTGCTTTCTATCCTGTTCTATTGATCTATATTTCTGTTTTTGTGTCAGTACCATATCATCTTGATTACTGTAGCTTTGTAATATAGTCTGAAGTCTGGAAGTCTGATTCCTCCAGTGCTTTTTTTTCCCCTCAAGGCTGCTTTGGCTATCCAGGGTCTTTTGTGTCTCCCTACAAATTTTAAGATTTTTTTTTCTAGTTCTGTAGAAAATGCCAAAGGTATTTTGATAGGGATTGCATTGAATCTGTAGATTGCTTTGGGTAGTATAGTCATTTTCACAATATTGATTCTTCTAATCCAAGAACATGGTATATGTCTCCATCTGTTTATATCATCTTTGATTTCTTTCATCAGTGTCTTATAGTTTTCTGAGTACAGGTCTTTTACTTCCTTAGGTAGGTTTATTCCTAGGTAGTTTATTCTTTTTGTTGCAGTGGTAATGGTATTGTTTCCTTAATTTCTCTTTCTGTTCTTTCATTGTTAGTGTATAGGAATGCAAGCAATTTCTGTGCATTAATTTTGTATCCTGCAACTTTACCAAATTCATTGATTAGCTCCAGTGGTTTTCTGGTGGCATCTTTAGGATTCTCTATCTATGATATGATGTCTTCTGCAAACAGTGACAATTTTACTTCTTTTCCTTTTTGTATTCCTTTTATTTCTTTTTCTTCTCTGATTGCCATGGCTAGGACTTCCAAAACTATGTTGAATAGTAGTGGTGAGAGTGGACATCCTCGTCTTGTTCCTGATCTTAGAGGAAACGCTTTCAGTTTTTCACCATTGAGAATGATGTTTGCTGTGGGTTTGTCATATATGGCCTTTATAAGGTTGAGGTAGTTTCCCTCTATGCCCACACTCTGCAGAGTTTTTAACATAAATGGATGTTGAATTTTCTCAAAATCTTTTCCTGCATCTATTGAGATGATCATATGGTTTTATTCTACAATTTGTTAATATGGTGTATCACATTGATTTGTGTATATTGAAGAATCCTTGCATCCCTGGGATAAACCCCACTTGATCATGGTGTATGATCCTTTTAACGTGTTGTTCGATTCTGGTTGCTAGTATTTTGTTGAGGATTTTTACATCTATATTCATCAGTGATATTGGTCTATAATTTTCTTTCCTTGTAGTATCTTTGTCTGGTTTTGGTATCAGGGTGATGGTGGTCTCATAGAATGAGTTTGGGAGTGTTCCTTCCCCTGCAATTGTTTTGAAGAATTTGAGAAGGTTGGGTGCTAGCTCTTCTCTAAATATTTGATAGAATTCACCTGTGATGCCATCTGGTTCTGGACTTTTGTTTGTTGGAAGATTTTTAATCACAGTTTCAATTTCATTGCTTGTGATAGGTTTGTTCATATTCTCTATTTCTTCCTGATTCAGTCTTGGAAAGTTATCCCTTTCTAAGAATTTGTCCATTTCTTCCAGGTTGTCCATTTTATTGGCATAGAGTTGCTTGTACTAGTCTCTTAGGATGCTTTGTATTCCTGTGGTGTCTGTTGTAACTTCTCCTTTTTCACTTCTAATTTTGTTGATTTGAATCCTCTCCCTCTTTTTCTTGGGTCTGGCTAAAGGCTTATCATTTTTGTTTATCTTCTCAAAGAACCAGCTTTTAGTTTTATTGATCTTTGCTTTCATTTTCTTTGTTTCTATTCCATTTATTTCTGCTCTGATCTTTATGATTCCTTTCCTTCTACTAACTTTGGGTTTTGTTCTTCTTTCTCTAGTTCCTCTGGGTGTAAGGTTAGATTGTTTATTTGAGATTTTTCTTGTTTCTTGAGGTAGGCTTGTATTGCTATAAACTTCCCTCTTAGAACTGCTTTTGCTGCATCCCATTGGTTTTAGATCATCGTGTTTTTGTTGTCATTTGTCTCTAGGTAGTTTTTGATTTCCTCTTTTATTTCTTCAGTGATCTCTTGGTTATTTAGTAACGTATTGCTTAGCCTCCATGTTTTTTTGTTTTTTACGGATTTTTCCCTGTAATTGATTTCTAATCTCATAGCATTGTGGTCGGAACAGCTGCTTGATATGATTTCAGCTTTCTTTAATTTACTGAGGCTTTTTTGTGACCCGAGATGTGATCTATCCTGGAGAACGTTCTGTGTGCAGTTGAGAAGAACATGTAATCTGCTGTTTTTGGATGGAATATCCTATAAATATCAGTTAACTCTATCTGGTCTATTGTGTCATTTAAAGCTTGTGTTTCCTTATTAATTTTCTGTCTGGATGATCTCCACTGGTGTAAGTGAGCTGTTAAAGTCCCCCGCTATTATTGTGTTACTGTCGATTTCCTCTTTTATAGCTGTTAGCAGTTGCCTTATATATTGAGGTGCTCCTATGTTGGGTACATATATATTTATAATTGTTATATCTTCTTCTTGGGTTGATCCCTTGACCGTTATGTAGTGTCTTTCCTTGTCTCTTGTAACATTCTTTATTTTAAAGTCTATTTTATCTGATATGAGTATTGCTACTCCAGCTTTCTTTTGATTTGCATTTGCATAGAATATATTTTTCCATCGCCTCACTTTCAGTCTGTATGTGTCCCTAGGTCTGAAATGGGTCTCTTGTAGACCGCATATATATAGGTCTTGTTTTTGTATCCATTCAGAGAGGCTGTGTCTTTTGGTTGGAACATTTAGTCCATTCATGTTTAAGGTAATTATTGATATGCATATTACTATTTTCTTAATTGTTATGGGTTTGTCTTGTTGGGTCCTTTTCTTCTCTTCTGTTTCCCACTTAGAGAATTTCCTTTAGCATTTGGTGTAGAGCTGGTTTCATGGTGCTGAATTCTCTTAGCTTTTGCTTGTCTGTAGGACTTTTGATTTCTCTGTGAAATCTGAAAGAGATCCTTGCTGGGTGGAGTACTCTTGGTTGTTGGTTCTTCCCTTTCATCACTTTAAATTTATCATGCCACTCCCTTCTGGCTTGTAGATTTTCTGCTGAGAAATCAGCTGTTATGGGAGTTCCCTTTTATGTTATTTGTCATTTTTCCCTTGTTGCTTTCAATAATTTTTCTTTGTCTTTAATTTTTGTCAATTTGGTTACTATGTGTCTTTGCATTTCTCTCCTTTGATTTATCCTGCCTGGGACTCTCTGCACTTCCTGGACTTGGGTGGCTATTTCTTTTCCCATGCTAGGGAAGTTTTTGACTATAATCTCTTCAAATATATTCTTGCGTCCTTTCTCTCTCTCTTCTCCTTCTGGGACCCCTATAATGTGAATGTTGTTGCATTTAATGTTGTCCCAGAGGACTCTTAGGGTGTCTTCATTTATTTTCATTCTTTTTCTTTATTCTGTTCCATGGCAGTGATTTCCACCTTTCTGTCTTCCAGGTCACTTATCCGTTCTTCTGCCACAGTTATTCTGCTACTGATTCTTTCTAGTGTATTTTTCATTTCAGTTATTATATTATTCACCTCTGTTTGTTTGTTCTTTAATTCTTCTAGGTGTTTGTTCCTTAATTCTTCTAGGTCTTTGTTAAGCATTTCTTGCATCTTCTCGATCTTTGCCTCCATTCTTTTTTTTTTTAATTTTTTTTTTACGTTTTTTTTTAAACATCTTTATTGAAGTATAATTGCTTCACAATGGTGTGTTAGTTTCTGCTTTATAACAAAGTGAATCAGCTACACATATACACACGTTCCCATATCTCCTCCCTCCCGCATCTCCCTCCCTCCCACCCTCCCCATCCCACCCCCCCAGGCGGTCACAAAGCACCGAGCTGATCTCACTGTGCTATGCGGCTGCTTCCCACTAGCCATCTATTTTACATTTGGTAGTGTATATATGTCCATGACACTCTGTCACCCTGTCACATCTCACCCCTCCCCCTCCCCATATCCTCAAGTCCATTCTTTAGTAGGTCTGTGTCTTTATTCCCATCTTGCCACTAGGTTCTTCATGACCTTTTTTTCCCTTAGATTCCATATACATGTGTTAGCATACTGTATTTGTTCTTCTCTTTCTGACTTACTTCACTCTGTATGACAGACTCTAACTCCATCCACTTCATTACAAATACCTCCATTTCATTTCGTTTTATGGCTGAATAATAGTCCATTGTATATATGTGCCACGTCTTCTTTATCCATTCATCCGACGATGGACACTTAGGTTGCCTCCGTGTCCTGGCTATTGTAAATAGAGCTGCAATGAACATTTTGGTACATGACTCTTTTTGAATTATGGTTTTCTCAGGGTATATGCCCAGTAGTGGGATTGATGGGTCGTATGGTAGTTCTATTTTTAGTTTTTTAAGGAACCTCCATACTGTTCTCCATAGTGGCTGTATCAATTTGCACCAACAGTGCAAGAGTGTTCCCTTTTCTCCACACCCTCTCCAGCATTTATTGTTTCTAGATTTTTTGATGATGGCTATTCTGACCGGTGTGAGATGATACCTCATTGTAGTTTTGGTTTGCATTTCTCTAATGATTAATGATGTTGAACATTCTTTCATGTGTCTGTTGGCCATCTGTATATCTTCTTTGGAGAAATGTCTATTTAGGTCTTCTACCCATTTTTGGATTGGGTTGTTTGTTTTTTTGTTATTGAGCTGCATGAGCTGCTTCTAAATCTTGGAGATTAATCCTTTGTCATTTGCTTCATTTGCAAATATTTTCTCCCATTATGAGGGTTGTCTTTTGGTCTTGTTTATGGTTTCCTTTGCTGTGCAAAAGCTTTTAGTTTCATTAGGTCCCATTTGTTTATCTGTGTTTTTATTTCCATTTCTCTAGGAGCTGGGTCAAAAAGCATCTTGCTGTGATGTATGTCATAGAGTGTTCTGCCTATGTTTTCCTCTAAGAGTTTGATAGTGTCTGGCCTTACACTTAGGTCTTTAATCCATTTTGAGTTTATTTTTGTGTATGGTGTCAGGGAGCGTTCTAATTTCATACTTTTACATGTACCTGTCCAATTTTCCCAGCACCACTTATTGAAGAGGCTGTCTTTTCTCCACTGTATATGCTTGCCTCCTTTATCAAAGATAAGGTGACCATATGTGTGTGGGTTTATCTCTGGGCTTTCTATCCTGTTCCATTGATCTATATTTCTGTTTTTGTGTCAGTACCAAACTGTCTTGATTACTGTAGCTTTGTAATATAGTCTGAAGTCAGGGAGCCTGATTCCTCCAGCTCCATTTTTCATTCTCAAGATTGCTTTGGCTATTCGAGGTCTTTTGTGTCTCCATACAAATTGTGAAATTTTTTGTTCTAGTTCTGTGAAAGATGCCAGTGGTAATTTGATAGGGATTGCATTGAATCTGTAGATTGCTTTGGGTAGTAGAGTCATTTTCACAATGTTGATTCTTCCAATCCAAGAACATGGTATCTCTCTCCATCAATTTTATCATCTTTAATTTCTTCCATCAGTGTCCTATAATTTTCTGCATACAGGTCTTTTGTCTCCTTAGGTAGGTTTATTCCTAGATATTTTATTCTTTTTGTTTTTGCCTCCATTCTTTTGCCAAGGTCTTGGATCATCTTCACTATCTTTATTCTGATTCTTTTTCTGGAAGGTTCCCTATCTCCACCTCATTTCGTTTTTTTTCCTGGGGTTTTATCTTGTTCCTTGATCTGGTATAAAGTCTTCTGCCTTTTCATTTTGTCTGTCTTTCTGTGAATGTGGTTTTCCTTCCACAGGCTTCAGAATTGTAGTTCTTCTTCCTTCTGCTGTCTGCTCTCCAGTGGATGAGTCTATCTTAGAGGCTTGTGCAAGCTTCCTGATGGGAGGGACTGGTGGTGGGTAGAGCTGGGTGTTGCTTTGGTGGGCAGAGCTTTAATCCGCTTGTCTGCAGATTAAATAAAACTTTAATAAAAAGTTTAATCCGCTTGTCTGCTGATCCATGGGGCTGGGTTCCCTCCCTGTTGGTTGTTTGGCCTGAGGCAACCCAGCACTGGAGCTTACCTTGCTCTTGGTGGGGCTAATAGCGGACTCTGGGAGGGCTCACACCAAGGAGTATTTCCCAGAACTTCTGCTGCCAGTGTCGTTGTCCTCACGGTGAGCCACAGCCACAGCCACCACCTGCCTCTGCACGAGACCCTCTAAAACTATCAGGTAGTTCTGGTCATTCTCCTACGGGGTCACTGCTCCTTCCCCTGGGCCCTGATGTGCACACTACTTTGTGTGTGTCCTCCAAGAGTGGGGTATCTGAGTGGAGTTGAGACTCTGAGACTCTGCGTGGAGTCGCACAGACTCTGGGTCCTGTGAAGCTTCGATGTTTTGTGGTTCTAGAAATCCTATAGGAGACGGTCCACAGCAGGTGAAGCTAATGCTCTCAGTAGAGGTGATGAAGCCAAAGATCTGCAGTTCCAACTAGAGGTGCCGATGTACATACAGGACAAAATCATCTCGTGTGAATGTAGTTCAGGCATGTTTAAGATGAATGGAGCCATGTTAATGCCTACCATATTCTATCTTGAGCCTCTCCTCAGGGACCCCCTCCTCAGTTCCTGAGGCTCCTGTAAGTCATGTAAAGGGGACTGGAGAGTGGACTCTGTCCAGTCTGGGCCCTGAGTTACCCTGTGTGTATCTTAGGATACTTTGTATTTCTGTGGTGTCTGTTGTAACATCATCTCTTTCATTTCAGATTTATTTGGGCCCTTTCTTTTTAAAAAAAACATACTATTGTTGTCTTTTATTCTTTACAGAAGTGTAATAAGTGTTTGATCTACTATCCTCACTCTATGTATACTTTTTGCAGTGAGATTTTTACTTTACTTTGTTTTCTTGCTACTATCAATAATTAGTGAGACTTCTGTTAAGCTATCTTCAACATTGCTTATAAAGCTGCTTTATTAGTGATGACAGAGCCTTAATGGAAGTCATGTTCTGGTTGTAAAGTAGAATGCAATGTGCCAGCAAAAAGCCCCTAAGTTTATGTCTCATTACTTCTTGTTCTTTTTTTAATTTAATTTTTATTTTTTATCAGACCAAATTTGATTAAAATGTTTTGTTTCTTCTAGGTGTGCAAGATGTGGTTCTTTTAAACATATACATATATCTATTCTTCTTTGGATCATTTTCCCATGTAGGTTATGACACAATGTTGAGTAATCTTCTCTTGGTATTATGTAGGTCTTTGGTGATTGCGTATTTCACATGTGTTTCTATATCTATGTTAACCCCAATATCCTAATATATCCAATCCTCACACCTTTCCATTTGGTGAAACATAAGTTTCCTTAATGAATCTGTGATTGCATTTCTCTGTGGAAATATCTTCATTGGTATCAATTTTTAGCTAAGACCTATAAGTGATATTATAGGATATGTGTCTTTTGTTTTCTGACTTAGTACAATTTGCCTGATTACCTCAAGAATCATACATGGTGCTGCAAATGGCATTGTTTCATTTTTTTCCCTGGCTAATATTCCATCTGTACGTGAACCAGTTCTTCTTTGGCCACGCAACTCTTGATGGACTTATTGGTTGCATCCATGTCTTGGCTATTGTAATACTGCTGCAATGCACATTTGCTTGCCTGTGTCTTTCCAGATCTATCTTCCTATGTTATAGGCCAAGGAGTGGGCTTGCTGTATCATATGGTAGCTCAGGGTGTACGTTTTAAGGGCACCACCATTCAGTTCTCATTAGTGGCTCTTTCCAGGTTACGTCCAACTTAAAGTTGAGGGTATGCATTTCTCCAAAACACCTTCAGTATTTATTGTTTGTAGTTTTATTGCTGATGGTTATTCTGACAGGTACGAGCTGAGACCTCTTTGTGGTTGAACTTGCATGTGTCCCATAATCTGTTGAAACTGAGCTTTAAAGCATGTCCCTTTTATTTATCAAACTGTGATTACAGCTTAGTTCTTCAAAGAGTTTACTTAAAGTATGTGTCACATTTTGACCTTTTTTGGCCATTACCCTCCCTCAAGACATTTTGAGGGCAGGTTTCATTTACAGCCCTGCATTACTTGTTCATATGAAGTGACCATTAGCACAGGCTTTAAAGCTGCTTTTGCAGGTAACGGCCAGAAGGCAGCAGCCTTTCTATGTTCTCCACTCTGGTAACTAGGGAAACACACTTTCCGGCCACTGGTGGCCCTCGGTCATAAATTAGAGTGCAATGTGCCCGGAAAAACACACAAATGCTGATGTTTCCTTACTTTAGTTTTGTTTTTTAGATTTAATTTATATTTATTATTGGAGTAATATTCCATTGTGTACATGGACCACTTCGTCTTGGTGCATTCCTCGGTTGATGGACATTTTTGTTGCTTCCAAGTATTGGCTATGGTAAATAGTGCTGGAGTGCGGGATTGCCAGCCTGTGACTTTATGATTTTCATTTTCTCAGGTGATAGGCCCAGCAGTGGTTGTGACTGATTGACTGGTAGCTCAATGTTTCCCTTTTCAAAGCACCTACATTGTGTTTTCATTAGTGGCTCTTTACATGCCCCCCCTTACAAGCGAGGGTACGCATTTCTCCACACTCCCTTCAGCATTTATTTTTTGCAGCATTTTTCCTAATGGCCATTCTGACTGCTGTGAGCTGATAGGTTTTTGTACTATGGGTATTCATGTCATTAAAATTTCTAAAATTCATCAGTTTTCCACACCTTTTATTTTCTGTTTAAAAAAAAAGAAAAAAGTGTGAGTACAATATACCTCTTGAAAGTGTCTTCTTGGAACGTTGCCCTCATTTGAATTTTTTGGTCAATTTTCAACACCAGGATTGTTTTGGAGGGTAGGTGTCATTTACAAGACTACGGTTATCTGAATACTTAGTGACCTTAAGAAATGGGTTTAAAGCTTCTGTTGTGGGAAACGGCCACAATGAGGTACCATTTCTCCATTCCTAAATCTGGGTACTAGGGCACGAGCCTTTCTGGAAGTCGTGTTCCTAGGTTGTAAATTAGAATGGAATGTGCCAGGAGATAGCCCCATATGTTTATGTCTCATTACTTCTTCTTGGTTTTTTAAATTTTTTAAATCGGTGTTAAGATTAGAATATTGTTTGTCCTAAGTGTACACAGTGGGGTTCATTTATACATTATATACGTCTATTCATGTACAGATCCTCTTCCCATGTAAAATATTACAGAATGTTCCGTAGACCCCCCTTAATATATGGTCTGGCTTTTTGATATATGTATATAATATGTATATATATACGTATAGTAACACTAATCTTCATTTATCCATTGCCCCCACCTTTCCTTATACATGAGCAGAGTTTGATTTCTAAGCACGTGAGTGTCTTTCTCTTTGGAAATATGTCCATTTCTGTCAGTTATTAGATAACACCATAAGTGATATCATAGGGTATAGGTCTTTTGCTTTCCGACATACCTCATGTTTTGTGATTATTTCCAGGCTCATCTATGGTGCCTCAAAGAGCAGTGCTTCATTATTTTCCATGGCTTATATTCCATTGTGTACATGGATCACTTCTTCTTGGTGCATTCCTCGGTTGATGGACATTTTCATTGCTTCCAAGTGCTGGCTATGGTAAATATTGCTGGCGTACAGGTTTGCCAGCCTGTGACTTTTTGATTCTCATTTTCTCAGGTGATAGGCCAAGCAGTGATTGTGATTGATTGACTGGTAGCTCAATGTTTCCCTTTTCAAAGCACCTACATTGTGTTTTCATTAGTGGCTCTTTACATGCCCCCCTTACTACCGAGGGTACGCATTTCTCCACACTCACTTCACCATTTATTCTTCGCAGCATTTTCCTAATGGCCATTGTGACTGCTGTGAGCTGATAGGTTTTTGTAATATGGGTATGCATGTCATTAAAATTTTTAAAATTCATCATATTCCTATGCCTTTTTCTTTTCTCTTAAAAGAAAAAACCGTGAGTACAATATAGCTCTTGAAATTGTCTTCTTCGAAGGTTGCCCTCTTTTGAATTTTTTGGTCGATTTTTGACCCCAGAAATTTTCTGGAGGGCAGGTGTCATTTACAGAACTGCAAGTTGGTGAAAATTTAGTGACCTTTTCCATTGGGTTCAAAGCTGCTGTTGTGGGAAACGGCCACAAGGAGGTAGCATTTCCCCATTCCCCAAGCTGGGTACTAGGGCAGCAGAGCCTTTCTGGAAGTCATTGTCCTAGGTTGTAAATTAGAATGGAATTTGCCAGGAGAAATCCCCATAAGTTTATGTCTCATTACTTCTTCTTGGTTTTTAAAATTTTTTTAATCTGGGTAAAGTTTAGACTATTGTTTCTCCTAGGTGTACACAATCTGGTTCATTTGTACATTATGTATGTCTATTAATGTACAGATCCTCTTCCCATGTAAAATATTACAGTGTTCCATCGACCTCCCTTGCTATATATTCGGTCTTTTTGATACATGTATATAATATGTATTTGTATATGGATAGTAACACTAATCATTTCTCAATTTCCCCCCTCCTTTCCTTTTAGATGAGCATAGTTTGTTTTCTACGCCTGTGAGTGTCTTTCTCTTTGGAAATATGTTCATCTGTGTCAGTTATTAGATAATGCCATAAGTGATAATATAGGCTATAGGTCTTTTGCTTTCCGACCTACTTCATGTTTTGTGATTATCTCCAGGCTCATCTATGGTGCCTCAAAGAGCAGTGCTTCAATGTTTTCCATGGCTAATATTCCATTGTGTACATGGACCACTTTTTCATGGTGCATTCCTCTGTTGATGGACATTTTCGTTGCTTCCAAGTGTTGCCTATGGTAAATATTGCTGGAGTGCAGGATTGCCAGCCTGCGATTTTTGATTTTCATTTTCTCAGGTGATAGACCCAGCAGTGGGTATGATTGATTGACTGGTATGGTAGCTCAACGTTTACCTTTTCAAGGCACCTCAATTGTGCTTTCATTAGTGGCTCTTACTGCGTCCCCCCTTAGAATCGAGGGTACGCATCTCTCCACAATCACGTCAGCATTTATTGTTTGCAGCATTTTTGTTGATGGTCATTCTGACTGGTGTGAGCTGATAGGTTTTTGTAATTTGGGTTTACATGTCTGTAAAAATTCCTACAATTCATCATTTTTCCACGCCTTTTTCTTTTCTGTTAAAAGAAAAAAAGTGTGAGTATAATATACCTCTTCAAATTTTCTTTTTGGAAGGTTGCACTCTAGAGTTTTTTGGTCGATTTTCGACCTCAGTATATTTTGGAGGGCGGGTGTCATTTACAGACCTGCAATTGGTGAATATTTAGTGACCTTTTGCAGTGGGTTTAAAGCTGCTGTTGTGGGAAACGACCACAAGGATGCAGCATTTCTCCATTCCCAAATCTGGGTACTAGGGCAGCAGAGCCGTTCTGGAAGTCGTTTGCCTAGGTTGTAAATTTGAATGGAATGTGCCAGGAGAACCCCCCATAAGTTTATGTCTCATTACTCCTAGTTCGTTGTTTTAATTTTTTCAATTGGGGTAATGGTTAGAATGTTGCTTGTCCAATGTGTACACACTCTGGTTCATCTACATATTCTATATACCTATTTATGTAGAGATCCTCTTCCCGTGTAAATTATTACAGAGTGTTCCGTAAACCTTCCTTGCTATATGGTCGTTCTTTTTGATATATGTATATAATATGTATTTGTATACCTATGGTAACGCAAATCTTCATTTATCCATTCCCCCCACCTTTCCTTTTAGATAAGCATAGTTTTTTTTAATAAGTCTGTGATTGACTTTCTCTGTGGAAATATGTTCATTTGTGTCAGTTATTAGAGAACGCCTATAAGTGATATCATGGGATATAGGACTTTTGCTTTCCGACTTACCTCATGTTCTGTGATTATCTCCAAGATCATCTATGGTGCCTCAAAGAGCAGTGTTTCATTGTTTTCCATGGCTAGTATTCATTGTGTACATGGGCCGCTTCTTCCTTTTCCTTTCATCTGTTGATGGACATTTTGGTTGCTTCACTGTCTTGTCTATTGTGAATAAGGCTGCAGTGCAGCTTTTGCAGCCCGGGTCTTCTTCATTCTGGTCTTCTCAGGTGAGAGGCCCATTGGTGCGCCTGCTGGATTGAATGGTACCTCAATTTTTCCTTTTCAACGCAGCTCCTTTCTGTTCTCATTATTAGCGTTTAACCCTTTTACATCTCACCAGCAGCTAGAGGGTACACAGTTCTCTAAAACCTCTTCAGCATTGACTGTTTGTAGACTTTTTGCCAATGGTCAGTCGACGGGTGTGAGTTGAGAACTTTTCGTAGATTAGATTGCATGAGTCTAATACTTCCTGAGGTTGAGCTTTTATCCATTTCCCTTTCTTTAAAAAGAGAGTGAGTAAAACTTACCTCTTCATACTAGCTTCGTGAACATTTTGCCTGTTTTGAATTTTTTTTATCCATTCCCTACCTCAGCACAATTTTGAGGGCAGGTGTCCTTTACAGCCCTGCGTCCTTGTGAATGAATGGTAAGTGACCATTAGCTGTGGGTTAAAAGCTGCTCTTGCGGGAATCGGCCACAAGGCGGCAGCATTTCTCCTTTACCAAATCTGGTTACTAGGGCAACAGAGCCTTACTGGAAGTGGTGTTCTAGGTTGCAAATTAGAATGGAATGTGCGAGGCAAAAGCCCTTTAAGTTTATGTCTCATTACTTCTTGTTGGTATTTTTAACTTAATTTTTATTTTTTATCACAGCAAACTTGATTACAATGTTTTGTTTGTTCTAGGTGTGCAAGATGTGGTTCTTTCACACATATACATATATCTATTCTTCTTCGGATCCTTTTCCCATGTAGGTTATGACACAGTGTTGAGTAGTCTTCTCTTGGTATTGCGTAGGTCTTTGGTGATTATGTATTTCACGTGTGTTTGTGTCTCTCTGTTAACCTCAATATGGTAATGTATCCAATCCTCACACCTTTCCATTTGGTGAACCATAAGTTTTTTTAATGAATCTATGATAGTGTTTCTCTGTGGAAATACCTTTGTCTGTATCATTTTTTAGGTAACACCTATATGTGATATGATAGGCTATGTGTCTTTCGCTTTCTCACTTACTCCGAGTTGCGTGATTACTTCTAGACTCATCTATGGTGCTGCAAATGGCATTGTTTCATTTTTTCACTAGCTCATATTCCATCTGTACAGGTAGCAGTTCTTCTTTGTCCACCCATCTGTCGGTGGACTTTTTGGTTACTTCCATATCTTGGCCATTGTAATACTGTGCAATGCAGATTTGCGTGCCTGTGTCCTTCCAATTCTGTCTTCTTAGGTTATAGGTCCAGGAATAGGTCTGCTGGATCATATGGTAGCTCAATGTTTACCTTTTAAAGGCACCTCTATTCTGATCTCTTTAGTGGCTCTTTCCAGGTTACGTCCCACTTAAAGTGGAGGGTATGTATTTCTTCCCAGCACCTTCAGCATTTATTCTTTGTAGTTTTTGCTGATGGTTATTCTGAGTGGTGTGAGCTGATACCTCTTTGTGGTTGAATTTGCATGTGTCTCATAATGCGTTGAAATTGAGCTTTAAGACTTGTCCTTTTTATTTTTCCAGCTGTGATTGGAGCTTATTTCTTCAAAGTGTTTTCTTAAAGTATGTGTCACCGTTTGAAATATTTTGGCCATGATCTCCCTCAAGACATTTTGAGGGCAGGTTTCATTTACAGCCCTGCAGTACTTGTTCATATGAAGTGACCATTAGCTCAGGCTTTAAACCTGCTTTTGCAGGTAACGGCCAGAGAGCGGCAGCCTTTCTACGTTCCCCTTGCTGCTACTAGGGAAACAGACCTACCGGTCCGTGGTGTTCTTCGGTTATAAATTAGAGTGCAATGTGCCCGGATAAACCCACAAATGTTGATGTCTCCTTGCTTTTCTTTGTTTTTAAATTTAATTTATATTTATTATTAATTAGAGTAATATTCCATTGTGTACGTGGACCACTTCTTCTTGGTGCATTCCTCGGTTGATGGACATTTTCATTGCTTCCAAGTGTTGGCTATGGTAAATATTGCTGGCGTACAGGTTTGCCAGCCTGTGACTTTTTGATTCTCATTTTCTCAGGTGATAGGCCAAGCAGTGGTTGTGATTGATTGACTGGTAGCTCAATGTTTCCCTTTTCAAAGCACCTACATTGTGTTTTCATTAGTGGCTCTTTACATGCCCCCCCTTACCACCGAGGGTACGCATTTCTCCACACTCCCTTCACCGTTTATTTTTTGCAGCACTTTTCCTAATGGCCATTGTGACTGCTGCGAGCTGATAGGTTTTTGTAATATGGGTATGCATGTCATTAAAATTTTTAAAATTCATCATATTCCTACGCCTTTTTCTTTTCTCTTAAAAGAAAAAACCGTGAGTACAATATAGCTCTTGAAATTGTCTTCTTCGAAGGTTGCCCTCTTCTGAATTTTTTGGTCGATTTTTGACCCCAGAAATTTCCTGGAGGGCGGGCGCCATTTACAGAACTGCAAGTTGGTGAAAATTTAGTGACCTTTTGCAGTGGGTTCAAAGCTGCTGTTGTGGGAAACGTCCACAAGGAGGTAGCATTTCTCCATTCCCCAATCTGGGTACTAGGGCAGCAGAGCCTTTCTGGAAGTCATTGTCCTAGGTTGTAAATTAGAATGGAATTTGCCAGGAGAAATCCCCATAAGTTTATGTCTCATTACTTCTTCTTGGTTTTTAAAATTTTTTTAATCTGGGTAAAGTTTAGAAAATTGTTTGTCCTAGGTGTACACAATCTGGTTCCTTTGTACATTATGTATGTCTATTAATGTACAGATCCCCTTCCCATGTAAAATATTACACTGTTCCGTCGACCTCCCTTGCTATATGTTCGGTCTTTTTGATACATGTATATAATATGTATTTGTATATGTATAGTCACACTAATCTTCATTTCTCAATTTCCCCCCTCCTTTCCTTTTAGATGAGCATAGTTTGTTTTCTACGCCTGTGAGTGTCTTTCTCTTTGGAAATATGTTCATCTGTGTCAGTTATTAGATAATGCCGTACGTGATAATATGGGATATAGGTCTTTTGCTTTCCGACCTACTTCATGTTTTGTGATTATCTCCAGGCTCATCTATGGTGCCTCAAAGAGCAGTGCTTTAATGTTTTCCATGGCTAATATTCCATTGTGTACATGGACCACTTCTTCTTGGTGCATTTCTCTGTTGATGGACATTTTCGTTGCTTCCAAGCGTTGCCTATGGTAAATATTGCTGGAGTGCAGGATTGCCAGCCTGCGATTTTTGATTTTCATTCTCTCAGGTGATAGACCCAGCAGTGGGTATGATTGATTGACTGGTATGGTAGCTCAACGTTTACCTTTTCAAGGCACCTCAATTGTGCTGTCATTAGTGGCTCTTACCACGTCCCCCTTAGAATCGAGGGTACGCATTTCTCCACAATCACGTCAGCATTTCTTGTTTGCAGCATTTTTGTTGATGGCCATTCTGACTGGGGTGAGCTGATAGGTTTTTGTAATTTGGGTTTACATGTCTGTAAAAATTCCTACAATTCATCATTTTTCCACGCCTTTTGCTTTTCTGTTAAAAGAAAAAAGAGTGTGAGTATAATATACCTCTTCAAATTTTCTTTTTGGAAGGTTGCACTCTAGAATTTTTTGGTCGATTTTCGACCTCAGTATTTTTTGGAGGGCAGGTGTCATTTACAGAACTGCAATTGGTGAACATTTAGTGACCTTTTGCAGTGGGTTTAAAGCTGCTGTTGTGGGAAACGGCCACAAGGATGCAGCATTTCTCCATTCCCAAATCGGGGTACTAGGGCAGCAGAGCCGTTCTGGAAGTCGTTTGCCTAGGTGGTCAATTTGAATGGAATGTGCCAGGAAAACCCCCCATAAGTTTATGTCTCATTACTCCTAGTTCGTTGTTTTAATTTTTTCAATTGGGGTAATGGTTAGAATGTTGCTTGTCCAAGGTGTACACACTCTGGTTCATCTACATATTCTATATACCTATTTATGTAGAGATCCTCTTCCCGTGTAAATTATTACAGAGTGTTCCGTAAACCTTCCTTGCTATATGGTCGGTCTTTTTGATATATGTATATAATATGTATTTGTATACATATGGTAACGCTAATCTTCATTTATCCATTCCCCCACCTTTCCTTTTAGATAAGCATAGTTTTTTTTTTTAATAAGTCTGTGATGGACTTTCTCTGTGGAAATATGTTCATTTGTGTCAGTTATTAGAGAACGCCTATAAGTGATATCATGGGATATAGGACTTTTGCTTTCCGACTTACCTCATGTTCTGTGATTATCTCCAAGATCATCTATGGTGCCTCAAAGAGCAGTGTTTCATTGTTTTCCATGGCTAGTATTCATTGTGTACATGGGCCGCTTCTTCCTTTTCCTTTCATCTGTTGATGGACATTTTGGTTGCTTCACTGTCTTGTCTATTGTGAATAAGGCTGCAGTGCAGCTTTTGCAGCCCGGGTCTTCTTCATTCTGGTCTTCTCAGGTGAGAGGCCCATTGGTGCGCCTGCTGGATTGAATGGTACCTCAATTTTTCCTTTTCAACGCAGCTCCTTTCTGTTCTCATTATTAGCGTTTAACCCTTTTACATCTCACCAGCAGCTAGAGGGTACACAGTTCTCTAAAACCTCTTCAGCATTGACTGTTTGTAGACTTTTTGCCAATGGTCAGTCGACGGGTGTGAGTTGAGAACTTTTCGTAGATTAGATTGCATGAGTCTAATACTTCCTGAGGTTGAGCTTTTATCCATTTCCCTTTCTTTAAAAAGAGAGTGAGTAAAACTTACCTCTTCATACTAGCTTCGTGAACATTTTGCCTGTTTTGAATTATTTTTATCCATTCCCTACCTCAGCACAATTTTGAGGGCAGGTGTCCTTTACAGCCCTGCGTCCTTGTGAATGAATGGTAAGTGACCATTAGCTGTGGGTTAAAAGCTGCTGTTGCGGGAATCGGCCACAAGGCGGCAGCATTTCTCCTTTACCAAATCTGGTTACTAGGGCAACAGAGCCTTACTGGAAGTGGTGTTCTAGGTTGTAAATTAGAATGGAATGTGCGAGGCAAAAGCCCTTTAAGTTTATGTCTCATTACTTCTTGTTGGTATTTTTAACTTAATTTTTATTTTTTTTCACAGCAAACTTGATTACAATGTTTTGTTTGTTCTAGGTGTGCAAGATGTGGTTCTTTCACACATATACATATATCTATTCTTCTTCGGATCCTTTTCCCATGTAGGTTATGACACAGTGTTGAGTAGTCTTCTCTTGGTATTGCGTAGGTCTTTGGTGATTATGTATTTCACGTGTGTTTGTGTCTCTCTGTTAACCTCAATATGGTAATGTATCCAATCCTCACACCTTTCCATTTGGTGAACCATAAGTTTTTTTAATGAATCTATGATAGTGTTTCTCTGTGGAAATACCTTTGTCTGTATCATTTTTTAGGTAACACCTATATGTGATATGATAGGCTATGTGTCTTTCGCTTTCTCACTTACTCCGAGTTGCGTGATTACTTCTAGACTCATCTATGGTGCTGCAAATGGCATTGTTTCATTTTTTCACTAGCTCATATTCCATCTGTACAGGTAGCAGTTCTTCTTTGTCCACCCATCTGTCGGTGGACTTTTTGGTTACTTCCATATCTTGGCCATTGTAATACTGTGCAATGCAGATTTGCGTGCCTGTGTCCTTCCAATTCTGTCTTCTTAGGTTATAGGTGCAGGAATAGGTCTGCTGGATCATATGGTAGCTCAATGTTTACCTTTTAAAGGCACCTCTATTCTGATCTCTTTAGTGGCTCTTTCCAGGTTACGTCCCACTTAAAGTGGAGGGTATGTATTTCTTCCCAG